>NW_027521824.1:0-300000 GCF_052094955.1 Ictidomys tridecemlineatus | reverse complement strand
AATGCACTTTAGAGTATAAAAATCACATTTTACTTGAGTAATTTCTCTCTTGTTATAGAATTATTCCTTATCAGCCATTAGATGCTACCTTAAATCTCACTTTTTGGGGTATGTCTTCAAATACAGCATCTGAGACTCATTCAGCATAATAAATACTGTCTCAGTGTAGGCTGAAGTTCTACAACTCCCTCTGTATTTTCCACTGTCAAACACAGTTTATGAGTACACTGTACTGTGTTCCTGATTCTGAAGACAGAAGGAGGAAATAACTGCTATTTTTTGCTTTAACTTGTTCTTATTTTGTTAAATATCAAGCTTAGGCAGAATGTAATGTTTCTTGCTAAAGGTATCCTCTTTATATTTCCAATCATAAACCATACATTTGTAAGAGACAAATGTACAGAAAAACCCAGTCCTTGCAGTTGGGAACACAGGACTTCACTGAAATTACAAGAATGCTGTGGTTTTGTTCTTTAGTGGTCTAGCCACAAGGCTCTGTCTAACCCTTTGAATCTTCAGAATTCCCCAATGAGTCCCTGAGAGGCTGAGTTTTTCAGTCAAGTATAATTTATCTGTGACTATGTGAGACAGCTGAGGACCGCCTACTCAGGTGAAGTGGAGACCTGAGGCAATTATCAGAGTAATTCAAGCAGAAACATTTCCTACTGTGGAAGAGATAATGTTTGCTTGAACTACTCAGATAGGCTATCTATAATAATTAAATCCATCAACTCACTCTTTCACACCACTTTGCCTACGAAGCCTTGTTACTATTAAAAATAAACACACAAGGCATTCTCAAACGTGCGAGTTTACAAAATACTCTATGGATTATTGATGAAACAAGTTCACAGGTTTAAAGAGCTATAGTTCCCAATGAATGAAATGAAGGGTCCCCTGAAGGGCATAGTGAAGATGGAGAAATGAACAATGAACCATAAATAAGCTATTTTAACTTTCTGAGCTCTATCCTTCTATCTAAGTGACCCTGCTGTAGATATATCATGTGTATGAACACACATACACACACACACACACACACACACACACACACATTATGGTATTTAACTGTTACTAGACATCTAAACTCAAACGTCAATTATTTTAATGATCTTACAATAATTATCAGAATAAAAGGGCCAGTGATCCTTTAACTTTTAGGGCATCACACAGATTCCTTCAAGGATTTAAACATAGGTATCTATAAACATGGTTTTCAAAAATAAAATAATCTAATTGATTTAGATCTGTCACTAATTGTGTTGTGCTGTAGCTTGTCATTGAGGTCTTCAATTATTACTACCCCTTTAAACTAAGGGGTAGTCAGTTGTTCCAAATCAATTGGGTATATTAGAATGGCTTAGACTGGATCAGAGAAAACATGTGATCTGCTATCAGCAAAATTCATGTCAATCATTAGCTATTTCGAGAGAGAAAGCATGGGCCTTTTCACATGGTGCTGCTGACAGCCAAGGAACTGGCCAATAAGTGAAGGAAGTAGCTGCTGAATACTATTATGCATATCACTTAGAGTCTATCTGTAGCTATGGTGATGCCCCCCAATGACCACAAATGTTATTTGAAGAGAGATGTGGAATCTGTATTGTAACACCTGGAAGACTAATCAACTATAAGTGTGTGAGAATATCAGTCTGAGAAGCTTGTCTACTTTTTCCCTGATGAAACTCAGAATACTAACCTATACTAGATTAGATATAACTTAAAACTTGATAGGGAAACCCCAAAGTAGGGTGTAGCTTGCCAAAAGTAAAATAGGCTGCTGAGAACTTCCTGAAAGCCTACATTCTTGAGAACTGAAATTCATGAACTGGAATGAATGAAAACATTCTTCATAATGTGGATGTATGTAATGACATGTATGAAAAACGTATTTGTCTGATGAAAGCAAAAGAAGATGTGATGAGCTTATCAGAAAAATGAGAGGAGACAGATGGCCTGCCTTGGGTATTCATGGGGACAAGAGTCAACAGGAATATGTCTGAGTTCTAAATTAATTAAAACATGGAAAATTTCCTATTCTGTTTACTTCAGCAATGGCTTCCAGAGAGCTAGATGTGGAAGCAGGGGTTTAGTGGATATTATCTTAAATTGGAACAGGTAGCAAAAACAGCAAAATGAATCCAAGCTCTCAAAACTTTTCAGATTTTTTTTTCAACATAACATTGCAAAAAAAAAGTCCTTTGTAACAAAGTTCTTTGGAAGCTAATACATAATATAATGAAGAAAAAATTAATATAATATTTTCTTCTTATATCATGTAAATATTTCTTTAATATATTTATATATATTCACCTATTTTAATCTATTTTTAACAGTGTTTATGTACTGAAAGGTTATTAAAATAATCGTCATAAAGTGTTAATGATGGTTGTTGGGAAGGTAAGATATCAGTTAATCTTTAAAAGTTTTATTTTTTAAACTCTATTGATTGAAAATTTTATAGTAAAATTTTGTCAGAAGATATCGAGAATATTAGTTTCCATAAGAAGGGAATTATGTGATTAGGGAATGTGGAAATGAGGAAACAGTAACTTTAAAATTTGAATCTTATAAATATTTTCATAATTGAAAAATTAGCTAAAATTATTTTAGTACTTTTATTTAATTTACATGACAACAAAAACCACTAATATTTAAAATTAGTTGAAACTTAAGGTCTAATTATATTCCAAATGTTCTACCATTCTATTCATATATGGCTCTATCAATAAAAAGCCACTGGCAAACCAATAAAAAAGAATAAATTCTTATGATTAATAAAAGAACAAAAACATTGTTTTTATGTTAATGGTATTATTTACTTTGCCGACTTATGACTTCCAATTTACTTTACAGGAAAGCACTGCCCAGTTCTATGTAAGATACTTTGTGATATGCAGATGTGGTAAGTTGTTTCAAGTTCTGTACAAAAATCTGACTTTTAGAAGAGAGAATACAAATGATTCTGTCTGCTAAAGGGATTCCTTGTGTGAGTAAAATGAAGTTAGAGGGTGACAACAGAAGGGAGTCAGCTGGACATAGGTAGAAAATAAAGAGAAGTTAAGAAGGAAACTACCTCATAAGATTAGATACATACTTGATATGAAAGATTACACATACTCCTTCAAAACTCACTAGCATTCCTCCTAAAGTAACTATGACTAGTACCAGCACAGCTATTAAAAAGTGAGAATATCTAAGGCAGATTACCCTCCAGTATGAACCTGAGAATTTTAAGGAAACAATCTATAAACAACATATCTCTAAATAATATCTATCTATCTATCTATCTATCTATCTATCTATCTATCTATCTATCTATAATAAAATGTCAAACATTTTATTGTGCTTTTAAGACCATCATCAAATTCACAAAATCTAAGAAAGTCACTAATCATGCCAAAAAATCCTAAGTTACAAATCTTTTTGATTTACAAATCTTTTCTGTACACCTTAAGGATAAACAATAAACAATGACAGATTTACAAAGCAGTGTTTTGGGACTTACGTCATTTCAAATGCTATTATACATCCAACTCTTTTGTTTTAAACTTCTGATTTATAAATCCTAACTAGCTCTTTTTTGTATTGCTAGTTTAGTCTTTTGAAGTTTCGATTTTATAATCAGCTCCACAAGAGGTTATGCAATTTACTTTGCCTGTCTTTTTTTCTAGAGCTCAAACCCAAGCCAAAACAAAACACCCTTTTTCCCTTGTCTAGCTGCCAAGTATAAGAAGTCTTGATCAGTGGTATTTTCATTTAATGACACTAACAGGTTCATTTTCTCCATAGAATATGCAGGATAAGAGGATCAGTTCCCATTATTAGAAAAAAATATGTCTGCAGAAAAATAGCAAAGTAATTCCAGACTTGGTATTTATGCATGCTGCTCATTATTTGTCACTTATGATTTAGTCACAAACCAGTGTTCCCTGATGGGGTTAAGATGGGAATGTGCTTCTGCCAGTTCCAACCAAGCACCAATGAGACACCAGCAGAATTTCTAAAAATGATGAACTCTTGAATCCAGTTCAAGTTCTAATTCAACAACACTTCCCTCCCTCAGCGATTCCGGCTTTACCAGGCTTCGGTAATTAAAGTAATGTTAAATACCATCACAGCATCGCCAAAGACGGGAAAAATAATCTCTTTTGGTAACATTTTAATAAAAACTAATCATTGATTAAAAGCTTACTATTGCTAATATTGTCTTAGAAGTTAATAAAACAATCTTACAAGAAATTTGTGAGAAAAAGTTCCATTATAAAAAAAATTGAGGCATAGTAATAGTTTTCTTTGAACAAGTTTGTAAAATGAAGCACCAATCTCCACAGAATAAGCTCACTTAGGATTCCTAATAATTAACTTCTTCAGGCAAACCAGAAACCAAATTGAAATAGGTAAAGATTCATTCTGAATGCATTAAATATGCAAGTAATATGCTCTTTATAAACTCAACACATAACAATGGATATCACATGTTAGTATTATTTCAACAACAAATTTCCAAAGAGGCCTGAGATTATCTTTGAGGAAAGACAGCCAATACTAGCAACTTAAAGAGAAAACAATGGGTTAAATTCACACAGATGAATACCATTACTGGGGCAACCATACACTTTTTCTTTCAATATTGAAGAGGTTATTCACACATCCAAACTTCAGATATATTCAGAAAAAATCATTTAATGTATATTTTATTTTTTACTTTTGGGTACTGAAGATTGAATTCAGGGACACTCAACCACTGAGCCCCATATCCCCGGCTCTATTTTGTATTTTACTTAGGGAAGGGTCTCACTGAGTTGCTTAGAGCCTTGCTATTGCTGAGGCTGGCTTTGAACTCACAATCCTCTTGCCTCAGTCTCCAGAACCACTGGGATTACAGGTATGTGCCCATACCTGCCCTCAAAGTATATTTTAATTTAAAAAATGGAATTAATGTTTTTTTAGAACTTATGCAAAAAGGAAAAAAATTCAAATTATCTTTTTACTCTCTCATGGAAAATTTCAAATTCACAAATCCTAAGTCATATATAAACACTACAAATTAATTTGCTTATTTAAAATGAGACAGTATTTCTCTTGGGAAATACATATAAAACATCCTTTCACTGTTAAGGGTTTAAAATTTTTCTTTTTCTTTCTTCTTTTTTTTCTTTTTGATAACTAGATATCATAAATTACTCATAAGCCCAAAATAGAGTAGTTTACATTTGATCTATATGTTATTTTGAGATGATTTTTTGAAAATAGGACAAATAACATTTTTATTTATAACATTATTGAGGTATGTTATACTTTAAAACAACAAAGTTCATAAAGAAACACAATTTGCCAAACTGTTAGACAATTAGTACAGTAATTTCAAACTGTCATAGGTCAAAACAGCCACATGGTTCTCTATTATCACATTTAGACAAAACTTATATGCTAGTAATTTTTATTAAAATCTAAAAATAAAAGTCAATTAAATTTAATTATCTTTAACTTTATTTCACAATCTTCATGATGTCAGTTTATTTACACCCTATATTAAAATGGTTATTGTTGATTGTGCCCAGTTTTGGGAATGAACATACACACTAGAGCTTGATTGCATAGGTTCAAGCTAACTTTGTGACTTCTGACTCTAATATCTTGGACAAGTTACCTTTCAGACATAACCCTTTCTTCAATTGTAAAATGGACACGATATCTGGACTAGCCCCATGAATCTATGAATAGGAAATAAACTGTTGTAGAATGAACAGTGTCTGGTCTTCTCTACGTGTTTTTATTATTACATTTATAATACTGATTATAAAATGATTATCAAGCCTGAAAAGAGTGTTTTAACCAACCATCTGAATAATTCCAATGAATTTTATTGTATCACCTGAGAAAGTATTCACTTACCTCATATTGCCACAAATGAAAGACAGTTAGGATGTTTCCATTTTAGAGCTGCACTTAAAGTCATCCCAGAGCCAAATAAGGAAATCAATCTCATTCAAGGTGCTACAAACAGTATTTCCCAGTTTGGGGATTCAATGTAGCTATTCAACTTGGTTTTTACAGATTAATAATAGCAAAGCTCCAATTTACTGATATTTTATCACCAAGTACAATAGTAAATATTATATGGCTATAATCCTATTTCATTAACAATTTGAGAAAAAATGTTTTTTATCCTTAATGAATAAATATGCATATAATTGGGACATTATACAGGATGTGATGAACACTTTAGAGATGATTTTAACAAAGAGACCATAGAAGTTTTCACATCATAATACAATTCATGTCATAACTACCAATGTGGCTAAGAAAGACACACATCCCTGCATATTATATATTTCAGTGTTTTGATTAAAATAGAATGTCACTTGATTTTATTAGTACCTTTAATTCACATGAATTTCATAAGTAATAATAAATCAAAAACTGAAATATTTATTTAGAATATATATTTTCCTTTTGTTCAATGGCTTTAAGGTTAGAAGAGAATATAGAATTACGTAATTTTGCTATCAATGATTAATAAAGGACCAGAATAGAATAAAATATCTATCCACTAAAACTTTGATTAATCATCCCAAAGTAGAAATTCTAAGTCTCTGTTGCTGATTGATAAATTGGGTAAATATTCACTAAAAAATGAGTAACTAAATAAATAAATAAGCAGCACATGATTCATTGTCTGCTACAGAGTAAATGCACAATAAATAGCTGTTATTAATAAATACTGATTATTAACTTGCACAAAATTTGTATTGGAAAAGGAACATCAAATCATAGATAAAAGTGTGTTTTCTTACCTCACTGAAATTCTTCTTGGTCATTATCAATTGATTACCTTTAAAGGAAAATGGAGGGAATCTGGTAGTTTGTCTCAAAGGAAAAAAAATATTTTCATATACAAACATGTCTGACATTGCTACCGAGGCAGAATCTGATGAGGGGAAATTCATCGTTGCAGAGGGAACAGCAATCATAAGAAAGAAGCAGAAATCTCATTATGATTGGATATGACTATAAACTAAAAAGAAGGGCTGAATGTATAATTTTCTTTCATCTCACTAATGTTTCCTTGTACAGTATGATGGCTGTTATTTATTCTGTGGTCACTTAAACAAGACCAAACTTATTCACATATGGCATAGCTACAATTTTTATGCAGTTTCCGTTTTGTTCTTGAAAAAATAAAAATCTCTGAAAACGTAAAAGTCAAATGCAATATACAGTTAAATTACAATACTATTCTTAAGGTAATCATAATATAGCAAACAATAGTTCATAGAAAAGTCTGTGGTCATAGCACAAAATCTATCAAATGCCCTGATGGCTCTCCTTCTTATAGTTACATAGACCAAGTTTAAGGAAGATTATAACATTTTAGTAAACATAGCAGCTACAAAAGTTTATTGTAAAGAATAAAAGCACTAAAATGACTAAGGTAATCAGTTTTCTTCATCTCTTTGAGTAATTATTAATTTAATAAACTTCACTAAGAGGCTAGTTTAAGACTACCACCTGTTAGTGATGTGAAATGGGTGCACCCACAACACTGCAGGCTGGACAGTCCAGGAGTCAGTGAATGCCCAGTGGATTAGTCAAGGGACCAAGGAGCTATACTTGTGTGAATCATCTTTGAGTAGAAATCATGGTAGATTTCAAGGGTGTCAAAACCAGTAAATACCCAAATTCAAACAGATATTCTGAGTGTCAGGACAGACTCACAAATTTAAAGGAAAAACACAGCCTTGGGTCTAGTTTTATTCTTTGGTAACTGGGGGGGGGGGAAGAAAGGAAGGGAGGAAGGGAGGGAGGGGAGGGAGGGAAGAAGGAAGGAATGAATGAAAGAAGGAAGGAAGAAAGAAAGTAAGAGAGGAAAAGGAGGAAAAAAACAAACAGATATCTGAGGTTATGTATCTAAGGTTGCCAAAGAATCTCAAAGAGAAGTGAAAACCAAGATGTACATGTTCTAACTTTCAGTTTAGTGTCCTTCTGGCTGCTAAACCTGATAATATTTGCATAAGAGTTACAATATTGGATCTTTATGGCCTATTCTTTGTGCCAGCAGTAATAAAAATAGTACTCTGAAGAAGCAAGGAAAACATTCCCACAGCAACAGAACATAATCATAATGAAGTCAGCCTTGCTCTCCACCTCCTAATCACCAACCTTCATTAGGAAATAAAAATGGTTTTCAATAAATGAGGCCATCTACTGAGATTTTAAAATACATGACAATTTGGAACTTTGCAAACATTTTCATATTCTGTAATATTAGAGCTGAGGTTAATGCTGGACTTTGAAGCATCTAATCTAAAGAAATTCATTAATTTAATCCCTTGAGGTCCTCCCCACCCTCTTGTTTATTGCTAGCACAGACTTAAGTTCTATAATGATTTACATAAAAGAAGCCTTTTAAAAATTAAAACCAGATCTTTACCTAATAAATGTTTATTTATTAGTATTTACCTAAAATTTACCCTGTATGATTTTTTAATTGACAAAAGTACACACATGCCAACTACATGTATCTGAAATCTAGAAATAGAAGAATAACTAAATGATTTAACTCAAAGAGAATTAAGTGTTATTATACTTAAGATCTTATCACTGGTTTTGTTAAACTTTTTCTCAGACTACCTAAACATAGGTTTTGTTCTATTTATCCATCCAGTTACTTATATAAAAAGATAATTCACACTACAAAGGTGCTAAACCTTCCAGATAAAGGCTAGAATCAATATCTAAAGTTGTCATATTCATCTGCAGTAATAGTTTTATAATGGTATAGATATGCTCCAGGGACTAATTCCACATCTATAAAGCTAAGATAAATGGGAAAACAAAAGTTGAACTCTTTCTTGTGGGCTCATAGCATAAAATAATGATATTTTACCTTAAATTTCAAACTCAAAGTTTTTTTTATGTTAGGTTGGTACCTAGATATATGCAAGTTTTGAGAATAAGCATCTTTCAGTGAAAGCATTTATAATAATAAGTGGTATTGTTTGTTTGGAAAAATGTTATAATGATATGATAGAGATAATATATTTACATGCTCTAAAATGTGAAATTACTAAACTGAGTATTTGAGGAGAAGCTTGGCATTTTGGAAAGAATATTTGGTTGATGAATTTAGGAATTTTTAATCCTAATTTTATTTTCCCCACCCACCCTAAAATTCAATGTCTTATCAATCAAATCATGTAGATCTCCAAGGTCCATTTTAACTCTGAAATTCTGATGCTCTGCTTAATGCCATATGCCAATACTTTCTGAACCTCCAAAGTATCATAAAAAGGCATCTTGAACTCTGACTGAAAGTCTTGAATTCAGGAGGGCTAAATTATATTTTTAATATTTCCAGTACCAGTTATATTACTTTGAACAAGTTTCTAAACCTCTCCAAATTTCAATTTTCTCATCTATAAAATAGAGATGATCATCTATGTACTGTCTACTTTAAGCACTCTTTCTGATCAAGATTTTGAAATCAGGAAAGTATGCAAAACCTTTTTTTAAATTTTTTTGTGGTGCTGAGGATCAAATCCAGGACCTCATGCATGAAACGTTTTAAAAATATTAAGATGCTATTATAATCATGATGTCAGAATTTATTCTACCATTTAAACATAATGAGAATATAAAAAAAAATTTGAAATGTCTACTTTCTATAAACCCTTCTATGCATTAGGACTTAAAAAAATTAGGTAAATGATAAATTAGGTAATTTATAATTCTATCAAGTCAAAATCTTTAATAGTTTCCTTCTAATTTGATTCACATCTTTTATGTTTGAAAATTTTTACATCTGAAATCCATAAGGAGTTGTTTTGGATCCACAGTGCAAAAGAATATATTTAAAAGGATATCTATTTTCAGCCTTACTTGAACATTTAGATGTTGACAAATAATTGTATTAAATTATGGCCTTGGACCAGGTTGCTTTATGTCACCTTGCATATATAATCTTGATTACACCAATCTCATTTTCTTATTGTAAGTTTCAAATCCCACTGAGCTTACATCATGAACTTTGATGGATGAGCTAGACTGTTGTGTCTGTCTGGGCAGGTGTGAAATAAATTGCTGGGCAGGCTATGACCTTTGGGCAAATTACTCTCCTTGACTACAATATATATCGATGAGATGTGTCAGTGTTCATACACACACTTGTCAGTTGCATTACCCAGGTGATGAAAATACAAGTTAAGGGACCATCAAAATGAAGAGGGAGAAATTCAGTGTGTCATAGGAAATTAGTAAAAGAACTGTCACCTTAAGCTGGAAATATGATGAGTTACAACCTTTGGTAGGTTTAGATAGAGGAGAATAATTCAACCCATTTACTCAAATATAAGTAATTATATTTTTTCCTCTTCATCTAAGATTAGTTTTTCTTAATACAAATGAGAGTGAACATGAGAATAATTTAAGGTTTTTAGGTGGAAAAGAGCAGATAAAAGTCTTATAAATTAATTTCAATAAGGTTTGACCACTCATTCAAATTAAACATTGTTTTTTTTTCTTTGCTTTAAGAAAAAAAAAGATCCCTCTATGGAAGAGATATTTAGAATATACGAATATCTAATTTAGAGTCTTTTCAGCAGATGTCCAATCTATGGGCACAGGATTATGGCACCATTTCAGGTCTTACAAATAGCAAAGATGGAAAAAAAAATCAGAAGTCAAAAATGACTTCCTTATTGGGTGGGGCTATGGCTCTGTAGAGCAATTGCCTGGCCCATGTAAGGCACTGAGTTCAATCCTCAGCACCACATAAAAATGAATAAATAAAATAAATGTATTGTATCCATCTACAATTAAAATATTTTAAAAAAAGACTTCCCTAAAGAAGCCTGTTTTTTATAAAATAGTCCTTGTATTTTTCTGATTCTTAATGAAAATATGAATTAATCTTGGGTTAAAGCATTAGATATCTAATGCACAAAAATCCAGCTCTATCCAATAATGAAGAAAATTTCAGGAGGAAGTCAGATGATTCCAAATAATTTTGTGCCTTACCAAATTGCCCCCAAAATAATATTGTACTCTCTACAACCTAAAATGGTGCTCTCAAGGATTCACTAAACCAGGTTATTTAAGACTAGAGAATTGATGTAATATCCATGCTGTTTACAAGCATGGGTATTTAGAAAAAGGAATCAGAATCTACTATAAAATATTATAACTGGCTAAAGATGGAAAACTATTCTAAATTGTCTAATGCCTGTTCTTACATCTCCCACTGTTATTGTTCAACAAGTTGTACTATTCTATATCCTCCACTGTGTTTCTCCCTGAAAGTGTTTACACTGGCAAACAACTAATTCAAAAGGAGGCTTGCCATGTCACAAAATTACATCATATTAATATCAGTTAACATGTATCTATATATATCCTTCAGACCCAAGTTTCAGGTTATTTTTTCCTGTTTCCTGGAAATTGGGTATTCTCCAATATTACAAACAGTACCAACTCAATTAACAAATTTTGTATTTCTCTCTAAATAAAAATTAAAAGTTTCAAATAGTGTGACAATTGCGATTAAAAAGAGGAGTTGGATCCTGTCATACTAATGCCAAGTTTCTGAGGTATTGGATGCTTCATAAAACTCTGAAAATATTTTATACAATTTACTTTAATCATATTCGTTTTCAACAAATTATGGAATAATAATTTTGTGTAATCACTAAAATTTTCAAAAAGTAAGAATTTTAAATTATGAGAGAACATATTACACAATAAAAACAATACTTTGGGAATAGTAACTCATGTCTCTGTCTTTAAGATAGAGATAAAGGTAAAATGAAATATATTTTTTTAAAATTCTGATCCTCCTTACATATCACAAAGTTTATAGAAACTTATATTATTTGCTATTTTTGTGTTGATAATAACCAAGAGTAATGTAGTCAAACAAACAACCCAAAATGAAGAAACAATGTCTTTTGGGAGAGGGTAAAGGGTCTATCCTAGTATCATGGTGGATGGTGGATTTTTTTTTTAAAGAGAGAGTGAGAGAGGAGAGAGAGAGAGAGAATTTTTTTTCTTAATATTTTTTTTTTTAGTTCTCGGCGGACACAACATCTTTGTTGGTATGTGGTGCTGAGGATCGAACCCGGGCCGCACGCATGCCAGGCGAGCGCGCTACCACTTGAGCCACATCCCCAGCCCATGGTAGATTTTTTTAAAGTCTTTAAATTGTTACTATTGTATGTTGCCTTGATTCAAAAAATCATGAGATACACCATATATTTCCCCTGGGCAGTGCTACAGTCTCCATAATTGTGTTCCTCCAAAACTGACACACTAAACCTAAACTCCAATGTGGTAGTATTAAAAGCTGAGGTTTTTAAAGTCTTCATGAGGATGCAGCCTTCATGAGTAGGACTAGTTCCCTTATAGAAGAGGCAAGAGAGAACTTGTTTATTCCTTCAAGAGAGAAAGCAGCAAGGAGACTCCATCTTCAAAGCAGAATGGAAGCCCCTGTAGGACACTAAATCTGCTGGCTGCCTTGATCTTGAATTTGCCAGACTCCAGGACCATATGCAATACATTTCTGTTATTTATAAATTCCCAATTGAAGGTATTTTGTGATAGCAACCACAACAGTACCCAATTGAAAAAAATGAATTCAGTTTCCTTAGTATCGTTTTTTACTAACTATTAAAAGACAAAGAACAGAAATGATACATATAGAAATCTAGACTCATCTTCAGCTAGGTAGCTGGGTGTGTACCAATGTTAAGATCAAATTCAATTTTATAAAATGATGAGTTCATATAATTTATTTTTGAGAACAAGTCTAAAGTTTCTAAGAAATAAGTTTTTTTAAATCAAATACTGAATGCAATCAATTCAATTATATAAAGTGGAATGTTTAAATGCTTTTAAATTGAAAAATGTCAAATTTAACAGTGGGACTTACTGATGTTCATACTATGTGCTCTTCAGCAATTCAATGTTCTAATAACTGGAAAAAAACAATGGAAGTCATAGAAATTTGAATAAATAAAGATAGACTGCAATGTAACTGCTAATATTAAGAAATAATGCACACTTTACAGGATGTATAATAATGACACCCAGGGATGAGATGACCTAGTTCAAAAATCTAAACAAAATCTTAATTTTCCTTAAAATCTGAGAATCCATTAAAAGCATCATGCTATAATCACTGGGAAGTGGTAATGTTTCTATTGGGCTCATAGTATTTATAATCAAAATTTTGGTGGTAATGTTAAAAACTTAATCAAGAAATATTAATAAATATATAACACCAACATTGATTTTGCTTTTACTATATATGACACATAAAATCTTCAAAACAACCCTATTTGCACATAATATTATCACTGATTTATAGTGCAAGGACCAGAGAGTTTGAGAGTTTACCTAAATTTTTCAAAGTGATATGCTTAATAAACAGACTACCTAGAATTCAAGATCACATCTGTGTACAGATCTTTAACATCAACACACATCAGCCATAGAACTGTAAATCCAGTAGGCAGCAAATGTTTGTGTGTGTGTGTGTGTGTGTGTGTGTGTGTGTGTGTGTGTGTTTATTATCTTTGAGTAAATAGTGGAAATTATGAGACCTAGTAAAATAATTATCTAAGGGATACTCAGAAATATTGCTTTGACAATTTTGATGTAAATAACAGCAGAAGTACAACTTTAAATAATGATCTTATTGAATAATAATCAATTAACTTGAATGAATAATAAATTGATTATTATTCAATAAGGTCAAGGTACAATGAACTTGAATGAATGAATAATAAGTTACAATGGCCTTTCAAAATTAGATTGGATGTATCAAAACATTTTCTAGTGGCTATGTACTTTTTTGATTTTTGCATCCTGAGAATAATGTGTAATTCAATCAGTTATGAAACCTTAAAAAGCATTTCTGAATTCTGACACCTTCTGATTGTACATTGTTCCTTGTTTTACAAGGAAAAAGCAAAGCTATCATAGTCAACTTCTACTCTGCTGCATATTTTATACTTTAAAGAACTAACTCTTTCTGTATTCCTAAATACCAGCTAACCATAATCACTACTTGAACAGAAGAAAGAAGTCCAGTCAAGTGAACATCAGAGATTCACGCCAAAAAAAACATCATTCTTAATGACTTGTAAATAAGTGTATTAGATCATATATTCTTTGCTCAGACATTTTCCCCAGAGAGTAATTAACTAATTTTGAGGAAGTCTTCAAAAAATCCTAAGAGATTATATTTCGGTCCCTGTCACTTAGGTTGCAAAACCCATAGCAACCACTTCATTTGTATTACATAATCCATAGCAACCACATCAATGAGGAATGCATACATGAGAAATATCTCTGAGGTTATAATGACATGATAAAATGTTAATTTCATCCAATCTAGCAGTCCAATTACAGAGAGTAATTTCAGAATCTACAATGCTGAAATGTTTGTGATCATGTTCCGACAAAGAACCACAATATTTGCCTTTAGAGAACGAGTAAAATTTTCATCTCACATACCTATTAGATTGAGTCCTTTGGCAGAGATTGTAACCTGGCAACACTGAAAGGGACAGGAATTCTAAAGTCCTAATTAGAAACAGTAAAAACACTCTTCCTTTCTGACTTGCACCCAGGGATGAGATGACATGGTTCAAAAAGTTGTGAGGTTCTCTTCTCATCCAAACCTCCAAGAGTCAACAATTAGAAACTACTCTGTTTAGAGGAAGTCCTGTCAATTCAATCTCTTCATTCTGAAACCTATGTAAATATGCTAACAAATGAAACACGAGAGCACTATGACTTATAAAAATGGAATTCTACTTTTGCCTTTAATTTCTCTGATATTTATCCTACATTTGCAGTCCTATTGTGGATTTTAGAACACAATTTACAGTGACTAAGCCTTTGAATTAGATAGCTTTTTCAGACTCCATTATTATATACTCACTTAAACAATTGCATAAATAGTACATCCACCCAGACAAAAGTTCTTAACAAATAGTTAGAATGCTGAAATTATAGTGGAACTTAGAATGCAGAAATAAGAACTGGTATAACTCTCATAAGGGGAAAAAAATACTGAGATTCTAAAACTAATTTTCTAAAGTCACTTTGAAACATTGTTGGCATGACCATGACTTAATGAATCTTCTTTTTCTAGATGTGAGATGATAAATCAACCCTCATTTTTCAAGGTGAGTGGAAGAGTCAAAGACAAAGGAAAAATGAAGGTTCCTAGTCTCATATCTGGAACATAGTAGATACTCAATTATGGTGGCCATTTTTATGGTTAAGATACATTCACTTTGAATTTTAATTCTATTTATCTGATATAAAACAAGGTGATAGGCATGTTGCAGCTAAATGTTTGCTTTTAAGAAGACAATTCTGATTAAGAGTTGTAGTGGGTTTGGTTATGGTTGCCCCCAGACAACAAAATTTTGATTTCCTCTGGAGTATTTTAGGAAAAGAGTTTATATTTCTGATCAGACAATATTCTACCTATTCTAAGGAACTTAATGTTTAAAAATGATTTCCCAAGTATGGTATTATATGTCTGCTAAAATTGGATATAAGACAAAATGTTCTTGGTTGGTTGAAGTTTTGTCTAAATATAAAAATAGATTTTGAGACAGTAGGCAAAATTTTTGACTGTAAATTCCCAAGAAGGACATTCCCTTTTATGGGGCTGTTTATTCTCAGAAGGGCGAAAGCATAAATGAATTATACCTTAGTTAAGTGTAAATCTGTGTTTTCCAGAAAATCTTTATTCAGTTAAACTGAGAAGTAATTTTATATGGAATTAGACAGCAAATAACTTTGTAGATTTTTTCCCCATCTCAAATAATTCTGGGGTGAATGTTCTTGAATATCCACTTATATACTTTTGTACTGTTCTCTGTCAAACCCACATATGGTATTATCACTGAACAAAACTCTCATCTAAAATGTAGGTTGAGAGGAAGGTACAGCAAACTGAACAGTTAATAGTAGACTAAACATCAGCATTTTAAGAGTTGCAACTCAGCTATAGGATTAACTAGCTTTGAGACTTTAGCCAAATGACTTTAGACAACCATTTCAAAACTCTTATACTTCAGCCACCTATATGTAAAATTAAGGGGTCAGAATGGACAATTTCTTAAGCTCCTTTCAATGCACAATAAGAATGCCAGTAGCAAGTGACTTTAGACATACAAAGAACATACTATTTGCTTTCTTTTTTATATTAATTTTCCTTTCACGGGGAACCAGCTGCAAATTCCAGCATCTATAGCAGGCATCAGTCAAACCTTGAAAATAGCAAATAGGAAAATAATGGTAGTCGAAAGCAATATGGTAACCTTATCTGTCACTTAAACATACTTTAAGGGGGCTTTTTAGAAGCACAACTCCAGTGCCCTTTGTTTCCTAATACTTAACTCTGAAGTAGTGCTCCATATTGTTGGGATAGGAGAAAATCACTCGCTCTTGCTGATGAATGTTTTTTTGGTGATTTTCAAAAGTGATTTTCTAGTGATTCTCAAAAGCACTTTCTTTTAGCAATCACAAGGTACATACCATGCAATCCAAGACTGTAATAGCATTTGTGTTCTTCACTACTTAGGAAAAAATATACATAAACATAATAATAGTAATAATTTTGCATTGTTTGATATATACATATATACAATATGTGTGTATATATAAATGAAATAACTCTAATGAAACACACTAAAATGACATTTTTTTATTCACTTTCTTTCCATTGCCCAATAGTAAGAAGGACATGAGTTTGACCGTGCTCTTCAGCACCCGTTATGATACTAATTATTATGGTATTTAAAGAAAGAGTCCTTTTGAGCTAATAATAAAGTTCTGATATTCTGAAGCAAAACAATTTTCACATCTATTGCTGACAGATATTCTAGGAAAAAAAATACACACACACACACACACACACACACACACACACACACTGGAGATTGAACCCAGGATGCTCTATCAGTGAGCCACATCTCCACTCTTTTCATTTTCTTTTATTTAGAGACAGAGTCTCAATAAGTTATGGAGGTTTGAATCAAACTTCCACTTCAGGCTCCCAAGTTAGCCAGGATTATAGGCATCGCTACCCCTAGAAAATACTCACATTTTAAAGTATATAACATCATGAAAAAAAACCCCACATATTCCATATAACGTATATATAGTACCATTTGAATCATACGTAAAAATCATTGTCTAGAAATGATTTTCTTTCTAATTGAAAGATGAAAAATGTGAGCATGATATATTATTACTGTGCTATGTTTTCATTGTGAAGCCCGAGGATCTCATATGAGATCCATTTTGGGGTAGTGATGAATCCTCCTTCATTCAAGTATATAAGAAAACATAAAATTCATTCATTCTAACATCTGCTTTGTCCTCATGGCCTCTCCCATAATAAATAATTAAAGTTTCTTCTGATGTCTGCAAGGGGGATATTAGAGAAACAAGGATTTATTGCTGATGATAGTGGGAAATTACTGAAAATAGTTAACTTTTTCAAAGTGTATAGGTACAAAGAGAGTCATATAATTCTTTTCTTTTTATTACAGAATAATTATTATTTTAAAGAAAGACTAATAAGCTAACATCCACATTGAACTTTTAGGTATGGTTTCCATCTCACCATTTCTGCTCGTGAACCATAAACCATTGAAAGAAATAATTCTTTTATTCCATAAGCAAACACAGTAGGCAAAATTCAAAAAACTTTGCTTATGAGCAAGTTTCTCCTTAGTTTCTATTTTGCTTTGCTTTGTTCCAGGCATTTTAAAAGTCTATTGAATAGAAAATAGTTGCCCGTGTTGGTTGTCAGAGTCATATGATCTCTCACTTGTTGAAGGATTTATATTTAATAGCTGATAAAAAGTTAAATCTGCTGTAAACAAAACCTGCACAAATTACAAAGCTTTTGCAGAATGCTAAGAAATGGACTGGAAACATTTCAAATGTATGTCTTATGTCAAGGTTAGTCTCTATTATTGAAGGTAGAAAACAAATTTATACCTGAAAAGATCAAGTGGGTTGTGCTGAAGAACTTGCAAAAACTCTTGATAACATTTGAATCCCCATTTTTATTATGTTGTTCCTATAAATCCCAAGTGACTTCTGCTGTCCTATCTTTAAATAATAGGAATCCTCTAAACTATTTTTTCCTCTGGATTAGCTTTGATAAAAACCTTTCTGAAATGAATTAGAGTGTAGCCAACCAGTCACTTCCCACAAAGGCTCATGCTAGTAGATCGTATCACTTAATCATTAAATGCAATATGTCCGTTCATACTCATAAGCTTCAGCTAAAAAGACTTAAATCATCCACAAATATTTGACATGAATTTCCTACTTATATTGTCCTTGAAAAAGTTATATTCATGCACTCATCATACTCAAATAATTATTTTGTTGTTGTCTCCACATCCTTTGACATTGATTTAATAGTTTTCTTCAATTATGGAAATTCCATTAAGCTAAAGACAATGTGAAGTTGAATTAGAGAAATATATGAATTATACAACATACTAAAGAAAATAATAAAATATTAAGGGGCTGAAGTTGTAGCTTAGCAGTAGAGTGCTCACCTAGCGCGTGCAGGGTGCTGGGTTAGATCCACAGCACCACATAAAAATAAAATAAAGGTATTGGGTCCAACTACAACTAAAACAAATATATATATTTTAATTTTTTGGTAGTTGTAGATAGACATAATGTCTTTGTCTATTTTTATGTGGTGCTGAGAATCGAACCCAGTGCCTCATATGCATGCAAGTCAAGCACTCTGCCACTGAGCTACAGCCCAAGCCCTCCAAAATATTTTTTTAAATAATACATTAAGAGATTTTTTTCAGGGCTGGGGATGTGGCTCAAGCAGTAATGCACTCGCCTGGCATGTACGAGGTGCTGGGTTCGATCCTCAGCACCACATAAAAATAAAATAAAGATGTTGTGTCCACCGAAACTAAAAAATAAATATTAAAAAATTCTCTCTCTCTCTCTCTCTCTCTCTCTCTCTCTCTCTCTCTCTTTCTCTCTCAAAGAAAAAAATATTTTTTCAGGAAAGAAACAAGAAAACATTTAAGGCCCATTCAATATTATACCAGCAATACTAGAGACATTACAATTTATTAGTATATATATACTAGTGATCCTCCTGATGTCATCCATATTATTGAGATGAGGAGCTAAGCTCAGAGAAGTTATGTTACTCAACATGAAGCAGAGCAAAGATCTGAACCCACATTTTCTGATTCAAATGAATGGTCCAGGCAATTTGAGCTACATCATATGGCAGCACCCAGACTCACAGAGATGTTTCCCTTTCTAGTGCATCTTTCAGGAGATGTGAATGCCAGTGATCCTTAATAGAAGACAAAATATTTCATATAAGGAAATACTGAGAAATTTAATTTTGGAAGAAGAAGAAAATATCCGCTAAGGGACATTAATACTCAGACTGGGAACTTCTTCCTGGAAAACAGAAGGGTTAGGGACAACACTGATACAGGCTCCCGGAATTAAAGATCACTTCAGAGGAAGAATAAAGCTGAATCTTAGTGAACACTGACAAAAATTTAATTTGAAAGTACTGAAATGAGTTAGGGACACATCTTTTATGTGAGGGAACTTTAATTTGAACAGTTTTTTGAAGTATAATTTATATAACATAAATTTCACCCATTCCAAGCATATAATTCCATGCTTTTAAGTAAATTTATAGGGCAATACATCCATCTCCACAATCCAGTTCTAGAATATTTCCACCACTTCCTCAAAATTCCCTCAAGTCCCATATGTAAGCCATCCAATGGGATCTCACAGGCTCCCAAATCCAGCCTTAGACAAACTATCTATGTTGTCTTTCTCTACAAGTTGTCTTTTCTAGATGGCTCATACCAATGCAATCATACAATAAGTAGTCTTTTGCATCTAGTTTCTTTTACTTAGAACAATGTTTTGGAAGTTCATCCACACAGATGCATGTAGTAGTACTTCATTCTTTTTACTATTGACTGATAGAAATCTTGATTGTTTGGAGTTTGGGTATTTCTGAATAGTGCTGCTTTGAACATTTGTGTTCATGTATTTCTGCAAACATAGAATGCCAAAAAAAATCAACATTCGCATTTTTCATAGATTCCTACGATTGGAATTGTTGAATCACAGAGTACTTACATTCAACTTTTTAAGACACTGCCAAACGGATTCACAAGCTGTATATTAAGACAGCTTTAATTTTTATTTTGGAATTAAATATCATAAAACACAAGTGTTTATATAAATAGTAAACTTCTCTAAAATTTGGGTGCTAAGCAGAATATTATAAACTGAAATTTTATGTTTCCCCTAATTCATATGTCTATATCCTTACTTCCAGGGTGTTTATATTTGTAATTGGGCCCTCTAGGAAAGTAGTTAAGGTCAAATGATGTCATAAGGGTGGGTCTTTGATTTAATATAATTAGTGTCTTGATAAGAAAAGGTATTGGAATATATGCTCTCTTTCTATGTCTACAGGTGCATACAAAGGAGAGCCTCACCAGAAACCAGTCCTGCCTGCACCTTCATCTTGGATGTCCAGCCTTCACAAGAGAAACTAAATTTCTGTTGTTTAAGTCACTGAGTCTTTGCTATTTTTGTTACAGTAGCAGAAGCAGACTAATACACACACAAAGTATATTCAGTTGATAGCATGGAGAACTTGGCATGTATAATACAGCCAGAAAAGGATCTTTCTTCACCAAATGTTTGATAGAGCCAGTAGAAGTTTAGAGTCTGGAATTCCTCTAAAATGTAACTAGATAATATCATGTTTTTTATTTTTGTCATATTTTATGCAAAACTATCTTTACTACAAATAATAACAAGCAATCAGACTGAAAAGGTTATGCAGGAATATCGAGAGTTAAAATATTATAAAATTGTTGATGCCATATCTGCTATGGTGGTCCATCTGTAGATTCCTTTTTTTTTATAAGTTATCTTGTTCTCACAGGCATCTAACTCACTAATTATATGCAAACAATAAGAATCAAGCTTCTGCCAAAAGAATTAGCTCTGTAGCCAATAGCAACTGCCTTTGGCAGGACAAATGTATTCACCAACATTAAAAACACTTAATATTTTATTCCTGAATTAAATATTTGGAACTAATTTCTAAAAGGGGCACTAAAGATATGAAGAGAGGAGACAAGTGACCCTAGGCAGATTGTTTGATTCTTCTTATTGGAAAAATAGGCTTAACCTTATTATTTTTAGAGTTGGAATTTATAAAGAAAAAAGAACACTTTTTATTTTCTCACTTTTATTTTTTTATTTTTAGTTGTACAGCTTTCATGAGATGCAATAAGCCTTAGTAATGATGTTTTTGAAATAGAAAGTATTTAGATCTAAGAAAAGTTCTCTGGAGTGCACATGGATTGGACTAGATATATGAGAGTATAATTAAAAGAGCTAGTTAAAGCAAACACTGTGTTTGGAAGCAATTGCTGGCAAAGTATAACAATCTAAAATATATGTGATATGGGCACATATTCAAAAGTAATGTGTTCTTTGTAATTCAACAAAAATTAAAATATGGAAGAAAGTAAAGAAAATTATATGAATTTCAGATGCTTCATTTGTTGCCAGCAAGAGTAGTATAGTTCTAACGTTTCATTTAGTTTATGTATTTTAAGTAAGAATCATACCCAGACTTTAAAAATATTTTTTATATATTGGGCACAATCATGGAATGAACTTTTACATACTATGCATTTTCTTATATAATTATCTAGTAAATATTCCCCCAAAGAATCTTTTTATGTCTGCATTTTGTGCCCATTTCTTACGGAGGAGAAAACCAGGGGGAAATAGTGAAAAGAGAGAAACTGTCACCCATTCTCCAGTTATGCCACAGTGAAATTGAAGTCAATATAAAGTGGAACTTATTTTTCTTTTGTACCAAGTATTGAACCCAGGGGCACTTAACCACTGAGCCACAGACCCAGATCTTTTTATTATTTATATTGAGACAGGTCTCCTGAAGTTGCTTAGGGCCTTGGTAATTTGTTGAGGCCGTCGGCTTTGAACTTGCAATCCTCCTTCCCAGCCTCCCAAACCACTGGAATTACAGGCCTGTTCCACCTTACCTGGTTTAAAGTAGAATTTAGTATAAGTGCTCATAGTCTATTAATCCTTTTACCCCCTCCCTGTGGTTCAATTGTGCTTTTAGAAAAGTACCTAAGTGAAAGTACTAGATCTCTAGTCCGGTGAACCTGGCTGCAAGGAGCTAGCAAGAGGCAGAATGGAAAGACAAAACATGGCTTTAGTGTGCACTACTCAGTGCTGAATGTTATTACAAAGCTCTACTGGGGGCACACCCGATCTTGCCCAAATCAACGTTGTAAAGTAATTGCTTTGCCTCTGATTGCTCTCAGGGAAATCCATAGACAATAAATACCGAGAGTTAACTAGCACAAGAAATGAGAGCTGCTGGCGAGAGACTTTCTTTTTGCCATGATGCCATAGTAACTGTCGAGGAAGTCCTCTGTGGACACTCATCTAAGTGCTACAGAGGCGCGTCTTTCTCAGAGAGCTCTTGCATTTACACAGGACTCCAGGTGCAAAGCGCTGCACAAACATTACCTGGAATCACTGTGCTTTCCAGTGAATTATGCTTCCTTTTTGAAGTTTAAATAGAAAATATATCACACAAAACTGCCCATTAGATCTTAATCCTCAGAAACTATTCCCAGTTATATTTCCCAGTCATATTAAGAGACTTGAAAATTTTAATATTTAAAATTCTGAAATCAAATATTTAAAGATAATTCAATTGTCATCAAGACAAATAAATGGAAAAATATTTTGAATGTAGTAGTGAGAGTCTGAAAAAAAGTTGCAGGCATCTGTATCTTAATTTAGAAGAACTTCAAATGGTGAATTACATCAACATATATTTCTGTCTTTTTGAATAAAGTTTAATTTTGAGAGTTTAGATAATACCCCAAAGAAAAGCTCCTCCTTTTTATTACATCACTCATGACAGACATGGAGGAAACATTTCAAGGTGCACATGCTGTATCGTCACATTTAGTCATTAACACATATGTGTGGTTTTGTGTTTGAATCTCAATAATTCATAGGGAAACTAACATACTTATTCAAAATAACCATAAGTGTTAATTGCCTTAAAAAGCATAACATTTTAGCACAAAATTTTTGATGAATTTAATTTACATTTTTGTAGAACTAAATGCTTAATATTTTATAAACTATTACGTACTTTCATAATATATTATATGATAGAGCTATGGTTAATATATTGTACTTTGTGAAGACTCTATATGGAGTCTAATTACTCATTTTATATGGCTGTATGTTTATTTTTAAAAACATAAGTCTCCTTACAAAAATATTTCTTTAGTAAAAACAGTAGAATCATATACTATTGTCAATACAAGAGACCAAAGGTTTCATATAACATTAGTCTATAACTACAGAAGTTTATTACACTGTAAGAATTTTTCTATAGATGGGTTTACAAAATTATTTACCTTCAGCTATCATTTTAGAAGTCTGTTCAAAGACACAGAAAACAATATTAAGAACTATTTATAGTGTCTAACCACAGAATTTGAGAAGGCTTATTTTAAATCAGTTCTTTAAATCTAGCAGAATTTGTATTGCTTTTTTAGCTGGAATTGAAAAATTTCCTGAAAATCATTAACATAGAGGATTTCACATGTATGTATTTGAAAGACATCTTAGACTGTGCATAACAATAGAAGATCTTTACTATATACATAGACTGAACTATGAAGGTGCCCACGCAGTCTGTCTGGGCACAATTCAGGAGCCACTTGTCAAAAGAAACTAACTTTATTTTTAGAACTACAAACGCCAAACAAAACAGCTCCTCAGGAAAAAAACCCTCGGAGCCCAACTGCCACCACCGGCTTCCACAAGCCTCTCACCCACACAAACCTTACCACCTCCCACAATCCTCCTGCTCCTGAGGCCGATTGGCTGGGTCGCGTGGGCGGAGCCAAAGAAGTCCCCCAATGAGCAGCTCCGTGGTCTGAAAGGGCAGGGAAACAGCCCAATGAGCAGCTCCGTGGAGGAGCCAATCAGCTAGATGTTGCTGGGGCCTCTGTGAGCCAATCATCAGCCGGCAGCTGGAAGTTTGCTGGCAGCTGGAAGTTTGCTGGGGCCCCTTTGGCTGTGGCTCTTATCATGAAGGAAAGCCTAGTCCTTAACTTTAATTTACACTAGTGGTTTCCCAAATTAAAAACCAGCTCCATTTGAGAAATGTTGCTCTAAACAAAGTTAAACAGGTGAGTTTGCTTCACAGTTTTTAGTCTCTGATTTAATAATGTGCTTCATAATCATCCAGTAGCATGGTGTATACATAAAACCTTTCCAAAAATTATTTGATTGGAGATTCTCCTTTTTCCCCCCAGATAATCTGATGTAATTGCTGTGTATAGTCTTCACATTGAGAATGTAAATATAGGCTTTCATAATTGGGAGTTTTAATATATAAAACTTAAAAGACATAAAAGTAAGAAAACCAGAAACATTTGTTTTCTTACCATTCATAGCAGCTAGTAAATCAAATCCATGAAAATCAATTATTCAAGAAAGGCATTAAAAATGTAGCCTGCATTTCCATAATAACTATATTTCAGTGTCTCCAAATAGAGATTTTACAGAAGAATAGCACTACTAATGACAGAATAAATAATAGAATTAGAAAATCAGCAATTTATAATATTTAATGAAGCTAGTCATTCTGGCAAGAATTAAGAATTGGCATGAAAACTACCAGGTAGGGCAAAGGGGAAGGAAAGAAAAGGATGGGGAATGAAGGTAGGAAAGACAGTGGAATGAGATGGACATCATTACCCTAAGTACATGTATGAAGACAAAAATGATGGGACTCTACTTTCTGTACAGAGAAATAAAAAATTATGGTATATGTGTGTAATATGAATTGAAATGCATTCTGCTGTCATGTATAACAAATTAGAATAAATAAATAATATTTTTTAAAAACTACCAAGTAAATTGTTAAAAGGTGTGATTTATGCTGATCACCATTATTCTACTTCTCTGTCAAGAAGGCATAGTAATAATTCATTTTCCTGTGGTTTGAACTTGAGCATAGCTACATAATTTGTTTTGTTCCATAATATATGAATAGAATCAAGATGTATGATTTGGGGGCAGAAACATTTAGGGAGATTGCATATTTGTAGATTTTGCCCTTTCTCTACCTTGGTGATTATAAAGGGTGTTGGTGTAGAGACATATTTAACAGTCATCATATGTTGAAAAGTGTAGATTTGTAATGTGAAAAAATATATTTTTGGTCATTTTAAGTCACCTAGATTTTGGAATTATTTTATCTTCCAGGATAACCCAATCTTTTATTATAATTGTAATGGGGAATCGAACCCTTGACTGTGATCAAGATAACATATAATTTTCTGACAACAAGGAGAAGAATAACTGTACAATAGATGAGAATGTTGTCACCCTCATCACATGCTCAATCTTAGGTAAACTGATGAGAGGGTGACCAGCAAAGAAGTGTCTCTAATGGAATGCAATGGGATATAAAATTATCTACAGTAAAAAAAAAATTGCTTCATGCAAATGTAATCAGAACCAAACTTCAGGTTTACAGGAGGCTAGAAGGATACATGAAATATATGTTAAATGGTACCCCAAAACCCGTTGGAAAACCCAATGTTAGGACAAGTGGCCTGGTCTCTTCAACAGATGAGTTTTGTAAATTATAATAATGATGATGAAAAAATTAAACTACACAAAGAATTTACCCCAAATGCAAAGTAAAGTTGTAAATTGCATCTGGTTATGAACAAGCCAGCTAAGAAAATTATATGGAAGACAACTAAAAAAAAATCCCAAAATGAATTAAATATTAGATAATATTTGGGGAATTGTTAGTATTATTTTGAGTATTTAGGAACATATTATTCAAGTATTTTAAATGTGAAATGCTACTTTTAAATATGTCAACTTATTAAAGCTAAGGTTTTAAAATACTGTTTTATACTTGCTAGAACAAATGTCACTTTAAAGTTTTTGAACATAAAGTGCATGAAATGAACTAAAAGAATATTGAAAAAGACAAAAAAATAGTGATTTAAACAATTTATGTTCATAATTACATCTAAATTAATTCGAAGCTAGAAATCAAGTTTAAGGTTTTACATGTCAACAGATACTAATTATTTTATACTGGATTTTCTTTCTCTCCATCCCTCTCCTACATTTAAAATTTAATCATTGTCAGACCATTGAATCAATTACTGCTCAGCCATGTCAGCTCTACTGACTGGAGCTATTTACTGCCAAATGAAAATCAATAGAATCAGTCATCATTATCTATTCTAAAGAATGTGAGTATCAATTTTGCAAACCCCCATTTCATTCATTTTTGGAACCTTTTTCATATTGTCTTGGGAACTTCCTTTATCTCAGGAACAATGTGAAGCACAGTGAGGTCCTGTTTTATCAACTGACCCCAGCCTCCCTCTGTAGTCGGGAGTCACACTACCTCACTTTGGCTCTGGTTTCCAGTGACATGAACTACTTTTACTTCCTAGAATGAACTGTGCTTTCTAACTCAACTTTAGTCATACAGGTTTCTTTGCCTGACTCTTTTCCTTTTCTTCTCTCTGTTTAATTATAAAATTATTTCATTCTCTTTGTTTCAAAATTAAACAATCACTTCTCTAGCAAAAATTTCCAGGTACCCCAGACTAGGTAGGACTCCCCGTAGCCCTACTTTCATCCCAGTGATATTGTATACTTTCCTTCAAGCAAGATTTGTATTGAATTTATTTTTGTTATATTAATTTCACATAGACTTTTAGCTTTATGAAGACAATTAAACTTTATTTTTTTTTTTTAAGCACCAGGGATTGAACCCAGGAGTGCCTAACCACTGGGGCATATCCACAGCCTTTCTTTGAGAAAGGACCTCACTAAATTGCTTAGGGCCTCACTAATTTGCTGAGGCTGGCCTTGAATCTGTGATCCTCCTGCCTTAGCCTCCTAAATTGCTGGGATTACAAATGTCTGCCATTGTACCCAGTTTGTTTTTTTGTTTATTTCTATATCCTGTGAAACGAAGTCACTTAGAAGGTTGTTAGTAAAGATAAGTCTACTGGGTTTATTGAATTGGGGCTATGAAGTATTATATAGTGAGATACCTGAAAAGTGCAGTTTCTTATCTTGTTCATTTTATATCCCTGCACATACAGAAGTGCTAAATGTCTTTTTGTTTGAATGAATAGGAATGGAGATAAAACAATTTTAAGTCTCACTTCAGCTACCTACATTCTGTATTTTTTACCTCCAATTAAGTATCTTAAAAATTGATTGTTAAAATGATGATTTTGAAGGATACTTTCAACACTAATCATCTTTAAATCTAGAATTTTCAATTATTTACCTTGCTGTTGCAATCACTGCATTTGCACGGTAAATGAGAACAATCAAAATCAATAGCATTAGAGCAAGAAAGTATTTATTAGAAAGTTATATATTGACTTTAACTCAAATAAGTACCTTAACAGGACATTTTAGAAATTGGCAAGCTGATTTTTGCATTTTTATAGAAGTGCAAAGAGCAAGAACAGTCAATATATTCCTAAGGAAGAATTAAATAGGGAACCATGATCTATCAGATAGAACAGCTTATTTTAGAAGTATGAGACTAAACAGCATTGAGCTTATACAGATGGACAATAAAATGAAGAAAGGATTCAAGAGTCCAGAAACAATCTTTTATATGTAAACTTCATATATGCTACAGTTTCATTGTATAACCTTTGAAGTAGGATGTAATTCACAAAGTTGAGGTTGAAAATGGAAATTACACTCCTACTTAAATTATCACAGCCATCATCATCTTCATTACCATCATAATAACCATCATAATAACTGAAATAAAAAAGAAAATTTATAAATATTTATAAGATAATATGTTATTATTCCCTCATAGTAGGTAAGAATTTAAGACCTTACAAACATTAAAGATAAAGAAAGACATGGTAAGCTAAGTAAAACTGAAGTGAATAATTAACTGTTCATAAAAAAAAAATGTGTAAGTTAAGGTCAAAATCTGGGGGAAAATATTTGCAACACATCTAGCTAATAAAAATCTCATTGCTGGAATATATAGACATTATGAGTAAACAAGAAAAACAATCCAATAAGTGTTATAGTTGTTTTCATAGTTACTTAGAAAACATGCATGCAAACAATAAGAATACCAGAATTGCCAGTACAAATATATAAAGGTCCTCAACTTCACCACCAATCAGAGAAAAATAACTTAAGCCACAATTCAGCGGCCTTGATACATTTCAGATTGGCAAAAATGAAAGAGCAAACCAAAACAAAATCAAATTTAGTAGAGGATTTTATCAAAGATAATTGTCAAACATAGTTTCAAGGATTAAGATTACCTGTAACCACTAAGTTTGATGATCAACACTAAAAAACAAGACTACTTGTGTTCATAGCTATTTATTTCAGGATATTCTTGCTTATAAAGATAAGGTTTTAAAAAACAACTTCACTGTTTGATTTGAGAAATTTTTTTAAGCTTAATTTTAAATTTTTTTTATTTTATTGTATTGGTTGTTCAAAACATTACAAAGATTGCAGAATCACATTGGTTACACATCCACATTTTTACATAATGCCATATTAGTAACTGTTGTATTCTGTTGCCTTTCCTATTCTCTACTATTCCCCCTCCCCTCCCCTCCCATCTTCTCTCTCTACCCCATCTACTGTAATTCATTTCTCTCTTTGTTCTTTTCCCCCATTCCCCTCACAACCTCTTATGTGTAATTTTATATAACATTGAGGGTCTCCTTCCATTTCCATGAAATTTCCCTTTTCTCTCCCTTTCCCTCCTACATCATGTCTCTGTTTAAGGTTAATCTTTTCCTCCTGCTCTTCCTCCCTGCTCTGTTCTTAGTTTCTCTCATTATATCAAAGAAGATATTTGGCATTTGTTTTTTAGGGTTTGGCTAGCTTCAATTAGCATAATCTGCTCTAGTGCCATCCATTTCCCTGCAAATTCCATGATTTTGTCATTTTTTAGTGCTGCGTAATACTCCATTGTGTATAAATGCCACATTTTTTTTATCCATTCATCTATTGAAGGGCATCTAGGTTGGTTCCACAGTCTAGCTATTGTGAATTGTGCTATTATGAACATCGATGTGGAAGTATCCCTGTAGTGTGCTCTTTTAAGGTCTTCAGGGAATAGTCAGAGAAGGGCAATAGCTGGGTCAAATGGTGGTTCCATTCCCAGCTTTCCCAGGAATCTCCATACTACTTTCCAAATTGGCCGCACCAATTTGCAGTCCCACCAGCAATGTACAAGTGTACCCTTTTCCCCACATCCTTGCCAGCACTTGTTGTTGTTTGACTTCAGAATGGCTGCTTCGAGAAATTTCTGTCAACAAATATATCCAAACAAATAGCTTGCTATTCTGAGCAAACACCTCTTCTCACAGGACAACACATCTTTTATTGCTCACCTGAAAGAAGAGTTTTCTTATAAAATAATCCTCTTTTACCATACTTCTCAATCCACAAATATTTTTCTGACTTAAGACATTCACCTTAAAACTTTAGCTCAAATACCCAAGTACTCAATAAATCCTGAGATACTACTAAGTTTTCATCAAGTTGGTGCCTGTGTTATTCATCTTTTTCTCCCTGTGACTCAAATACTTGACAAAAGCAACTTAGAGGATTAAAAGTTGGTCATGTCCCATAGTTTCAGAAGTTTCAATCTATTGTTGGCCAACTCAATTTCTCTGAGTCTGAGGTGAAGCAGAACAGTGACCAACTTCCTCTAACCATGCCCATTCACCTACAATTACCACCCAGTAGTCCATTTAAACTATTAATCCATCAAATGGATTAATCCACTGATGTAACAGCTCTCATCATCCAATCTTTTCCTAAAAGCCCCATCTCTGAACTCTGCCATGCTGGGGATTATGCTTCTAAAACATGAGCTTTTGGGGAGGATATTAAAGATCCAAACCATAAACAGCCTCCCTTTGTAAAGTAATTGTAGTAAATTCCACTTGATCAATAGACTATTCAGTTGCTCTTTGGGGGTGTTGGCGCTTAACTGTTCTACCAGCTTGGCATTCCCCAGTAAAATTAAAGATATCCATTTCTTATAAAGCAGTAAATCCATTCCAGTGTACATATCCTAGAGAAAACTCTTATACTGGAGATATTTATTTACGAGAATATTCTTAATAATTGTTGGAAAGAGTCCTAATACCCATCAACAGTAGAGCAATAGACAAACAAAATTTGATACATTTATGCAACAGAATGTTTTATAGTAATGAAAATAAACAAATTATTGTCAAACATATCAACATGTATAAGATAAGGGAATAAGTCTTCTTTTTATTATCAAAGTTTATGTGCACTAAATAAAATACAAAATAGGGTGGGGATGTGGCACAGTGGTTGAGTGTCCCTGAGTTTAATTCCCAGTATAAAAAAAAAGTTAATGCTTTTGTTCAAAAACTTAAAACATAGCCAATACACATCTCCAGTGCTGATTCTTCAAAATCAAATGCACCTTTATTCTGAACTGATACTGACTCATTTTCCTTCGAAACAACTATTTGGATTTCCTTTTAGAAATGTGCATTAACTTTAGTTCTTTAGTTTCTGTGCTTCTCTCGGGTTCAAAATGTATAATTTAATATAATTTCTTATCACATGGGTATCTGATCATATTATCACTCCCTCTGCTTCTAAAATATGTTTGAATCACTTTTCAAATGTGCTGCAGTCCGGCTGACGGGGGATGACAAGCAACTTGTATCAACTAATACAGAAGGAGTGAGAGCCGTTTATTGTAGGACAACAGAGGTATTTATACATTCCACACAGCTTATCTTAATTAACATAAACTAGATACAGCAGCAGTCAACCAGTAGGAAATCTCTCCACACTTAATGGCTCGCTGGCACCACCTCACAAACCACTCCCCCTGGCAAAATGCCAGGCGCCATCCAGACTTGTTTACAGACTCTAACATTTGCCAGGCGCCATCCAGACTTGTTTACAGACTCTAACATTTGCCAGGCGCCATCCTGACTTGTTTACAGACCCTAACACAAATGTATAATCGTAGCCATTTAATGCTTGTACATCTTGGAACAGGGCTGCTCTACTCTGTTGGTCTTTCCTAGAATGGTTTTGGGTAATGAATATCATGGGTATATTTATCTATTAAAAAAAAAACTTGTAAAACTTAAGTGTTACATTTTGAGATATTTACAGGCTCCAGGTTCTTCCTGATTGTCAATCTCCCTCATTTTATTTTGAGTAAAAATTAAGGGAAACAACATTATTTTTAATTTTTAATTCTTCTGTCTATAGTTTTCTGTAGAAAAAAAGTTTCAGAGAATAAAGAAGCAAATCACAAAAAAATCTATAATTCTCTTTTTAGAAATTTGAAAATAGATAAACAATATATTTATTTAAGGATGCATATTAAGGAGATGAATGTATAAAGAAAAGCAAAGACAGGATAATTTAAAATACAACTTAGTAGTTATCTCTGGTAAAAATATTTGGATTTGTAATGGAGAAGGGACACTTCAGCAGTAGTCTTTTAGGAAACTGGCATTGTTCTATTTCCTAACCTGGATTATGGTTGTATATGAGGTCATTTCATGAAAATTCTCTAAGGTGCACATATGTTATATAATTGCTTTTGTGCATATGATCCACTTTATGATAAAAAAGAAATATAAATTTGTTTCATTTTCAATGGCATGTACTGATAATTAGTAAATCTGACATTGGAATCATGAACATAAATAAATTTTAAATATTAATATTTATTTTCACATTTTCTTGAATAAATTTAATTTATTATAATTTTTAAAACTCTACAAAATGGCTATAAGTAGAAAAGTTCCTCCTCAGAGGGACAGCCTTGTTGGTATGACTACTGTTACTGACAATAAATCTCTTGTGTGACATTCTGGTATGTGGCATGGTCCTTGGACTTTGCATGGACTCTGAGAGTGTCCTTTCACTGATACGTATGGTATATAAGGCTGCCTTATAGGGTATGGAATCAGTATGTATATGTATTAAAATTGAAAGACACGTGAAGTTGACATGGAAATGACATGCTGCCTTGTGTCCTTGTGTCATGTGCTAGGTCAAGTCAATCACCACTGGAATGAATAAGACGTGTACAGTAACAAAGAATCACACTATTTTAGTTTATTTCCATGCTATGCTGTCAATTGTTTTTTAGTCATTTATTCAACAAACAATTTTTGAGCATCAACTATGGGTCAGCTTCTGTAGGTAAAGCAGGGAAGAAAACAGACCTAGTCTCTGCCCTTAAGGAATTTATATTTTAGTGGACGACAGGACAATAATGTAAAAAGGGTGAGAGAAGGAGACAAGAGGAGAGAGGGAGGGAGAGAGAGAGAGAGAGAGAGGGAGAAGAAGAAGAAGAAGAAGAAGAAGAAGAAGAAGAAGAAGAAGAAGAAGGAGGAGGAGGAGGAGGAGGAGGAGGAGAAGGAGGGGGAAGAGGAGGGGGAGGAGGAGAGTAGAATGGAAAGAAGAAAAGGAAGGAAGGAAAGCAGGAAGGACTGGGGAAATAGGGGAGGGAGAAAAGAAAGAGAAAGAAAAAAATTATGTCAGAGAAGGTAAGGGCTTTTAAAATAAAAAAGCTGATGAGGAAATGGGTGCTACTATATAGGGTTCCCAAGAACTGCCTCAGAGGCAAGGTAACATTTGAAAGGAAACATAAAACAAGCTTTGGAGTGAGCCACTGGGATATTCAAAAGTAGACTATTGTGGAGAAAGCAGAAGGGAACTTTTTGCATTTGAAGAACAATGAAGAGTTCAATGAGGCTAGAGGAGAGTGAGAAGAGAAGTGGGAGATGAAGTCAGATAGGGCTTGCTTCCTTTGAACCTTTCACAATGAGGTATGGGGGCCAGTGGATAAATGCATTCTTACCCTTCCTTTCCTGGAAATTCTCTGTCAATTTTATGGGATTGAGAAAGCAGTTTTCTGCTAAAATAATCAACCCAAGGATGCATGTGTCTTGTGGCTCTCTGTTCCCTCTTAAGAGTTTTTGCAATACCAAAGTCTCTTACACTTCCTTATCATGACAGCAAAGAAACCACACTCCATATTTCCTGGTTCTCTATTTCTATTAGATTTCAAAACCTATCGTGCTAAAACCCATATACATTTTGAGCATCACTTTATTATTAATAGAACATGGTAGCATGACAATATTTTATTTATAGACCTATTATGAAAATAATATGAGAACACGTACATAATCAACAAAGTTAGTCCTTTCCACCTGGTTTGATTTTTTTTTATTGATTGTTCAAAACATTACAGAGCTCATGATATATCATCTTTCATACATTTGACTCAATTGGGTTTTGAACTCCCGTTTTTACCCCAACTACAAATTGCAGAATCACATCTGTTACATACTCACAATTTTACATAATGGCATATTAGTGACTGTTGTATTCTGCTACCTTTCCTATCCCCTACTATCCCACCTCCCCTCCCCTCCCCTCCCATCTTCCCTCTCTACCTCCTCTGCTGTTGTTCAATTCTCTCCCTTTTTTTTCCCCTTCCCCCTTGCCCCTCATAACCTCTTATAATTTTGTGTATCATTGAAGGTCTCCTACCATTTCCATATGCTTTCCCTTCTCTCTCCCTTTCTCTCCCCCCATTCGTCTTTGTTTACTGTTAGTCTTTTCCTCATGCTCTTCCTTCCTGTTCTATTCTTAGTGGCTCTCTTTATATCAAAGAAGCCATTTGGCATTTGTTTTTTAGGGCTTGGCTAGCTTCACTTAGCATAATCTGCTCTAATGCCATCTGTTTCTCTGCAAATTCTATGATTTTGTCATTTCTTAGTGCTGCTTAATACTCCATTGTGTGTAGCTGCCACATTTTTTTTTATCCACTCGTCTATTGAAGGGCATCTAGGTTGGTTCCACAGTCTAGCTATTGTGAATTGTGCTGCTATAATCATTGATGTGGCCGTATCCCTATAGTGCGCTCTTTTCAGGTCCTCATTGAATAGTCCGAGAAGGGCGATAGCTGGGTCAAATGGTAGATCCATTCCCAGCTTTCCCAGAAATCTCCGTACTGCTTTCCAAATTGGCCAGTAAACAGATAACACTAAATGGTTGCATTTCTTCACAATGAACGGTGCTAACAAATATAATTAGCATTGTCTCTAATTAAATATTTTTTCTACATTACTTGTGATCCATCACTTCTTCACAATTCTATATTTATTGCTCTTTACTGTACATCTATGGGTGATCTAGATGAAGAGTGCTTTCTACTATTTGACTGAAGCAGTAAATGTGACCTAGAGGGGTTCAATAAAGTCCGTATTGTTACAAACAAAGCAATAACTTTTCTCTCTTTTTATTTTAGAGTGTTTTTATTATTTCCTCAAGCCTTCCAACAAGAAAATTACATTTTTTTTCTAATCTGAAGTATCTGTGCTTTCTATGACTCTTGTCAAACTGTTTTCTATACATTCACTACATGGACCCCTGTACCCAGACATTTAGTGCATCCATTCTGGAATATCTATTTTGCCCACATCCATCCTCCCTCCAGGTAATCCGCACTCTGGATTAGCCAGGCTATGAATCACTACAAGCAGAAACAATGAACCATAATTACTTGATATTCCTTAGTCTCATTCTTCCAAACCAGGGGATTTTAAGACATCCACATGAGCCTCGGAAAATGTTTAGATTCAAGACATTCAATAGATAGAACTTAAAAATATCCAAGCAGTGAAATCTTATTTCAAAAAGGAAAAAAAAAAGAGTAAGTAAGGGTGTGGAGAAAACAATTCAGTTTATCAACTATAGAAATGTCTGCTATGCTCTATATATTTAAAAATAGATCACATTTAAGGATAACACTTTTGGAAAAACTGCTGTGAGCAGAAGCCAGTTTGATAGCTAAGCCACTTTGAACAGGTGAAGTAGTTACCCACCAGGTCAGACTGTTTGCTACAGAAGCTTCATGCAGGGCATAATTCTTATTACTTAACTGTGACTCCCGACTGCATCTGTGCCAGTGTAAACATGATGCTTTATGCTGTAGCTGAAATAGGGACAAAGTGCCAGCTAATGCAGAGGGTTTCAGAGCAAAGAGACTCTAGTTATTTAATAAAAGATGTAACTAGTGGTTAATATAACCAACCAGTGACAAACGTTATAGGACATAAAGCGATGGACAAGAAGAGATAAATTTTGGTCCAAATCTTATAACTTGTTAGAAGATATAAGGTATATACAAGAACAACTTCAATTCCCAATAAAGCTGGCTAAATGTTGGAGACTGGTATATGAAATATTTTATCATCAGTGTCACATAGGGGATTTGTATAGATTTCTTTCTTTCTTTCTTTTTTCCCCAGTGCTGCAGATAAAACCAAGGGCCTTGCATATACTAGGCAATGGATTTTTCAGAGAAGCTACTGTATGCATTAAAATATCTAGATTCTTAAGTTTGTTCAAATTCTCCAAATGGTATATATTAATCTGTGTAGGTTTCTTGAAAATAATCTTGTGATTTATTTTTAAATAAAAATATTTTGAATTTAATTGTAAAGGTAGCTTTATAAAAAGCTCATGCACTTGATCTCATATGTACTACCTAGAGAGGCTATACCTATGTAACACATGCTGCCAAACTGAGGGAATAAGCCATCTGTGACAACTATTAAAATTTTAAAGCTCAAGTTCTAGGCACAGTGACCATATTTCCTAGAGGCAACTTGGAGTAAAATAGCTTGACTTCATAATTAACTCACTGGTATCAGAAAAAATCTGGATGGGAATCAACTATTTCAGTAAAGACACCTGAGTCTTCTCCTTGAATCTTTCCTAGGATAGAAATTGATATGGAAAAATGAAAAGGAATCACAGAATCTATGTTTTCTTTCCACTGCCCTGAAAATTGATCAAATACTTGGATCAGATAAATGTCTAATTAACATTCGGGACTTGTGGATAATGTTTAATTTGTTGTATTTAGGTGAAATTTATTAGTATGGTGCTGCATGCTTGTAATCTCAGCAATTCAGGAGGCTAAGGCAGGAGGATCACAATTTCAAGTCCAGCCTCAGCATCTTAGGAGGACCCTATTTCAAAATAAAGAATAAAAAAAGGGGCTGGGGATTAAGTTCACTGTTAAAATGTCCCTAGGGTCAATTTCCAGTAATACCCCTATAAAAAAAACTTATGATTTAGGTAATAATCTTGTTTTGCTCATTTATTTATTTTGAAAATCTTTCTTTTCATGTTTTCCACGACTTTTTAAATAGTTTGATATGTATTGCCTTCTCAACTATTTTAAATTCCACAAATTTCTCCTATCCCTTCCTTCATTTTTTACATATTAAGCTATTATTAAAATTAAATATAAATTTTGACTAGTATAATATTTCTATAGGTTCCTAAATATGGACTCTGATCTTTTAACTCCTAAATCTATGAAATATACTGTTACTAATATTCAAAAACAAAACTGAAAATATACATGTAACTACTAAATTGAATTTCAGTATCTTTGAACTATATGGCCAGGAAAAATTGTGGGCTTTATAGAGTGCTATAGTTTGGATCTAGAATGATCCCAAAACCCAAGTGTTTATAAATAAAGGATTGGTCCCCAGGCCACAACACTATTAGGAGGTACTGAAATTTTAAGATGTGGGACCTAAGTGATCATCTTCTGGTTATTGGGGGTTTACCCTCAAAGACAATTATGGGACCCCCCCCAGTAATTTCTTTCTCTCTTTTCTTATTCCCTGCCAAAAATAAGTGGGTTTTCCCTAGCACACCCTTTGGCATTTTCCAAATACTGGTTCTTACTCCTGTGTGGACAACAGCATTTGTTACAATTATTGGTTGGAGCCCCCAAAGCAATGGGTAAAACTGGCCATGCATTCAAAACTCCCAAACTGACAGCCAAAATAAACCCTTCTTATTTATAAGACAATAATTTCAGGTATCTTATTATAGTAGCAGAAAGCTAGTACATAGAACCTCTTATAAACTATAGCTAAATCAGAAATATGAGGAATTAATTTGGTAGACCAATAACTGACAGCCATATCATATATAAAATACTCATACAAATTTTTCAAATGGGAACTTCAGAATCCAAATTTGGGCATGAATAAATGATGATAGCTAAATTGGAAGATATTTAGAGTGTAAAGCATTTCAACATCTGTATGCTTATTTCATTGAATTGGCAATTATGGCTAATTGGTTAAATTCTGGATCAAGGTTAAAATTTTAAAATAGTGAAAAGTGTAAGTACATTATCATTTGATCTATAATCAAAGTCTTTTAAGTGTGAAGTCTTTGAGTAAGAAATAGAATAAAACACTTAGATATGTGTTACACATAGTGGCATGCTCTTAAACATTTCTAACATTGACAAGATGTCTCCTTTTGAAGAGCAGAAAGATACTGTGTCTTTAAACAGTTTTAATTTTTAAAAATATCTCATATTTTGAATGTAAGTTACTATAAAAAAATATTTATTAGTTCCTTCAATTACTACATGGGCTTGCAGAGTCCCTGTCCGTAGCTGGGGTACTCAATCAGAGTTCTTTAAGGTTCTGAGAGTCACCCACCTCTGTAAGAGCATAGTGTTATAAGAGATGATTATCTCAGATCCAGATTGGCAAACAGGTGTTGCTCATCTGTCAAATCCAATCAATTCATTGTTGCATCAGTCTAAGCTGTTATATTTGAGAATGACTTTGAGTCTCAGGGTGAATATGGGGATTATCCTCAGATGTCTATGAAGAGGGCAGGAAAAGACATTTTCTTGGTAAATGCAGTGAGCTTTATTTATTTTTTTTTAAAAAAAACTCTTGTTAGTTTCATTTAATTCTACAGCAAAAGCAGTGAAGCTATGGGAATAAATGCAGTTAGCCAAATTCATTTTATGAATAATTTTCATATCATATTTTACCCTTTTTTAAAAACTTTTATATACCTCTCCTGTTCCATTTCTGGTGATTATAATGATTAAATATACCAAAGCGTACAGCATCCCATCATCAGAAAATGTCTCCATTATTGAGAACTGATTTTGCATTTTCCAAATACTGGTTCTTACTCCTGTGTGGACAACAGCATTTGTTACAATCAGTAGTGGATTTTGGTAGTTGCCTGTACAACATTTTTGCTGCTCTGCAACTCATACTGTTTTGCATCCACATATTAAACCCAAAATGATCCCCCTTGCACCAGAGTGACTCTCCTAAATTCATCAGGGTAACCTTAATCTGCTTTCTACAGTGATTGGTTTATGCAAACCAGGCTTTATTCAGTTAACAATATATCCCTGTTCATAAAGACTGGTTCAAAAAATGAAGCCAGAAACCAATTCAGAACACTAAGATGAAAGCTAATTTTTCTGGGGCTTTCTAGAAATTGGCATAGTCGCTGTTTTGAGAAAGTCACCAGAACAAAGGTTCTCACCTGATTTGACAGAATCATGTGCAAATAGAAGCCCACAAATTACTAACAGTATTTTTTTAATATGAAGAAATTCCAATGATAAAATGTTCAATATAGAAGACAGAACTGAGATTAAAACAGATAGTGGGTCTGGCACTGAATTTGATCCACACCTCATAAATGTCTATTCTAGAACTTTCATTTACATTAGTCAATAGAATTTCATTATTTTTATTAAACAAGATTGCTTATGAGTGTTTAACAAAAAGCAAACAAAAACATTCTATCTGATATGTATCTTTTTATCATTAAAGAAAATGTTTGAACTGGATACCATTTTCTTTGCGTTTTTAAAAGTCTGGAATTATTAGGAATCATAACGCTTTTTCTTAAAGACTTAAGAATATAGCTATTATTTGTTATAATTTTATTTTTAAATGCAGAAATTTTACTATTTGAATCTTTATTAAATTACCTTAAGCCACTGTAATTTCAAAATTTAAGCCTTAATTTTTAAAAATGAAATGAACTAATTAATAAGTAAATATAATTACACCAAAATAGTTATCTCTTATGCTTTTTAAAACATAAATTTGCTTGATTTATCCAAATATAATTCTTATTTAGTGGTAAGAATTGTAATTCTATAATAAAATAGTCCTGCTTGGGGGATATATTCATTTCACACTAGAAGATTGCATCAGGGCTCGGGAAATGACTCAATGATAAAGTGCTTGCCTGGCATGCATTAAAAACAAACAAAAAAAAGAACAAAAACCATTGCATCATTCAAATGGTGACATACTATAAGAAATCTGCAATTTGAATATTTTATGTATCACACCAAAAGCAGCAGAATATACAGAACCAAGGGTCGGTAAACAAACAGAAACAATAGTAAGACATTTATTCTTGCCCAAATTTGGATTCTTCCTAGAAAAGAAGAAAGACATAGATACACATAGAAACTGATAGAGATAGAGACTTATAAATATAAACTTTTTCTTAATGTGTGTGTTATGTATGTGTGTGTGTGTCTTAGGGTTTTCCAAGGAAGAATATCAAGAGTGATTTCACTGAAAATATGTACCATTTTTAGTCTATGCTATATAAGTTTGTGTACATTTGTATGTGTTTGCATCTTTTATTATAGCCATACATAGGGATAAGAGGCACTATTCCCAGGATACCTCAGTATCAGTCTCAAGATTAAAATCTACTATAATAATAGACTTCAAGATGGCTCAGATTCTTCTGATATGCTGTGTTATATTCAATGTGCTTTTATTAAGTAGATAGTGTCTGGAGGCTTTAAATAGTTTTGTTATACAGGAGTTTGTTTCAACAACACTTTTTGAAAAGACACTCAACCCGCCTACCTTGGATTAGTTCACTGATTATTCTGCCCTTTGCCTTTGTATTTCTGTAGTACTTTGAGAATAGTATTATCTAAGAATAGTTTGAAAAGATAGTCTCCTCTTCAAAGTGAGGGAAAAATGCAGAACTTAACATAAAAAAACTCACTTTCAACTTCTTAACCGGTTCTTAAAATAAGAATTTATGTTTAGAATATACAAAATTCATTTATCACTAAAAATGTTACTTTATAGAATAAACCTACTTCTTTCCAATTAGATGTGACTGTTTCCTGAAAGATTGTGCCTTTAAAATATTGCACATTATTTTTAGTGATCATATAACTCATATTCTGATTTATATGAATAACATATTAATATTATAATACAAATACATGTGAAAATTAGTTTTTATGTAAATGTATACTCGGTCACAGCCTTCCTACTTGTTCCTAACTTAATATGCAGTACTAGCTCTTTTAATATACTATAGCATTGGGTAAAATATTCACTTTGATAACTAACTTCTGGTTAAAAAGAGAGTCAAATTTTAACAATTTCTTATTATGTGATAATTCACCTTTGAGTAATAAAAACATAAAGAAAAAAAAGAAATGATAGTATAAGGGTATAAGGCATGCCTTTAGAAACTATAATGTTCATGCAGCATAATGAAAAACAATAAACCAAACCTCTCTGGGCAAGAGAAAATAGTCATAACACAGTCTCCAATTTCAATAAATGAAGATATTGAGTTTAATTATACATTTATGAAGAAAATGCACACCTATAATATTTTCTCTTCAAAGCAAAAGGGGTTGGTTTTAATATACCATTATCTCCCTCGAGTATTTCCAACCAACATTTTTTTATTACAACATGCAATCTCTGGATTGAAAGTACATATTTGGGATGTTTTCTGGTTTAGCTCAATGTCATGAAAATATAGAGTGTAGATCTCTATGGAAACATTTTGAATATAGTACCAATAATTTAATATAGCAGGGGAAAATTACAAATTTTTTTAAAACAAAAGCTTTACATCCTCATTTTTTTAGAATAACCTCAAATGTATACATACACAAGATTATAGAATATCCTTGAACTTGCTTTCCTAAACAGAAAATATATTTTCATATTTTATCCAAACAATATATCAACATTAGAGAACTAGGAAATCACTTATATTTGGGCATTTAGATTAGAAACCACAACCAGGTCTTCTAAGCATTTTAAAGTATTATATCAGAAATTATAGTAGTCTAATGAATACAACATGCCTTTGAAACTTAAAAAACTAAATAAAGGATGTGGTCTCTTTTTTTTCTTTGTTTATATAAGGCAACTCAACTCTTTTGCAAAGCTATGATTAAGAGAATTTAAATCACTGTGTATTTTAGTCTGTCTAGTTTACAATTATAAAATCATTAGATTTTCTTAAGTTTTCAGTTAACATGCTCTAAGAATATTAACAATATTGTAGCAACTGGTATAAACATGTTTTCAAAATGATATTTTTTAAAAATAGAAAATTTATCTTTCAAAAGCCACATAATATGTTAACAAATATGATTCCATTAATCAAAATAATTACAGTTTTATAACTCTAAAGGATGATTTATAGCTGAATGCAATTATTATTAGCTGAAATCATTAAAACTTAGAATCATTTAAATGTTTTTCATCACTAAAGACATCACCATTAACCTTTGCTTATATCTTTATTTACATCACTATAAAACTGAGTTTAAATTATATCCAAAAAAAAGAAAATATAAATGTATTATAGGATACAAACTATATAAGGATTACTAACCATAATTTCTAGGCTTTGATCAACACTGCCTTACTCTAAAGTTTAATCTTACTTTAATATTTCTACACATACATAATGAGAAAAAACACTATTCCTACTATATTTTCTTTGTAATATTGTAATACCCAATAGTTCTTTTTGTTGTTGTTAAATAGAGAGTACATTTAGGATTAATGCTATAGATTCCCTGAAAAATAGAGATTTTAAAAAAACAGATTATATGCATGCACTGCAGATTGAATACACTGCCTACTCTTAATATTCAACATTAATTAATGACAACTGTCCTGCAAGGCTATTTATCATGACTAGCAAAATATCTGGAATTCCTGAAATACTAAGGTAAAATTGACCTGAAGCAGTGTGTCTTGCAAACTTACAAGGTGCAAATTGGAGCAGGTGCAAAACTTGCTAATGTTTTCTTGTTACTAAGTTGAACCACTGATACTTGTCACTATTCTATTCTGCTGGGTACATAGATATACTTAAATAACATACAAAGTTATGCACAGCCAGTGCTATCTTTACGTTTTTAAAAAACATTTAGTTTTTAGTTTTAAGTAGATACAATATCTTTATTTTGCATTTATGTGGTGCTGAGGATCAAACTCAGTGCCTCAAGCATGCTAGGTGAGTGCTCTACCCCTGAGCCACAACCCCAGCCCCCCCGCACCCCTGCTATCTTTACTTTTTAAATATTATTACTCCTTGCCACTCCTTTCCACTCAAATATCAGATGTTTACTAATGTATTCTTTTACTTCTGAGAATTTTTATTAGTTCATTATAGTTATACATAATATTGGGGTTTATTTTGACATAATTATATAAGCATGGAATATAATTTACTCCAATTCTGTTCCCTTTACTTCTGTTTCCCTTCCCTCCTCTCTCCTCCTGTTTTCTTTCCTCTACTCTATTGATCTTTCTTCTACTTATTTATAATTTTTTTTAAATTAATGCATTATGAATATATATAAAGGTGAATTTCACTTTGGTATATTCATATATGTACATAGAAATGTTTGGTCAGATTCATTCCACTGATCTCCCATTTGTCATCCCTGCTCCCACCCTTAATACCCCCAAATAATTTGGGGGATACTGAGGATTGAACTCAGGGGCACTTGGCCACTAACCCACATCCCCAGCCCTATTTTTGTATTTTATTTTGAGACAGGGTCTCACTGAGTTGCTTAGCACTTCACTTTTGCCGAGGCTGGCTTTGAACTCAGGATCCTCCTGCCTCAGCCTCCCAAGGCACTGGGATTACAGGCATGTACCACCACACCTGGCCACCCCTAAATACTTTTAGTAAAAGATCATAGTTGGACATTATATAAAGGAAAAGGAAATATGTAATTCTTCTTAAGGAAGTATTATTGAAAGCCTTATACTATTACTGCATATCTAATATTAAAGAAAAACAATGACATTCTTTTCTAAAATAGGGTTAGAAAGACAATAAAAAGTCAAACTAATATTTCTTGAAAAACTTGCAAAAATAATTAGATAATTTGTTGGTTTTCATGATACCACATATATTTTTGCTTCACTGGATGTACCGTTCATATTCAGAGATTTTTACTTATAATATAGAGTATTTGAAGTGCCAAATAAAATGTAATGTCAACCCAATAACATAATAGATGATACCTTTCCTCTGGTACCCCAAATAACCTATATTCACATTTGTTTGTAAAGTCTTCTAAATACAGATAAACTATTTTTTGCTTTGTTTAAATATAAGTTTATGCCCATCATTAATTAGATATCTGTTATGAACAAAATTTTAGGAATAAAGTGCTAATAAAATAAGTTAAATAAAAAATAAATATTAAATACAGGACATTACATCTACTAAAATAGTCTAAGGAATGAATAACAAGCAATGTGAACCTGTTTACTGAATATAGCAATGATCTGAAGGTCAGGCATAAATGAGGAAGAAAACCATAAAAGAAATCCAAATAATTGGCTTAAAAGTTATATGAGTAAAAAGTTGATTGAATGGATGTAGTTTTCAAAATTTTCCCCTTTAAAAATTATTCTTTTTTTGCATATTACAAGTGCCATTTTATCCTAGGACTTTTCCATCTCATTTTGTTCTTCCTCCTCTGCATGATTGTCAGGGTAACATCACCTGCATTGTCAATGATGCTATAAATTTTTTGTAATCTGCTGAGACACAGTAGCTACTGGCATACCTAGACACCCGTCATGAGTTGTGGCTAATGTCACTGAGGAATTGAAACTCTTATTGAAATTCTAATTTAATCAAAATTAATTTTTAGTTTAAATTGATTTGTGAGTAGTGGACACTATATATATTCTACAGTGCATTGTAGGCCAGGATTTCCCAAGGAAACTCATATGTGTCCCGCTACCTCCTGAATACATCTGCCTGGATGTACCATAGCATGTCAAATATCCACATGTCCAATGTCAAAGTCATCACTTTCTCCAAACCAATTCCTGATTTAGTTAATAATTAACTAATAATGTCAACTTGGCTTAAGATAGAACTATTAAAATTACTCTTGACTCCTCACTCTTCTTTGTGTTTCATATATTATGCAACATATTATTTGATTTTAAAATTGTCCCACAAACCTGTCATTTTTTTCTAAAATGCACATCATTATTTTTCACACACTATCACCAACAGCCCAATCTTTAAATCACTCTCAGGGGAAGCTCAATGACATTAAGACAAAGTTTAAAACTACTAAATTTCTCAAATGTCACTTCTCTGGTGAATTCTTCAAATCTTCTAATAGTAATCTCAGGTTCCATCTTCTTCCTTCCATCCTTTCCTCACAGATTACATAAATCATTCTATCCTTAGTCTTTTCTTTCCCCTTCCATATTTTGACCACATTACGATCACCTCCTGTAACGCACTATGAAATAATTTACTTGCCTTACTAATTACCTGGGACCAATTCCTGTGTACTAATTGTTTTGGAATATCAAGTGTTTTTACTCCCTGTGTCATTTACAGTAGACTACTAGAATGCTTAGATAACTAATAGCAGCTTACGAGTGAAATGCTGAAGATTTGAAAACATAGCTAGAAAATTCCTAGGTGTAAAAGGAGAGTGTAAATAAGCCTACTTCAAAACATGAATCCATGTTGGTTTTTATTCAGTTATTGAAAGATTAAGCAGCTAAGATTTATACTGATATTTAATTTCATGTTTGACTTCTGTGATAATTTTAAGAATAAATACTACCTTTAAGGTAATTATAGAGGATAAGAAAAACAGCCTCAACATTGCTGCAGCATGGGTCGCCCTTCAGCAACTGTATATGGACCCATCTGACAGTCACTGGAGCCATGATGGATTACACCTTTTGGTATCAATATTGAGCTTCACACATTACTTTATAAGGTTCCATGCTTTACATCAAAAAGACAAATGCCAAGACAAATTCAAACTTCATAAAAAAAACAACAACAACACTACAGGACATTGAATACCCACCTTCAAGGACTCACAACTCACATACTATATGACATTTATTTAAAAATATTATTTAAATTCAGCACAGCACAAATAATACATTCTTATATGCAGAAATTATTTATATTCACATAAAAGCATATATAATGTAAGAGAAAGTCTAGAATGCAAATTGTTACTCACTTGGAAAGGATACAAGATGATATCACTATCATCACTGATGATACTAAATGCATGTATTTACTATGTTATTTAAACAGATAACTAAGAATATGTGACTTACAATGTTATGTCAAATACAAACTTTTATTGGAAGAAACAAGGAATATATCTCTAATATTTCACTTACTCTAGCTTCTTGAAAATGTTTTAATATTTATTAATATTATACTACTGGTTATTCCTTAGTACTAAATATTAATATTTAGTACTAAATATGTGTCACAATTTTACCAAATATTTCTTATATTTTATATCAGTTTGGCATAATTGATAGACAAGAATTGATCCTAGTGTGTCTTTTAATATAGGTCAAATGTTGTTTTTATCATATTGTGCTATTATGTGGAACAGGAATGTCATAAACATGTGACATGCTGTGAAAACACCAGCATTACCCCTAGTGAAATGAGACATTCTAAAGACTTCAATTCTTCACAAGTCCATTTGGGTCACTTCCTGTATTCTCAGCATTGAATTAATTACTTTAGCTCTCTGTTTTCATACTTTGGAGATAAATACATACATATTTTCACATCTTTGAGAAAAAGCAAGAAAGCATGAATTAGACAGATTTTTGCCTTAAAGTAAAAACAAAACTCAGAAAATGCAGGTAACAATCTATTTAAAGATTTTAGCCCTAGAATTTTTTAATGTTAATAATGGTACTGAATCACACACATGCAACATTTCTAGAGAAAACACAATAAATAGTGTCTTCTGACTTCAGAGACTGCAAGTGAGGAAGAACACTGGGAGTATATGACTTATTGGTGTAAAAAATAACATTGTACTAAATGAGATGGCAATTTGGTAGCTAAAACAGAACTAAAATCTAAGCTCCATATTTTCTCATCATGTATTTTGTTCAGTTATTCTATACTTAATAGGTGCTTTTATTTTGTTGTTTTTCCAAAAAATTCACATTGAAATAAATTCAGACACTATTAAACAGTTCTTTGTACAGGTCCTCAGTTCTGTTATTTGTAAAATGATTACACTGTAAAGATCCTCTTCTTCCCTTTGTCCATGTCTACAATATCAATGAAAGTATCCACTATAATTGGGAAGAGAAAATTAAATCTGGATCATACATGTGGTCATAAAAAAAATTCCTAGAACTCTTGTTTCTGCCTTTAAATGGGTTCTATTTTTTTTCACAGACATGGATTTTTCACAATATTCATTGGTTTAATGAAATATCCATTTACACATCAAATATTTTTGAAAATATATAAAAACATTTATACCTTCTCTTTTAATAATCTCTTATCTTCTGTCTAGTTCACATTAAATACTGACCTCTTAAAAATGTCAAGGCTCCCCTTCTCCCTTCCTATTTCTCAACATGCCTATTTCTCAACATGTTCTCAGCACTGTTCTTAAATACAGCTAAGATCTGAGAATTAGCATGTGTGTGTATACCTTTATAATAAAAGAGCCAACGGTTTCTTTGCTAAAAATACTCTCATCTCATTATATATCTGATGTTAATATGGTCTCAAATCACCCCTACCACCAAAATCCTTGATATTTCTGATCATCAGAAAAACAAGAAAAATGGAGAAAATATCATTATTCCATTACCTTTAAATCTTCAAATTATTTGCTTAAAAATAAGTAAAAAACCTATATTCTAAGTAGCCGGAATATCTGAAAATATACATTCATTTTTCATAAAGTATATGCATATGTTCACCCAAATATATGTATATATTGATTCAAATATATATACATATTTATATTTATTTATACTTGTGTGAAATAATATGTAGGTATATACACACACATATATAATCAGTAAGTTTTAAGATTGTGGATACTAAGGAAGTAGTTAAATTCATTTCTATTCTTCTTATATCCAAATAATAATACAAAATCAAATGATGGAGATATTAAAAAGTAAAATATGGAACTGGGATAGACTAGAAATAAAACTATGATAAACATTTAGCTAAGATCCAGATATTTCAAGCTTAGAACAATTTTAAATAAAATATAACTCACACTTCTCTTATTTTAAAGGTTTAGAAATAAAATAAATTCTAGCTCTTAAATGTCAGAGATGACCTTAGACTCCTGTTTCTCTCCTGAGCTCACTCCATCACCAAAGCTTGGTTCATTTTGCCACACTTCCTTTTTTTGAAGGAGAAAAAAAAAACCTTGTAAAATTTCACTAAGATTTAAAGATGATTAAATCTTTCAAGTAAGCACATATAAATATGGATTATTCTTAAAGTACTGAAATGCCAATATCCTTTATAAAATCTATCCCAAAAGGCAGGTTTTGACAGTTCAGATAAATAATTGGCAAATGTAAAAATGTGTATGATGTCATGTGATGCCAGAAACATTAAATTTATTTATTTCACACTGTAAAACTTAATTTTCTTCACAATAAACTTATGATTAAGGAAATGCACTAAAGATATAAATACACCTACCATAGAGTAAAAACAAGTTTTATTTTTAAAGCAGACTAACCTCTTCCTTCAAAAAAAGAATCACTTCTTACTATAACCAGTAAGTACCACAAAGAAATATCTTGAATATTGAAAGCAACTTTGGACAGAGAAATTCAAAGACCCATTTTGCATTGATGTAAATGTCTAAAGTGATGAAGAGCATTAGGAATATAACACAAACCTATCTTCAGATTATAAAGGAAAAGTTAATTGTTATATTAAGGACATATTTTAGTATAAAATACCAGTTATAGATTTGTATGACCTTGAATGAATTTTTTTTGGATATTTGCTTATTAATTTTACTCCTTAGAAAAACAATATGATACATTAAAATTCTTTCTAGCATGCTTTACAAATTATTTCTCACGATTATTTTTCTTTCTTGCATCTGCCAACATAAACAATAAGTCACAAAAAAACCTTTCCAATTCCATTTATGAGTTCAGGATGGACTCTTCCCCTACCTTGCTTATGGTTTCATGAAGGTTGAAAAAAGGATCCATTTCTTCAATTTTTGTTGCATGTTTAGGAAAAACGGCCTCAGAGAGAAAACTTGGACCCTGTGGCAAATCAAAAAGGAAACATTTAAAACTCACCATTGATTTTGTTTTTCAAGTGCTTATTGGATTTTCTTTAAAGATTCAAAGTGACTCTAAATTGCTTTAAGGTTCCTGTTCATTGTTGAACTTCATTGTACTGATCTAATTATCCATCACTGAATATTTGTAAATTAAAATGAGTAGAATTCTATAAACCTTGACATTGTTTGTATTTACAAAATAATGTTTTCTTAGCAAGAGAGATTAATCTTAACATCTGTCACCCCTTTCCCCTGAAATGCAGATATTTATGTATCTGCTTTGATTACAAAAGACCTATTTGAAATTCTGTTTTAAATTTAGAATTTTCTGTTTTAAGACAGGTGGAACAGAATAGTTTTGACAAATATGATCACCTATAATATCTTAGACAAAGTGTATATAGTATTTCAAATATTTTCAAATTAACTTCAAAATAATAGGAAGATGAATTTGGGGTAGAAATCCCATATGGTTATTTGTGCTGCCATTAAAATGGTAACACTTAGTGTTAGAAGTTTAGTGTTAAGATGATTGAAATGAATCAGACAAACTCTAATTCATTTTGTGGTTACATGTGTAACCAGGTTTTAGGAAGCAAAAATATATGTAATGATGATGATATTACTACCCAAATCAATGCTATTAGACATATCAACAAAATCATCATCCTATAAAATTATTATTATTTACAGTAATAGCTTTTACTTGAAAACCTGAAGGAACTAGATTATTTGGCTAGAAAATAGAATACATGGGACTTGATAAATTAAGCTAGATAGACAAACAGATTTAGAGACCAATGAATTAATAATCTTTCTGGAGACAATCATGGAGGAGAAAGATTCAAAGCAATCTACAACAACAGTTACAGCAGAGTTACAAATTTAGGCTAAATTTTATTATTCATGGAGCTTTCCAGCAGCAGAACAGATTACTTTGGGTTATACCAATCAATGGTGGGAAGTTAGGATTATGTAATTGAAGTTAATATAGATGAGGACTGAAATCAACTGAATCCCAAGTTCTTATGTATTAATCAATTCTGTGACAAGATATATGCTTTAGTCCCTATTTACAAAAACACTGAAATCAGGCAAAATTAATCTGACTGGTCCAACATATTCCCAATTTTAAATAAGACCATGAATCAACCAATGGTGTTAGTACCTATCAGGATTAACAGTTTGTTTAACAAAAACATGTTTCATGTTCCTCTTTTCATTTGCCCACTAATCTAAAAACTGTCAGAACATCTGCTCAGTCCCAACCAGTACTCCACTTTGTAAAGACTTACCATAAAATTCATATGATCCATGCCTAAAATTTAATAAATAATCTTTCCTAATTTCCTCATTCAGAAAGCATGCTAAGACACAGTATTATGGGTTGAATTGAATCCATTAAAAATGTACATTTTAAAGTCCGACTAAGAACATGACCACACTTAGAAAATAGCTCACTGCAGATGTAACTGTAACCTGTTAAGTTACAGTAGGTCATATAAAAATGGTAATTGTCCCTGATGCAATATGACTATTGTCTTTTTAAAAAATAGATATTTGGGGGCAGAATTACACACAGAGAGAATGTAATGTGTACATGAAGTCAGAGACTGGGATCATGTATCTACATGTCAAGGAATACCAAAGGTGTTGCAAGAAAACTCACAAAATCCATGCAGGAGGCAGGGGAACTGGTTCTCTCTCACATCTCTTAGAAGGAATCAACCCTGACAACAGCCACAACAGTAGACAATGAATTTCTATTAATTTACCCTGTTTGTGGGATTTTGTTACAGTAGACCTATCAAACTACCACGTCACATTCATTCTTCAATAAGCGATAGGCCTAATAAACTTAATTTTGCTTATCAACATATTTTTAGAGATATTCTGGGTAGTCAACCTAAACGTTGGATAAAAGTTTAATTTTTCTACTTCATTAGTTTGGTGTCTTATTCTCTAAAGGATAAGTTACCTCATATAAGAAACATGGAAAATATTATATAGTTCAGAAATATGTAAGTTCTTGGGTGCCTGGCCCATGGAAACACCACATTTGTGGCATTGTTGATGTGCTAAAACCCATAGACACCACAATAAGGAAAGGGAGGTGGAGATTGATGGCAATATGAGCATTACTAGCTTGTCAAGGACATTATACAGAGGATTTCTTATTATGGTAGGATGGTTGAATTAGAGGGAATCCATGATCTTATGAGGGACAGTAAGCAACTCGCGTTTAATTATATTTATTTTCTAAATGGAGATCATTTTGAAACTAGATTAGTGTATGCATAACATGGATAATCTGTTGCATTCATTTTCACTTTATAATTCATCTTTGATATCTTTAAAAGTTTGCCACACAAATAGTTTTAAATGAACTTCTTGAAGTGTTTTTATCTTATTAGCTTACTTAAAAAATAACACTTCATAAATATTACATAGGTAAAATATCAGCCAGCCTCAAATTGAATGATCCCATAAAGATGTACGCTGGGAATTATAATTACCGCCATTTTTATTGAACTTTCAATTATTCAGTGGCAAACCCTATTAATTTAAATTATAAATATGGTTCTTATTCTCTAATGCAGTTCCTTTATTTGTCTTGCTCCTTCATTTATCTTTTAATAGATTACTCTTCTTTGTGTTTACTACCTCACTTATATAATCATTTAAAAAAATATTCATTTAACACTTACTATGTGCCAGGGACTGTGCTAAATGCAGTCCATAGTCCTTAATCTTATGATGTTTAATCTACTGAGATCTGTACATAAAAAAGATCAAACTTTACTTTGTTCAAAACAATAAGACAAAACCACTACTTCATACACATGTGAAGATAACAATTCTGTTTAGTAAATAAGTATTTATATAGCCTTACAAAAATAATGCAATGATTTAAAAGAAAAAAATACACTTTATGAAAATTTTCTACTGCTATTATATTAACTGTACATGATTACTATTTAAATAGTATTTTATATTCACAGAGACAGGGCAGTAAAGCAATACTAACCACTAAGAAAGTGTTTTGTTTAGAATAATTCCTTCATGGACTGAACTTAAGCAATTCTTGAACAAATATGGACTGAATGCCACTTGGAGATCATATTAGGAATACTGCACAAGAATAAACATTGACAATAAAACTTTTTCTGAGATGTGGGGTAAAATCCAATTTGCCTCCCATATCCCCTAATTATGTCTCCTTTCTGTAACATTTATCAGTATTTACCAATTCTCTTGCCTGTACTCTATGATTTGACTTTCCTGATTCTTCTTTTGCATATTGTTACCTTCCTATAACTACATTTTCTTTGTTCTTTTGAGTCTTTATGTTGTTCTTAGTATTACTCAATCATTTTGTTTACATAAACTCCCTGGGTGGAACTGTCTGCTTGTCTGGATTCACCTATCAACTTCAAATTGATAACTCCCATATCTTTATCTCTATGCCTGATCCTTGTTCTCAGTTTATCATTTCTGTTTATCCACAAGACCCTTCAAATGCATAAATATATAATGTTCTGAACCACGATCATGTGTTCCTTCATTGTAGCCTTCATTTCTTATCTTGAATGAGCACACATATTTTTCAAAATATGAAAATCTATATCATTCTTGACTCCAATTTCCTTTACCATCAGAACCATAGAATTACACTACGGTTGAACAATCATTTACAAGTTCTTACCTCTGGTCATAACCCAGTTATATGTAACTTACAGCCAACTATGCTTCCTGTTATCTAGATGTGTACCAAATTCATCAGTATGTCATTTCACAACCAAGTCCCAAACCCTATTTTTCTTCTTTAGACTTTAATCATTTCTTTTTCTCAAAACTCTTTTTATACCATTTTTATATTGTTTCTGCTTCTTCTGCAACAGGGTATTCACCAGCTCTACCCATACTTTTAATATCTCTGCTTTTTTATTTATGCTTTTTCTTATTCTGCCTAGAATAGTCTTTCATCTCTCATCTGTTTACCAGACTTCACCAGATTTTTTTCCCTGATCCTCAAGATCAAGCAAACAAACAAAAAACCCATACAAAATTATTCTGTAAGGAGGAAGAAGTGACTCTAATGGTGAATGTGTTTGATATTTACCATTCTGATCAAGAATTACTTTTCTATGTAGCCAAGAATTATAGTTGGTTAAAAAATTTCAATTACTAAAAATAAGCCTCTACATATTGCATTCTATGTGAAATTTTGCTTTTTAATTGTGGCAGGTGACAGGAATTAGGGGTAAAGTATTTGTTGAGTGAAACAGTGATTTTTTTTTCAGGTTGCATTGACAATAGCATTTACCAATGCATATGTGGTGGATAAATTTAAGATATATGCTGGGAAACAAAAAATTTAGAAAGAAGGATATTGCATTAATATAGTGAGAAATAACATGAGACTAAAACCAAAGAGTGATGTTAGAGAAAGAGATGAGGAGATGGGTTTGGTAAATGTTTAATAACTGAAATTAGCAATATTGGAAAATAATTGGATGCAGAAATCTTAAAAATAAGTCAAAATTTCAAGTGTTTCTAGATTTGATAGTTTGAGTAGTTAGAAATTTGTTTATTTAGAAATTATAGAAATGCCTGAGGGGTTGGGGTAGAAAAGTCATCTAATTTTAAACATTGAAGGTAAGATGTTTGTGAGATATTCCAAAGAAGTCATCTAAATGTGAATAACAATATTGGTCTGAAGTTCAGACCAAATTCTGGATTTGAGACATAAAGATAACTTTTGAAATATGTACATGGTAGCTAAAATGTAACAGCGTAGAACACGTTTTGAGTAATTAGAAAAAATACTCTGAATAACACCAATGTTTAAGAGGTAGGAGGATAAAGTATAATTTGTTGAAAATATTATGGATGAAATATCAGAGAAGTGTATAGAGAACATGCATATTTGATGTCATGGAAGGTAGACAAGTAGATAATGTCTCTGAATGAAAAACTGATACAGTAGAGGAAGTAAATTAAGATGAAGAAGAAAAATATGTGTTGGAGGTGGAATTTCAGAGGTCCCTGAACTTCTGTCAGAGAGGTCTCTGAGGAGTTCTAATAGGTGAAAGAGACAGAAGGCAATTTGTTGCAGACAAAATGTAAGGAGAAGTAGACATCAACACCAAATCACATTTCTCTAAAAAAAAAAACAGATCATCTTGAGAAGTTAGAAAAATAAATCATTGGCTAAATTAAAAGAGTTAAAGAATCAAGGTAGGAAAAGTGTATTCATTGTATTTTAGATAGAACCGGCATGGGTGTATTTGTAATGTAATAGAAAGTACCCAAAAGACAAGTAGAGATTTTTTTAAAGAAGAAAATTTGAGGGAATTCATAGATAATGAACTTGAGGAAAGAAAATAATGTTACCTAGAAAACAGAATTGTAAGTATATGATGAATGGAGAACAAATACATTGTAGGATTTAAATATAATAGGAGACAGTACATACACAGAAGAAAAGAATAGAAAAACTTGAAGTTATTTTTAATTAAGTTTTAGCCTCAATTGAGACAGATAAACATCAACTCGCCATTAAAAAATAAATATATTATTTTGCATATTTTTCAGAAATGATCACTTAACATTGTTTGTTCACATAGGCTGAGTCGAGACACTAGGCAAAACCATTCTAAACATCCCTAGTCTTTGGTCAACCCTCAGTAGGTACAGCTTGAGATGAACAGGATAATTGTATTGCTTCTATATCACAGCCCCAGGTCATGTGTTCCACATGCATCACCTAATTTAATCTACATGCATACTTTTAGGTAGGAGCTATTATTACCCCCCCAACACACACACTTTTACAAATGAGAACAAACATGTTTCAGGCACTTGCCCAAGATGATACCATAAATCAGTAACAAAGCCAGTTTATCTGACCTCATAGCTCACCCTTACATCCCCACACCAACACCCTCCCTACTGCCCAAGTTTCTCATAGACAATGATTCTGTGTATTTAGTTAACAGAGAAGATTTGCCTACCTTCTGTTCTAATTTCCTTAAAACCTTCATCTATTCTCCATAAGCAGCATAAGCAGAAGGTACAATTTAAAGGACATGATCAAAGACTCCCTGCTTATTCTAAATAAAATTGTTATCCAAAAAGCCCCAAGTGTGGGTCCCTCATTGCAATAGTCTTCTCTCTGAAATCAGAGAACATACGCATCAATACTTAAATTTAATATGTGAAATTAAAGCACTTGCAGCCTTTGAATGGCACTGACAGTCATAATGTGCTAGACTGAGAGGAAGGTAATTACAGTCATAATTTTTGAAACATAACATTCTCATCACTATTAAAAGTAAAAAAAAAAAAAGACCTGAGATAATGTGGAATTTAAATAGAAGTGTAACCATCCAAGGGTCAAATGAGGAACAATATTAGCACATTATTTTCTGAACACACTCATTTTTATATTTCAATTATTTTTTTCAGGTTCTAAGAAACTCTGTTCTATAGGCTTTATGGAAAATAGTCAAAGTACCTTTATAGTTCTATTCATATTGATTTAGTGTCCTAATTTCAGACCTAGAAAGACATTAAAACTTTTAATTCAACCAAATATACACAGTAAAGCATGGGATATTCAAATAATTGAATGATTTTATGAAGTCATGAAACTGTTGTAGGAAAGTGAACACTAAAATTTGGCTAAAGTATATGTGTGTGTGTGTGTGTGTGTGTGTGTGTGTGTGTGTGTGTTGGTATGTTTATGCTTTTCTAAAATATTTTGCCACTTCTTTTAAGGTAACTTGAGATGGGGAAAACAAATGTAAGCCTTACAATGTGAATCATTCCAATGAACCCACATGTATTTTTGGTATTAAAGTCCCATATGCTTACCAAATATTTCCTTAGGATACAGTCTTCTTATTTTAGACTACTTTCAAACTAATATCCCTTATATTTATTGCCTTGTTTCATATCTTAATCATTATCTTAGCCATTACACATATCATGTGTTGTTATTATAATATTTTTTAACAGTATACTTTCTAGGCAGATGAGATGTTGGGAAAGCTAAGGGATAACTACAAGGAAAACATTAAAGATGCTCTCAGAAACATTTTCTAATAAATACCTTCAGGTTAGTATTTTAATGGTAAATAATTTAAGATTGAGCAGATATTGTCAAACCATTATGTTTTCTTAACAAGTATTTATTATTTCATATACATTAAAAAAACAAATTGTCTGATATTTTTTAATGTTGCCATGTCTGTTCTGCTTTTATAAATGGAAGACTGGACCTGGCATAAAGATAAGGCAGATGAGGAGACACTCTGGAAAAGTGAACCCATAATAACAAAAGAACAGATGTAGAATATGTTCAAAGTCCTCTTTACCAGACTCACAACTTTGAAGATCTCATAATATTAACTCAATGAAGAATTATTAGCTCTATAAATCAATCCTAAAGGGATAACTCATCTCTTCCAATATCCTAACCTGGAAACTTTCTTGAGAACACTCCTGTAATTTTTATTTTCTTGTTTCAGCCTAAGTGGGCACTTGACACTGTGTATGTGTTCACATCAGGAAAAAAGAAAATTATGTTAATATTCATTGTTGTTTTTCCCTATTTTTGGTATTAATGTCCTATATGACTTTACTAAGGATTCTTTGGAGCTATATTCTTTAGTTTATGCCTCGAAAACAAACAAAATCTCCACCAGTGTATAAGATAGAATAAAGTTTGAGAAATCAGCAGGCTTTTTCTACTGTCAATCACTCCTTGACTGCCTGTAATATCCTTGCTGTCTACCTACCACCAAGGGCCCCACATTCCCGCATTCAACACCTGAAGGTTTGAGAAGACAAACTTTTCTGGCCCTTCCAGATTCTGATGGCTTCAAGCATTCCTTCTTTGTGCTTGAATAACTCATGGTTCTGCCTTGGTGATCATGTTTCCTTTTCCACCATCTGTCTTCTCTTCTAATAGAACACTTGTCACTGGATAGGGGCCCACTCAAGTAGTTCAAGATTATCTTATCTCAAGATCCCTAATTTAATTTCACCTGCTCAGAGTCTTTTAACAAATACGGTCACATTCACAGGTTTCTGGGTACAGATTCTTGGGATCGGCAGTACAATCCCACATCTTCAATGTATTAGAGCATGGGAAAGTTCTTTCTAACAGCAAACTGCAAGATTTCAATTCCAATCCAGACATTTTCTTGCTTCTCTTTTTGGGAATAGATATAAAATAGAAGACTTGTAAATTTCTAAAAATCCTGGAGATAAGGCGAAATTAATTTTTATTTTCTTGTTTCAGCCAAAGAAGAGGTAATCTTCTTTGAGGTAATTCCGATCTACTGTTCCAAGTAGTTATGGAATATCTACAAATTTTTTTAAAATTCTAGATTTGAATGATGGTCACATGAGTATACAATGTCAAAGCATATTTAAGATTTGTGCATTTTATTATGTATAAATTATATCTCAAAGGAAAATAATCTTTCTATGGAGCTATCATGTCAAAAAATCTTTCTTACCCTTTCATATAAATTATCTAATATGTTGTTATATTTTGTTATAAAATTGTCCTTAATATCCTCTTACTACCCATTTCATAAGATCTAGTTTGCATCCCCACTTCATTCTACTATGGGTAATTTTTTCCCTCTCTCCTATCAACTATTTTAAGTTAACTGAAATCTTGGCTGTTCTTCTGTTAATCCTATAATTTCTTATGAATGCGTTCAGTGTTTTAAAGCCTTCCATGTTCCTTTAATATTTACTTTTTGATAGCACAACCATTTAAGATTAGTAAAGTTCTGTGACTACTGTCATTTTCTAGGTGAATAGACTGAGATTCAGAGATATTTTTTTCCCAGATTTTGCTGGTCATTGGTGGATTCTGAATCTTCAACTCTCATCTGATGCTACTCAAATTTCACATCCCTGTATCTCAAATGCCTAAATGAAGCCAAATTGGCAATGATTACTAGATAATCCTGATGATATTACAGAAATCAAAAGAAAAATAAAGAGCTCAGGCTTGTTAAACTAAGCTAGACGCAACAAAGTTCCTTTTAAGATGTAAAGATCCATGATAAAGTTCTCCACATCAATGAGAGATTTTTGGGCTATGTTCTCTGAATGATCAGAGTTGGAGACAAAGTATTAAAGTCCCTTTAAGGATTTCTTGATATTTTTAAGACTTAGCTAAGTGGGCATTAGATTTAAATGATGTTTTACTATTGAAATCACTGCCATCTTACTATCCACAAGAATGAGGTGGCGGGGGGGGGGGGTTCAGTCCAAATAAATAACATGTTCTTAATTTGTACAAGTATTAACATGTAATATCAAAAAATTTCAAGCATCTATAAAAACTCATATATTCATATATAATACATTTATTAATTCTCTTGAAACAACAAATTAAAATGAAAGCCTTAAAGTTTGGCATCTACCATTAATAGTAGGAGACTATAGCAACATCAAGAAGTTTCTTTTAAGAGAATGAGATCAAAAATAGTGATTATACAGCTCTCACTTACTAAATGTCTAATATGAACTGCACTGTCAGGCAGTGAATACTTCTATATTCTGCATGGTAAGGATTTTCTGAGAAAACTTTATTAAAACCTGGATTAAAGGATAAGCTTTAGAAGTTAAATGATGACTGAATAGTGATAGAAAACCGGAGAGATTTACCTCCCTGTAGGTATGTGTTTCCATTTCAAAGGGGCTAAAACCCAGAACAAACACAGCATTCCATCCCATACATAACACTCATGACTTCCACTATATCCAGAGGGTAAGAAGTTTAGTACTTTTCCTTCTTTCCCTTGTTCATCTCCTTCTTTCAGGAAGGGAGAAGGTGACGTGCATAAAAATTCTCATTTTCATATTTTCAGGGTTCCTATACTGTGTTAAATACAGCATGCAAATTTGTCTGTCTCTTACTGCCTCATCCCAGAATGGGGAAAAGAATGGGAAAAAAAGAAACCAATATGGTTGCTATAAGTAATAATTTTAAATATTGTTGTATAGAATTCATGTTAAAATTTGGGATAATATATATAGAGAGATTATAACCCACATCAGCACTAAATGTTTTAATAACAATAACAATAAAGTGAATGTTAATGAACATGAACAAATAAATAAGTATATAAATATTGAGTAAATATGAGACTTTAAAATACAAGTTTAATCAAATGTTTGTTTTAAATTTATATTTGCTTATAATGAAATATTATTATTTAAGCAATAAATGTACAATGCATCATATTTATAATAAATATACAATAACCCTTCCATGATAAATTAATAACAATATATAATATGATATATTATACTATATATACTGTATGTTATATACTATAATAAATAACAAATATTTAATATTAATGAATATTATTGAATGTTTACCAATACTTATTGAATATTTGGCATGTGGCAAGTGACTTAAATTCTCTGTGCCTCAGTTCTCTCATCTGTAGAATTAATAAAATAATTTTACCTCCCAGGATATCATCATACAAACTTAATGTGCTAATACACATAAAACTTTTAAAATCATGTCTAGAACTGTCAATCCATATAACAGCTTTAACATTAAGGTACTATTTTCTCCAATTTGCAAAGGAAGGTAACAGGCTAAGAAGGATGTCGGTGTTTGCTTAAGGAACTACATTTATTGATCCATCAGGATTCACTCACTCTCATTTAAGCCAAATGCTAGTGGAAAAAGTTAGTGTTGTAGTCTAGTCCAAGACAAAACAAGAAATGCAGAAAATTAATTTTTTTCATAAAACTAAATATATTAAATCAAAGAGCTGCCATTTTCCTGAAGTTGTATTTTCATCTTTTGATATTAAAATATTTATTTTTTCTCTTCTAAAAAAACTTGAGAGTAGATTGCAGTCTTTGTTTTTTATTTGTTTTCTCTTAATGCCTTTACATGGTAAATTTAGATTTAATACTTTAGGTCAGTCTGAGCATTTTGATTTTCTAATTCAATTTTCCTGAAAGATGAAAATCTGAGAAGCACTTTTAAATCCTTTAGTATCTTGCATCATGCCAGTTTTACAGGTTAAAAAAATTGCTTTTTGGTGAATTTATTCAATATTTTCATGGTTGCATACCTTGGGTCAGGACTGAAACTTTAACCTTGGTCATTTGAGTCTTACAGAGGTCCTTACACTTACAACCCTACATCCAACTACACAATTCTACACCTTCAGTAGGAGATGGCTTTAGAAGGTTAGTAGGCAATTTCATGACTCCATAACATTAAAAATAAACAAAACACTTAACGGGAACACTTTTCTACAGAAGTAATAGCTACATGGCAAAATGTCAAGATAATATAGACTTTCTGATTGGTAGGAAGGCTTAACAGAATTTTCAATATATATGCTAAATACTACTTAGCAGGAGGTCATAAGCACTCCCAATGTTTAAATATAATTTATTGTGAAAGATGTCTTATAATTTAAGCTTGAGTTTATAAACATATGTAAGCCAAGTACCATTTTAAAATAAGTATTAATTGTCTTGATTGTTTCAGAGATTCTGCAAGCCAATTTTGTGTTAGTAGAATATTGGGGGGAAGGTAGGGGTATTATATGCCAATTGAAAATCACTGATGTGCAAAAGAAATATACCTGTCTATAGATGAAATAAGGAACTATCTATAGATAAAACATACTTTATGCATCATGAATAGTATCTAATATTAATGAAACACATTGAAAATATAGCTCAATCTGTATAAAATCCTTAATAAGTAAATACATTATTATACTCACTTTATGAATAAAGAATTTGAGGCACATTCATTTTATATATCTTGCCTAAGCATTAAATATGGAGAAAGAATCCAGACAGTATCGATGCTCTTAACCATTATAAAATACATTGTCTAGAAAATGCAGCATATATATCATAATACTGTAAATATTTACTTGTATGCTTTCAAGAATGATGGTAGGTGAGAAAAAAATGAAATCTACATTCACTTCCTATAATTTTCTTATATGAATAAAAATCACAACTGTATAATACTGTCATTTAAAAATCTTTTCTTGCCCTTGTTTTATCTTAGCCTTGAAACTTATCTCTTCTTTCCTAACTTTAAATCCATGCAGTATTTTATCATATTTCAGTTTGAAAAACAGAATGTATGAAACTAAAATTCCTCAAAATATTGCAGACCCTTGCAGTAAAGGCTGAGTTAAAGCAATAATGATTCTATCTCTATTTTCACATGAAGTTTCAATGACTGTGAAGTGAAGGAGGTAGTCCCATAACTCTAAGTCATTAAATGGTTAGTTGAGTACTCTTTTCTTCAACTTGTCTCCTTTTGGGAGGGAGAAAGATGTTCTCCTAAGTATCAGATACACTAATAGATGATTCTAGGATTATTTAACCATCAATCAGCTGGTTCCTGGAGGATCCTGGAGGTCAGACCCAGAGTAGATGAGAGAAAGGCCTGTAGGGTCTCAGAGCAGCAGCTACTTACCATTTTTAGTAATGCATTTTATTATAATGGGTTCAACTCTACTGCTAGATATTTGTTACATACAGGTTCGAGGCACTGCACCCCATGGCATAGTGACACAATTAGCATTTTATGTTGTTGAGGGCCATAGCCAAGTTGGGATGACACATGACATTTTTGCCAGAAGTAGGGGTTGAGAGGTGATGCCAGTGAGTTCTCCCTGAGTTCCCCTTGAGTTCCAGTTGAGCTCAACGGGGATTCCTGAAGAGTTCGCATTGGCTGGGGAAGGGCTGGAGGAGGGATTTCCGATGTGTGGTTCCAGGAGGAGCCACGTGGCGTTGGGGAGAGTTCCCCGGAGCGTGTGTGGAGTGTGCTGGTGAAGTTCAGAAATAAAGTTTGTTCCTGCTTCAGTGGCTTGTGATTTGTGCCCAGCCAGACTGCAGCATTATGTATCACTTAAAATGTAGAAGTTACACAAATAAGTTGCAAGGTAGGAAAAGAAAAACTGTTGTTCTCAGATCTTATGGGGGGCAGAAGTTTTCTCAATAATGAAGACTCCATACTTATTGTGGTCTTTTGAACAATCTGGTCTCTGGTAAGGTCTCAAGTCAATTTAACTGCAGCATTTCTCTGAGGTCAGAGCCTGTTAGCCTCCTGAAAAGCTTTCTATAGAACTGTCAGGCAGTGCTTTTCTCAGGGCTGTACTTAATCAACTGTGAAAAAATTGAGGGATTTGAAGGTCTTAAAGTTAAGGGCAAAAGAATCTAAACATCAGTTTAAGAAGAAACAAATGCATTATTCAAATCCTGGAAGACATATTTAGCTTTTCAAAGTCCTTTGGCTAGAAATAGGAAGACATTAGCTTTATAGGATTGACCTCCTTTTACATAATCTGGGTGAAAACAACCAGGGAAATTAAAGCTGAAACAGTAGTCTATCAAAATTTTACCATTCATCCTATTATTATTAGCATCATCTTAAAATTTTTTGTCAAATACTAAATTCAGTATAGATACTAGCTGTGGGGAATTCAGAGAAATGATTCTGGAAATGACTGGTTACTGAAATCCCTCTTAACCCTCCTTCCCCTTCTCATGGAGCTGACCCTGACTGTTATTTCATTTAGCTACCTATGAATGACTTCATATTAATGCTGTCAGATATCCCTGGGCAAATTATGTATTTCTATTATAGCTATTACTAATTAAAAGCTAAGTGAAAGTCTTTATTTTTCTTTGTATCTCAGGGACGACAGGTATATTTAATTTTAAAGACTAAGAATGATTTCTTGAATATCTTGAGTTTGGGACAATGTTTTCCTTTGGCTAAATGCATTCATTTTAGTCATTCATTCCATTTACTTGTTTGGAAATCAATGAAGACACCAAATTAATTCTGCAATTCACTAAAGCAAAAATCCCACTTAATTGAATAAATAGGTATTAAAGAAACGCACTGCTATCTTCGTCCCCGTAGATAAAGCACATGTGGTTACATTTGTCTCTAAGGACTCTATGTAGCTCCACTTGGAAGAGCAAGCCAACCTCCAATAGAACAGACTATTTCCTCTGTGAATTAAAATATAAAGAAAGAAAATATGCTTTTAGTTGACTTCTGATACTATCTTTCCTTAATTTTCACTTGAAAATAATCAGTTATCTCCATGTTCCCGAATGTCCTCATTTAATGACAGTGAAATTAAAAAGACATTGACGTTCTCCTTTTCTAACAATGGGTCACTTCTGATTAAACTTCGATTGAACATTAAACTTTCAGACTTAAAACAAATTGCCTTCTTTTTCTTTTTAATTTGGACCCGATTTTCTGCTGCCCTCGGGTCTCTCAATGGTAATTAATTGATTTATGAATCAATTGAAGGGAAATTTCAGGTTGGAAAAAGAAAAGCCATTGTTTTAAAAAAAATTATGACCAACATTTTACAAATGACTCATTTCTCTTTCAAGTAATGCAGTTATAATTCAGAAAATTTTACATTTTTAAAGTATTTTCAGAAAAGTTGAGTGTTTGCATTTAATTTCATTTGAGATTATTTATTTGCCTTTGGAGTAGATTCTTGATCAAGATTCTCATCTCATTATAAAATGACTAAATTATCCTGGTATAATTGGATAGATGGAGGGCAGTGAAGCCCATCAAACTGCTCAATGCAGGCAGGATGGGATGCTAAGTTCAATGGGAATTTGGGACCGGGAGTTTAATAATGCTATTTGACTATTATTATTGTTTGTGGAGTATATACAAAATTAGACTTTGTTCTTACCACTGAAGTATATCCCCATCCCTTTTTATTTTGAGATTGGACTTCATCAAACATAAAATAAATCAGAGAGTGTGTCTACAACCACAATGTAATCAACTAAAATTTAATAACAGATAACAGAAAAGTCTTCAAAGAAACACTTCCAAATAATGCATGAATCAAAGATGAAGTATTTAGGGAAATCAAAAGACAATTGAATTGATTGAAAATTAAAGTACAACATATCAAACTGTAGTATACATCTAAGCATATCCCTCATTAGAATAGATGCAAAAATTCTTAACATAATATTGGCAAATAAAATTAAGTAGTATATAAAAGGAATTATATACCATGACCAAATGAGGGATACAAGGCTATTTCAATATTCAAAGTCAATCAGTGTAATCCACTACAGTATCAAGTTAAAGAAGAAAAATCACATGATCATATTAATCAGTGCAAATCCAATACCCACTCATGAATTAAAAGAAAAACACTCAGTTTCACTTCTTATGCTTTAGGAGTCTTACTGAGGAAGTGAGTTTCTGAGCCAGTATAATGGAAAGTTGGGCCTACTTTTTCTTCTAGTAGGTGCAGAGTCTCTGGTCTAACATCTGGGTCCTTGATCCACTTTGAGTTAAGTTTTGTGCAAGGTGAGAAATAGGGTTCAATTTCAATCTAGGGTTCAATTTAAATTTCCACTACATATGAATTTCCAGTTTTACCAGCACCATTTGTTGAAGAGACTGTCTTTTCCTCCCGTGTATTAAACATACACTTGTATGAGATAACTGTATTTATGTGAGTGTGTCTCTGTGTCTTCTATTCCATTCATCTTCATGTCTGTTTTGCTTCCAACACCAAGCAGTTTTGTTACTATAACTCTGTACTAGGAGTTTAGATCTGATATTGTGATGCTACCTACATCAGTCTTTTCTCACTAAGGATTATTTTGGCTATTCTGGGCCTCTTATTTTTCCAAATGAATTTCATGACAGCATTTTCTATTTTTATGAAGAACATCATTGGGATTTTAGTAGGAATTGCATTAAATCTGTATAGCACTTTTGACAGTATGGCTATTTTGATAATATTAATTCTGCCTATCCCAGAATGGGAGATATTTCCATTTTCTAAGGTCTTTGATTTTTTTTTTTTTTTAGTGTTCTATAGTTTACAAATGTAGAGGTCTTTCACTGCTTTTGTTAAATTGATTCTCAAGTTTTTTGTTTGTCTGACTAAAGCATAAACAGTGAAATATTACTCAGCTATAAAGAATTAACAAGAATTTTAAATTGTATAGTTTTTCTGATTTTTCTTTTGGCTAATTCATCATTAGTATATAGGAGTGTGCAATAAGTAAAATCAAGAACTGTTAAATGAGATGGTATCAAAGCTTCTTCACAGCAAAGGAAATAATCAAGACTGTAAAGAAAGAACCTACAGAATGGGAGAAAACCTTTTCCACCTGCATCTCAGGTAGAGCATTAATCTCCAGGATATACAAAAAACTCAAAATACTTAACACCAAAAAATTAAATAACCCAATCAATAAATGGGCAAAGGCACTGAACTGGAACTTTACAGAAAAAGAAATATGAATGGTCAATAAATATATGAAAAAATGTCCAAATCTCTAGCAATTAGATAAATGCAAATTAAAACTATACTTAGATTTTATCACACTATAGTCAGAATGGCAATTATCAAGAATACAAGTAACGGGAGGACTTCTGCCGAACCCTGGTGAGAAAGGCCTACCTGAGGCTTGGGTGAGGGTCTCCTGGGGTTCTTTGGGGCCAGAGGAATCCTGAAACCATGAATCACCCACATAAGCTTTGAGACATTTTCTAGATTTCTTCCTGGAAGCCCTGCAACTACCCTAAAATTGAATGGATTGCAGAACAGACCTATGTATTCTGGACCATCAATGGAGCCAACAATTCAAAATTCAGATATTTTCTTTGAAGAAAAGCTTAGCCAACATTTTTTGGTATCCAAAAAGGTGACATTGTGATTGCAAAAAGCCCAAGTGATCCAAAATCAAATATTTGTAAAAAAGTAATTGGTTTAGAAGGAGACAAAATCCTCACCACTAGTCCATCAGATTTCTTTAAAAGCCATATTTATGTGCCAACAGGTCATGTTTGGTTAGAAGGTGACAATTTACAGAATTCTACAGATTCCAGGTATTATGGACTGATTCCATATGGACTAATAAGAGGATGAATCTTCTTTAAGATCTGGCCTCTAAGTGATTTTGGATTTCTATGTGACAGCCCAAATGGCCACAGATTTTCTGATGATTAGCAAGCATTATTACTTTTAACTTGATTATTGTTTCCTGTTCAAGTGAATTTATTCCTGCAATTGAAACCATGTACTTACCAATAAACTATTTGCTGTTCAGTTTTAGTTATTTGTTAAATGTAAAGAAATACTCATTCTGCAAACTCTTGAGTTCAAAATATTTGTGTAAAAATAAATATAACCCAAGATCAGTGTTCCATCTAAATTTTATGTTAGATATAAAATATTTGCAGAGGGACCTGAATGACTATATCTCACTTGCAAATTTTTGTCTTATATAAGTAAAATGAAAATAATCTATTCTTCTTGAAAGTGCCTTATACTTCAGCTATAGTCAGTAAGTCAGAATAGTAACTATTCTTATTTATATGTTCAATCTGACAACCTCAGGAGTTCATTCTAAGTGAAAAGCTGCTAAGTTATATGCTTGACTCACTCATTTGAAGTTAAGTAAAAAAGTTTCGGGCTGGGGATGTGGCTCAAGTGGTAGTGCGCTTGCCTGGCATGCGTGCGGCCCGGGTTTGATCCTCAGCACCACATACAAAGATGTTTTGTCTGCCGAAAACTAAAAAATAAATATTAAAATTCTCTCTCTCTCTCTCTCTCTCTCTCTCTCTCTCTCTCTCTCTCTCTCTCTCTCTCTCTCTTTAAAAAAAAGTTTTGGTGATCCCATAAATGATTCTATGAAGTTCTTTAAATGAGTTCTAATTTAGACTTTACACAGAATATTAAATACATAGGGGGAAAAAGGAATGCAAGCAACAATAAATGTTGGCGAGGATGTGGAGAAAAGGACTGCTGGTGGGAATACAAACTGGCTCAACCACTATGGAAAGCCATATGGAGATTCCTTAGAAAACTTGGAATGGAACCACCATTTGACCCAATTATCCCTCTCCTCGGTTTGTACCCAAAGGACTGAAAATCAGCATATTACAGTGATGCAGCCACATCAATGTTGATAGCAGCTCAATTCATCATAACCAAGCTATGGAACCAACCTAGATGCCCTTCAACAGATGAATGGATAAATAAAATGTGGTACATATACACGTTATGGTTTGGATGTGAGGTGCTCCCCCAAAACTCAAGTGTGAGACACTGCAAGAAGGATTGGAGGAGAAATCATTGGGTTATAGCATTAACCTAATCAGTGACTTGATCCCTGAGGAGATTAACTGAGAGGTAACTGGAGGCAGGTGGGGTTTGGCTGGAGGAAGTTGTTCACTGATGGCAGGGCTATGGGGTATATATTTTGTATCTGGACAGGGAGTCTGTCTGTCTCTCTCTCCCACCTTCCTGATCATCACATGAGCTGCTTCCCCCTGCCACACTCTTCTACCATGGTGTTCTGCCTCACCACAAGCCCCAAAGAATGGAGCTGGCCTTCTATGGACTAAGACCTCTGAAACCTTGAGCCCCTAAAAAAAACCTTTCCTCCTTTACAGTTGTTCCTGTTGGATCCTTTAGCAACAGCAGTGAAAAATCTGACTAAAGCATACACAGTGGAATATTACTCAGCCATAAAGAAATAAATTATGGCATTTGCCTGTAAATGGATGGAACTGGAGACTATCATACTAAGTGAAATAAGCCAGTCCCCAAAAACCAAAGACAGAATGTTCTCTCTGCTACATGAATGCTAACCCACAACAAGGGGGATAAGGAGGAGAATTATAGAAGTTTATTAGATTAAACAAAGGGGGAATGAAGGGAAGAAAGGGGGGATAGGAATAGAAAAGACAGTAAAATGCATCAGACATAACTTTTCTTTGCTCATAAATGAATACATAACCAGTGTAACTCCACATTATGTACAACCACAAGAATGGGATCCTAATTGGAATGGGTTGTACTCCATGTATTATATGTCGAAATAACTCCTGTCATGTATGTCTAAAAACAACAAATTAAAAAAGGAAACAAGATACACTAAAAAAAAATAGTAATACAGGAGAACTTTCTAAACTTCATAAAGAACATACACACCCGAAAACCTCCAGCTCACAGCACAGTTAATGGTAAGATACAAATGCTTTCCCCATAAAAGGAGTAACAGGGCACTGATTTCTGTTCTTTCCACTCTTAGTAAACAGAATGATAAAAGTTCTATCCAGACCTATAAAGCAAGAAAACGGAGTAAAATACAAATAATTAGAAAAGAAGAAATAAATCTCTTCCTATTTTCAGATGATATGATGATCTGCATAGAAAATCCCAAGGAATCTCAAAAAAAATTTTAAGAACTAATAAATGAGTTCCACAAGATTACACGATACGATAAACATAGAAAATTTTAATTGTACATTCTATATTCCACCAATGAATGTTTGGAACTCAAATTAAAAAATATAATACCATTTTTCTAGGTTTGATCCTCAGCACCACATAAAAATAAATAAATTGAATAAAGGTATTTTGAAATATATATATATAAAAAATACCATTTCTAATCTCTCAAGTAAATTAAATAGGTATAAATCTAAAGAAATATGAATAGGATTTATATACTGAAAACTCCACCAGGCAGACAAATGACATCAACGAAGATCTAAACAGATGGGGAAACATACCATGTTTAAGGATTGAGAAACTCAGTGTAGTAAATATGTCAATTCTCTCTAAATTTACCTATACTTTAATGCAATTCCTACCAAAGTTCCAATAAGAATTTATGCTAAAATTTATATAGAACACAAAGAAATTAAAATAACTAAAAATATTTGTAAGAAAAAAAAGTGAGAGGAACTGGTCTAAGTTCAAAATTTATTACATAACTGCACTAATCAAGACTGTACCCAGAGAGAACATAAATGGCATTGTTCTTGGTATGGTGAATTAAAGAAGAAAGATCACACACATGATATTCTACTTGGAATTGGCCAACATTTTTAAATACTGTAAGTATAGAATCCCCAAAGGTGTTTCAACATTGTAATAAGCTTTAGGTAAGTCTATGTAATATGATAAACCTAAATAAAAATCAAAACACTGAGTCTCTCAGTGTTTTGAATCTGAAGTTGTCTTTTAATCTGAAGTCAACTGTCTGGTTTTGCATTTTCTCTTAATAAAATGATTCACTGTGTTTGGTTTTAGGGGAAAAAAATAGAACACATAAAATGCCATAGAAATGGAAAAGCTAGATGTTCTGAAAATATCCAAACGAATTAATGTGCTGATTTTAAGAGAAAAGACAAAAACAATTAGAATTAGAAATTTTGATTAGATTTACTAGATAGAACTGAAATTTCTACTCCTAATAAGATGGTAAACTACATAGTAAGCAAGAAACTGAGAATAAATTGTACTAGTCATATTTTATATGTTTTTCCCTGACAACACTGGCAAAGACTTACAGTTTTTAAAAAAATGCAGAAGAAGCCAGGCACGATGGCACAAGCTGTAATCCCAGCAGCTCGGAAAGCTGAGACAAGAGGATCATGAGTTCAAATCCAGCCTCAGCAATGACAAGGCACTAAGCAACTGAGTGAGACCCTGTCTCTAAATAAAATACAAAATAGGGCTGGGGATGTGGCTCAGTGGTTGAGTGTCCCTGAGTTCAATCCCTGGTATCTAATCAATCAATCAATAAAAATTTTAAAAAATATTTTAAAATAAGAAGAGCATTCATCTTTAATTACTACAAGTCTGAAGGTGAAAAGACCTCTGGTAGAATTTACCCTCCAAAAACAACCATCAACTTCCTAAAAACAAATGGGACTTGAATTTAACTGGTGGAAGACAATTCTGGCATCCCTATTGCAGAGTAATACAAGGACCAGAGGCCTAGGGAAAACCAAGAAATGGGTCACATGCATTCACAGGTTGCTGAAGAAGGCAGGTGGGCTTCAGTGCAATAAAAAGAACTTGGGCACAACCTGCAGAGCAGAGACGCTCACACGTGAGCATCCATCAGTCACCTGGTAGGCCTGAGGAAGCCGAGATGTCTGGGCCCCCTGCTCAGAGTATCAGATTCATAGGTTTGGGGAGGGGCTAAGAGTCTGCATTTCCAACAAGCTCCTGGATGCTGCTGATATTGCTGGTCCAGGCACCAAACTTAAGAAACCACTGAACTAGAGGAACTTAACACATTCGTTTAGCAATTACTTATAGAAATTATCACAAGATAGTATCTGTCTCCCAATGTGCTAATATGCTTCCCTTCATCAGAAACAACGTGTTTTCCGTCTTAGAACTCTATAACCAATTATACTGAATGTCAGCTGAGTTTTGGGGATACATCTATATTCCAATCCCTTGGTGGTTTCTACTCTTACTCAAGGAAGAGTCCATTTCCAAGAAGAAGACAGAGTGCAAAGAATCAATAAATGACTGTAGGGCAGACCCCAGCTGAACAGTTAGGCTCCCTTGCAGAGACTTCCAGCCAGCTGTTTTCATGTGTAGCCACAGAATGAAAATCTAGAGGACAGTCTGCCCAAAGGAAGACAACGCAGAGAAAAAAATGTGCAGAAATAGAGAGAGACTGAGTTCACTGACATCTTTGAGCACCTGAATCCAGCATACCTGAAGCTAACTACCCCCAGGCCTATCAGTTCTGTGAGATCATACACGGATGTTTGGTTCTGAGTCAAGTTGAGTTGGGTTTTCTGTCCCTTAAAACTGAATGAGCTCTTTGGGAACATTTATAAACCCCAGGTCTTAGCAGACAGCACTCACTGGTCTGGTCCTGATTCGCCCTGTTCTTGCTTTAATTAGTTTCTTTCAAAGAATTCAAATAAGTTAGGGGGCTGGGGGTTGAAAGGATGTATGTGGAGTGGTGAGGAAGAGGAAAGGACCAGGAGCCCAGGACCAGAGAGTCTGGTTGTTAGCACAAAAGACCAGGCCAAATGCAAACTTCATGGATCATCTTGGCCTTTTATTTAGGAATGGGATTGCACTCATGGGAATGGATCCACTCTCCTGTTGCAAAATAAGCCACTGAACAATAGAGGGGACTGGGCTTATATACCGAGAGGTGACTTAACTAATGAGCGTGTCAGCTTGCACACTCAGGAATTTGGGGTCTGCTTTACTGGGCTAAATGGGAGGGGGTCTGGGGTCACTGGTCAATATCTGGGATTTTTCTCACTGGACCAGATGGAGGGCCTGGGGACAGTGGTTGGTATCTGGAAAGGATTTATTTAGGGAAGGATCAATGCTTTGGCCTCTTCTCAGAGACTGCCTTTCTAGATTTGATGGAAACCTCCTCCCCTGGGTTTGTCTTATCCCCAGCAAAGAATGTACTGGGAAAGGATCAGTGCCACCAAGGTGTGGCTTTCTTTCTCACTCCCCTTTTCCCAGGCCTCACATTTTTTTTGGGGGGGTGTCATTTTCCATATCTAATAACATTCAAGTCAGGTCCCAACGGCATTAAGGGGGGACCACCGGAGAAAGTGTTTTCCACTCTGCCACTCCACAATCACAGCACTCGGCTCCGGTCAGGTAGCTTCTGTCTGTCACAGCAACCCCATGCCATCTCTCTGCCTCTGGTCCCTGCCTCCTCAGAACTTCACCAACCCAGGGCCCCTCTTGGCTCCCACTCTTCCTCGGGGTTCTTCTTTACACAGTTGTTCAGCTTTCCTCCTGGCTCCTCACAGCCTCTTTGTCTTGGTATTTCCTAGGCCAAGGTCCTGAGAGAGACTCTGATTGGCCCAGCTCCTCTTTGTGGGCAGGGCAACCTCCCAGGTTGCTGAGGACCCACCACTTGGCTGCCCTGAGATTAGTAAGCACTTTCTATTGAGTGAACTACAAGGAGAATTCTTGATTTTTTTTTCCAAGAAGGGGCTGTGAGAAAAAAAAAAAAAAAAAAAAAAAAAACTCTACATCTGGCTTGTTTCTCCCAGTACAAAAAAAAAAAAAAAAAAATGCATGTTTTTCTTTCTGCCTAGAGATCCTTTTCTTTCCTCTCCCTTTCTCTGCTGAAAAGGGCCACCTCAAAAGTCATCTCTTCCAGGAAGAGAGTGTTACATTCCCCCTTCACAGTGCTTCCTCTGTCGAAGCACCAACCATCTGGTGTCATCATTGTGCAGATGGGGCAATGTTTCAGTATTTTAATTGATGCAATTTCTGTAGGATTTCCCAATACCTCAAAGCTCCCCCCATTTTGAGAAGCTATACTTTGAGAACATGGGAAATCCTAAGTGCCTTATTCTTGGTTCTTGTATTTCTAAAATCCATTTGGGGAAGACAAACCTAGATTTCAGAGTTTGCTTATATGTATGGAGAAAGAAAAACTGCCCCTGATGTTTGGAAATGAATGCTACCAGCCTGGCCCTGGTTTTGGAGGATGTGGCCTGGCACTTATAAGAAGGCAGCCTGTTAAATGTAACTAGTTTCACAGAACATAAACAGTAGATGATCTGTGATGGATCATGATGATCAGACAAACACGAGACCACTTCATAGGCACGTCTGAACAAAGAACATGATTGTTGCCAAAACCACAAAAATACCCAACATCTCCCTCTCCAAGGTAATACCAGTAACTGCTGCTTCTTTACCAGCTATTGCTTTAGCCTCTATCTACTCATTCCTCCTTCTAGATCAAAGATGCAAGATAATCACAGAATTACCCTACTTCCTGACAGTAACAATCTAGAGCAATACCCCATTTCCTTAAACCCTTTCCAAAACCTCTTAACACAAGCCCAAATCCTGTAGGTTCTTTCTAACTCTTACTAACAATATCCCAATTCCCTGTGGTATATGCTCCTACTCACTGCAATGAGTTACAAACCCAATTAGTTCAACTACAAATGCATTCCCCTTGGTCTTATCTGTGGGGGGTGGGGTGGATTGACATTCTGAACCGTGAAGATGTCAAGGCACAGTTTATGCTAAAAATAAAAAGATGTAAAGGAGGGTCAGTGGTGCACACCTGTAATCTCAGGTAGGCTTGGGAACATGAGGCAGGAGAATCATAAATTCAAGGCCAGCCTCAAAAATGTAGTGAGGCCCTCAGCAACTTAACAAGACCCTGTCTCAAAATATTTTTTTGAAAGAGAACTGAGGATGTGGTTCAGTGGTAAACTACCCCTGGGTTCAAACCCCAGAACAAAAAAAAAATTAAAGAATTCATGTGGTCATGCAAAGTTAATTTTATTCCAATTCCCAAACACAGTAGATCATATAATATTTTGAATATTCTACAGTTCAGGAAATTGAGACAAAGGGAATAGGAGATAAAAGAAAAATACACTGGCATTATGCTACTGAAAAATAAGTACACCCTACAAGAATATTGGGTTGACAGGTTGATATAAGACAGTATTGCAGTAAGTATGAAGGAAGAAATTTGAACCCTGATGGTTCCCTGAAAGAGTAGCCCTGCCATTTACATTCCCATCTACCCCATCTACCTCCACCCACCCTCATGCATTCAGAGTCTTTTGGAAGTAGGATATGTAAGAGAATTCCCATATAGGTGTGAGGCTGAGAGGTAAAGAGCATCTGTAATCAACTCCTAGGTGGTGCTCAGCACTGGGCCAAACCATGGAATCTCCCTAAGCCCAGTAATGTGTAAGGAAGCAAAGTCGAGGGCTGGGGTTGTGGCTCAGTGGTAGAGCACTTTCCTAGCATGTGTGAGGCCCTGGGTTTGGTTCTCAGCACTGAATATAAAGAAATAAAAAAGGTCCATTGACAACTTTAAAAATATTCAAAGAAAAAAAGTTTTTTAAAAAGCAAAGTTGAAAATAGCCACCAGGAGTTCCCAGAGGAAGGCCCAAAGCTTCCTCCCAGAGTTCTCAAGCTTCTGAGCACAGTGCACAGAACAGCCAACTGTCTGGGACAAGCCTTGTGGTTAGGACAGACACAGCTGCATTCTACATGGATCAGCCCTTAGGGACCAGATGGACATGAAGTGCTCAGTGGAGGCCAGATGGAAGACAATCTCTCCATTCCCTGACGTCTTGGCATTTGGATACCCACCCCACCCCCAGAACTCAATTGCATTCCCATGGAAGGGGAGGGGGCAGGAAATCTGAACTGACCATCTATATTGTTTGAAAACATTCACTTCCCGTAAGAATAAGAGCTCAAAATAGAAATTGATTTCCATTCTAGAGACAAGAAATTGGTTTCACTTCTGGGCACCTGAATTTGTGTAATTTCTGTTGTCATTCACCCTAGGGTACAAATCTCTCAACTCTATTGACTGAGAGTTATGGCCACACCATCTGTCTGGCTTTTTCACTGTGCCCTAAGTTCCTGGAATATTGGAACCCTATATTATTTGCCACAGGTCAATAAGTGCCTACCACAGTGTGGGTTTTGCAAGGTGTCCTGAATCAGTCATTAACCAGCTGCACAGCCTTAGGCAAATTTTTTAATTGCCTTGAGATTCCATTTTCTCATGTTAAAATAAGGGAATCTACTGATAAACATAAGGCATATTTTTTGCACTAATTATAGCAAAGACTAGTATTACATTGGTAATATGTATGAATTGTAGACTATTTTTTAAAAATGAAGGTTTTTTTATGTTATATCTATACACTAATCAGAACTAGGTTAACTACATTCAACTACTCCTTTAATCCAAAAGACTCAAGAGTAGTCCTTAGGGAACCTAATTTAATGACTAGATAAGGCAAATTTGTAATTAGTGTATCAACTGCTTATATGGAATTAAGTCTTTCCAAAGTGCTGGAAGGTTCCTGAAACAGTTTATCTTAAGTAGAACAAGTATTCTCAAACGTGGCTCATCATCAGACACATATGGAGAACTTTATAATCAGAGATACCTCTACTCACCATGGAGATTTCTGATTCCCTGGGTCCTGGTTGGCTCTGGAGTCTACATGTTTAAAAACCTTCCTGGGAAATTCCAGTGATTAGCCAGGTATGAGAATCAATGCATTAGAAAACAAAATTAAATAAACCATGGAAACTCCGACCCTATTGGAATTATCATGGATGCCAAATTAGTTTCTCTCTCCTTTTCATATTAGAACATTATTTTTCTTTTCTAATTTGATACATTAGTGGTAAAGGGCCATAGTGTTGGAGAGCATCTTTAAAATAAACTGGAAGGTTGAGGGCAGACTGGGAGGAGGGATGTTCTGTTCAAATGAAACAAGTTTATCCATGAATTGATCACTGTTGAACCTGGGACTAAGAATGGGTTCTATTTTGTTTCTATTATTTTATTCTCCTTTGGTATATGATTAGAAGTTTTTAAAAAATAAAACTGAGGCATGTAAATAATAACTAAAGCCTCCTGTTTCTCCCTTCCCACACTCTTGTTCCCCAGTAATAACTGTTATTGGGAGTTGGTTATATTACCTTCCAGATATTTTTCTGTATATTCCATTTAAATCTCCATTTATTTATTCCACATAGGTGCCAACCTCATGACAGATCCTGTAATGAAATTGGTTTAGAAAATGTGACTAGAAATTTTTCCTGGGGAAATCACTATAAACCCCCTACCCACCTTCTTTCTGTTTCCTTCACACCCACAACTACTGTTTCACTCCAACCAAAAACAGAAGCTGGCGGCTGAACTCCCAATCCAACTGCCTGAGAGCCATTATGGCCCACAGGGCAATTTCTCTTCTGATTCTCCCCTCTTCAGGAACTCTGAAGGCTTTGAGAGCAGCCAGACAGAGTCCAAATCCCAGATTCACCATTTTGTAGTTGGGGATTTCACTCAATCTCCCTGAGCATCAGGATACTAACAATAGAGCCAACTCTTCAAGATGCAGTGATAAGTAACATCTTTGAAGTTTAAATTCTGGTCCAGAATCTTCTCATTAATATGTTTTTGCTTCTCTGTGTTTTTGCCAGACTCAAGCACAAAACCCAGTTCTAACCTTCTATGCACATGCACGCACGCATACACACACACACACACACACACACACACACACACACACACACACACCCCACAAATAGACTATAAAGTTTCAGGGGGTTTTGCACTAAAAAGTAGGATAACTGAAAGCCTCCTCCCAACACAAAGCTCTCTTTCCACTGAGGGGGGATGGGAATGGACAGACACATGTTCATGTAGATATCCATGTGTCCCAAGCACAACCACCCAGACAGTCACTTCCCAGGTTTTGGTCTTATTTCTGTTCTTAACTCTCATAATTTCACAAATTTATTTTCCAACTCTTCCTTTTGGTATGATGATGCAGTACCTCGAGCAATAGTTTTCTGAGACCATCTTAACCCACCACAACTCCACTTGCAATACATTTTCCAGAACCTGCTTGGATTAGTGTTCCTTGACACTAGATTGCATTTTATCTAGGGATACATCTGCACAGTGGGTATACATCTAAAATTTATGCATGCATACACATATATGCATACTTACATGCATATACAGTGACAACGAGAGAGAGAGAGAGAGAGAGACAGCAAATGCTTCCAAATACCTAGGTCACTACCTGAATTTCTCATTTGTAATCCAGATATATTTGGCTCCATGTACTCACAGGCAGAGATACACTTCAATGTGTATTTCCTAGCATGAGCACACACACATATGCAAACACATATATAAATCTTTTTTTGACCCTATAGTATACGTAGTTTGAAAAGTTTGTTAGAAGAACCAGCCTGGTAATAATTCACTGCACCTCATGTATAATAAGCAGCAATGCTCTGGCCTTTATGATGAATTGCCAGGGTAACACAGGGACATCTTGTTTGCATTTCAATGCACCAAGTGTCAGATTCTTATTTTATTACTAGCCGGCACATTAGTGGATGGTTTTTAATTTATTCCCCCCCCTTTAGCAAAGCTCCATGGAGACCTCTCACTCTTGCCACTTGCATTGGGAGCAAGGTTGCATTATTTTTAAATGCTATAGTGTCTGGGTCTCACTCGAAATGTTGCTGAATTAACAAAATAAATGATAGCCTACCACCGGCAATTCTATCTGTTTTTTTCTCAAAACACAAAATTTTCACTTGCTTTTATTGAACTCATCCTATAAAAAGGAGATTATGAGAAGATTTGTGGCATATTCTTTGTATTTTAACTTGGAGACCATTCTCTGTTTTTAATGTTTTGTTTTTCTTTTACTCAGATTCATATTGTTCCTTTTGTAGAACAATATGTGAAACTACAAGGAAATATTCTCAGAGAAAATTTGGTTCCGAATTACCAGCTGGAATCTGCAGAATTGCAGCCAGCTGAAGGGCTGCAGGATGCTTAGACCTGCCATGAAGCCCCCCAGGCTGCCCCACACTAGAAGGCATCAGACCAAAATGCTGATTCCACACAAGTGAGAGCACATCTTTTTTTCTAATTTCTCTAAAAATTTGAAGGGGAAAAACACACACACACACACAGATTTCTGGTCCCACATCCCAGACCTTCTAATTCAGTAGATCTATAATGAAGTCTGAGAATCTGCATCTAACAAGATCCCAGGTGATAGTGATGGTGACACTCAGGAAAAAAACACACGCCAGGGTGGGAGTCTAAGCCAAGCTCTGTCACTTATCTTCTGTGTGGTGCTAGGAAAGTTATTTTACCTTTCTGAGTTTTAGATTCCTCAATCAAATGGAGATCATAATAGCACCTTCCTGTAGGTTAATTGTAAGGTAAAATGAATATATGCATGTGTGTGTGCATGAGTGTGTTTGTGTGTGTGTTTGTGTGTGTGTGTGGCACAATTCTAGGCATGTAATAGATATTCAAGAAATATTAGCTCCTAGACAGGTGTAGTGGTGCACACCTGACATCGCAGCCACTCAGGAGTCTGAGGCAGGAAGATAGCAAGTTGGAGGTCAACCTGGCAACTTAGCAAGACCTTGTCTCAAAATAAAAAATAAAAAGGGCTGGGGACGTAGCTCAGTGATAGAGCACTTACCCAGCACACATAAGGCTCTCTGTTCAACCCCCAGTACTGCTAAATAAATAAATATTATTTCCCCTTCTCACGAAAAGGAGATGAGGTAATAAAGACCCACACCTCACAAAGTGCTGGAGTTCCTCTTCCATCCTGCCTGCTATGGTCATTAGGCACCTACCTGTTTAGTCACCTCCAAATGTGAGCTTTCTACTGTAGGGAAATCCATCCCTGTGTGGTAAGTTCTCCTTGCTAGAAAGTTGTGCTGAGTTGGATCGTATATCCCTGAAATTCCTTGTCCTGCCCTCCAGAGTCACAAAGAATAAAATTTTCTCTGATTTCATTTTTTTTTTTGATTCAGAATATCCAAAAACCTATCAACCTGATGAGTGGGCTTCTACAGGGGCAGATCTTGACCTGCTTGGTACACTTGTTGTGTTTATTAGTGACTTTAATGATGGATTCTTTCACTTATTCATTCTGTCACTGAGCATCGTATGTTCATAGAACTCTCCTAAAGATGAGGCTGGAAAGATGAATAGATGCTGGATTATAGCAGCTCAGGTGGGTCAGTCTAAGAAGCCTAGGTTTTTCCTGTAGGTGGTGAGAAGACTCACTAGTTTTAAAACAGAGAGTGAATGGTCAGATTTGTATAAGCAATGATCAAATGTGTATAAAGATCACATTGATAAGAGTTTGACGAATACATGGATGATAGGTGTGGTGGCACACACCTGTAATCCCAGCAGCTCGGGAGGCTGAGACAGGAAGATAGCAAGCTCAAAGCCAGCCTCAGTAAATTAGCAAGGAACTAGGCAACTCAGTGAGACCCTGTCTCTAAATAAAATATTAAAAGGGATTGGGGATGGGTTCGATGGTAAAACGCCCCTGGGTTCAATTCCTGGTACCAAGGGGAAAAAAAATGAAGAATACATGGACTGTGGTGAGACTCGCTCCAAAGAGAACAATGAAAAGATTATAGAGAAGAGGAAACAAACAGGAGAGATATCAAGCAGTCAGAAAGAATAGAATGTGGTCATCAGCTGTGTGTGAAAAATAGGAAAGCAAGGGGTCTTGGATGATGTCCAGGGCCTTGGCAACTGAATACACCAGATTAACATTTACTGAGAAAGGTAGTACTTGATGTAGACCAGGCTTCCTAGGGAAAAAAAGGGTCCAGTTTGGGCACCTTGAGTTTCAAGCACTTCTGGTACTCTGTAGGTAATGTGATACTTGGGTATGAATTCTCAGAAGTGAGATGGATGCAGACTTAGATGTGAGTGTCAATGGCTGATAGATTTCAGTCAAAATTATAGGAATGATCAAAAACATTCAGGGTAAAGGAGGAAAGAAGAGGTCAGGACAAACGTTTAAGGAACAACAACATCTGAGGGACAAATGAAATTAAAGGAACCCACCAAGGACAGTCAGAGATAGAGGGTCACAGCCATAGTAAAGAAAGCAAAGAAGAAAACCAAGAAGAGATTCATGGCTGACAGTATCCAATACCACCAAATGAGCACTTCCAGAAAGATGCTCATTGGATGTAGTGATGCAGTGAGGATCTTGGTAGAAAAGGGTCTGTGGGGTGATTGTGGAGAAGACCAGGTGATTGCACCCTTCTAAAAAACAGGTAGAAAGAAATAAAGTGGAAATGATAAAATTACACTCTCTCCAAAGAACTTGGAAGGAATAAAAAGAAAGGTAAATGGGATGAGGTCAGGGAAGGATATTTTGTTAATATCAGAGAAAAATTGTATATGCCTTACTGTGGGTGGCAACAAGTAGTCATGGCCAACACTTCTTACATGAATCACCTATGTGTTTATGGGTGAAATTCTGTGACTGACAGATGTGAATGTAAAGAGGGTCACGGCTGAATACTTGATGTCAGTCACAGCAAAGTCAAGAATAATAAAGAGTTGATCTGGAGCAGTGGAGGGTAGAAATTTGGCTTGATTCCCAAACTATGCTGATATTTTAGTAAAATGAAGAGTAGTCATTTTAAGGCTACTTCCAAACTCAGCCCCACTGTGCCCCCAAGAAATGTCCTCATGCCTCCTCAAGAATACTTAAGCTAAAGAAGGAAGAAGGAAGATGATTGCTATATTAGGTGATGGGCACCTGCCTCATTACTTCACCATAGGCATGCCATGAAGGTAGAAGCAGGGCCTGGGGAGCAGCTTCTCTCCAAAGTATTCAGCCATGACCCTCTTCACATTTATTCTCTCTCCCTCCATCCCCTCCTCACCTCCACTAATAACCTTCTCCCTGGATCCAGTATTGGCCTCCTTTACAGTCGAGGGATAGGAGGTCCTGGCCCACCACCCCCCATAGGACACCACAGCAGCAAGAGCAGGCACAGCCCTACAAGAGATCGTAAGGATGTCCACTGCCTTAACTACACCTCTGTCCTTACGTCCTCTACAGCTCAATGCATCCTACACTGTGTTCCTTAATGATTATTTATTGAATTAAAATGCACTTAGAAGTACTCTCCTTTAACATACAGTATTTTTATCCAGTTCTCCAGGACAGAGGAATTCTTACCATCCTGGGATTCCCAGAATATTCACCTCATGAGAGAGGGCCATAATCAGACCTTCAGTAAAGCAGACCCAGCTCCCAACAATATGGGGTGGCAGGCTTTGCCCACTGTGAACAGATAAATTCTCACGTAGATGCATGAGGTCTTGTGAGTGATAGAGCCAGGATTTGAGCTCAGCCACTCTGGCCCTAAAACCTGTGCTCTTTGAGACTCATCGACTATGCTGTCTTTACCTAACCACATAAATGGCACAAGGAAGAGAACATCCTGTCCCCAAAGCTATCCTCTACCTGGCAAACATTGTGCCCTGTTCTTGAACAAGCTTTTGAAATGATAGTCATCAAAAGACCCACTGAATCTCTTAGGGCTGTGACTAGGTGAGACGAGAAGCTGACCCTGCACCTACCTATATGACACCAGGAATGAGTGGCACCTTAATTTTTGCACCCTCCAAGTCCTGTTACCTCATCCTAGTCCCAGACCTAGCTTTTTTTAAGGATTGCCTTTTGACATTCTAAAAAAATACTATTCAGGGATATATAAAATATCTATAAACTTATTTCAACTCTCTACAGTTCTGTGTATGAACATAGATTCTGGAAGGGTTTTCATATTGAAGAAGATTATTTCTGGGTTGAGTGATTGAAATGCATCTTGGGACAAAGATGATAAACAGATAATTAATTCCAGAAGTTATTTCTAGAAACCAAGAAGAATGGAACAGGGAAGGAGAAAAAGTCAATAGGAGGACGCTATCAAGTTGAGCATCACCATGAGCAAATGGTGGTCCATCGAGCCAGTTTCTCCTGAGGAAATGAACAGAAGTTTTCTCAGAATTATTCCCCTCTCCCAATGATTACCATGGAGTTTTATGTATCTGCTGGCTTCCATCCCCACTGATTGAGTTGTCAGTGTTGGGCTGTGTGAGTGCCAAGCAGGCTTCCACTGGCATCCCATGTCATGGTGTCACAGAAGGCCTAGGTCAAGTAACTTAAGTCAATGTGCTATTAACGTAAGAAGGTCAAATCCTGTAAAAAGTCATTTTCCATAGCTGAGGCTGGGATAAGGCTCAAACAGAATATAAAGTGTCCAGTATGGAGTAATTTTCACTTTTATCATACTCTTTAATTTGCTGGAATGTTTTGTAATCAGCATGTGTCACATTTATAAAGATACTATATAACCTTCATTTTAAATAAACACCTATTTGCAATAAAAGATTCCTTTGCCAAAAACTCCACAATTCTTGCCAAGCCAATGTCTACTAGTAACTGACCTTACTGTCACAGTTGCAGGACCAACTGTGTGGCATGCTGGAAATTAGGGGTCCTTTGTAGGTAGAAGAACCATCTGTGGACTTATGTTGCAAAAAAACTTGAATCCCCTTCCTGGTGTACAAGTGCCCTTCCCCCCACATATACACATGGGGGCAACTTCCATGGCTTTACATAAAATTTAAGTCCACCAATATTCCTAAGTTTGTTTCTCCAATCCAGACTTCACCTCAGAGCTCTAGACTCTGTATCCACAACTGCTAGCCTGACATTGTCCTTATATATCTGAAAGTTATTTCGAAATTGATATGTTAAATACTAAACAACTCAGTTTCTTCACAAAACTATTCCCCCTATTGGTCATCTCCATTGTTCTAAGTTGATCTGTGCTCCTCCAAAAACTCACGTGCTGAATTCCTAACCCTTGAAACCTCAAAATGTGACCTTATTTGTAGATAGAATCTTTAAAGACAAACTTAAGTAAGACCCTTTCAGTAGACCCTAATCTGTTAAGAGTAGTGTCTTACAAGAAGAAAAAATTGGACATTGACATGTACAGAAGAAAGACAATGAGAAGACCCAGGGAGAAGCTGCTCATCGGCAAGCAAGGAGAGAGAGACAAGGAACACATTCTTCCATTATATCCCTCATGGGGAATACACCCATTCCAACACATTGATCTTCAACTTCTGGTGTGCAGAACTATGAGAAAAAATAACATGTTTTATAAGCCACCTACTTTTTCACTGCATCTCTAGAAAATGAATACACCATATAAACAACTCATAGAACCCCACCAACATCTAGTAGCTAAAAGCCAGAAAACTGGGAGTCATTCCTGAGACATCTTACCCATCCCACCGCCAACTCATAGCCAAGTGTGTGTGTCAATCCACAAAGTACATCTCAATCTGTCCACCTCTCTCCTCCTCCATTGCTACCTCATGGCCATTATCTGTTGACTAGAACCACTTCAGCTATCTGATAATCAGGCATGTTGTTATTAGTTCCCTGCAGCACAGCAGATGTGGACTTGCTAGTGGAACTTTGTCATTGCCTGACATTGGGTAGTCAGGGGAGGAGTGGTTAGGGGAAGGTGATGAATTGGCTGGGGTCACAATTCCTGCAGGTCCTTCCTATTCCAACTGCTGAGCTGGCCTCTGACTTCTGACCTCTTCTGCCCTCCTCAGGCTTGCTCTGACTCAATCCCTGCCTCCACCTTTAAACTTAATCTCACAGTGCTGACTTTAGATGCAGGATTTCAAGGCCTTGTTCCCAATTGGGATCTTCCTTGCCTATCTGTGCACCTATGGCTCCCTCCTGCTCTAGACTGTTCAGACTCTTAACACCTGAGGGGCCTAAGTCTCCCCTCCTCAGGCTTCCCCTGCAGCATAGCTCCCCAGTCTATGCAAGACCCACCCTTGCTTTTGGTCATTCCCCAAAACCTACAAGAGAAAGTCCAAACCCCCTACCGTGCAACATGGCACCCAACTGCCTGGCCCCCTTGCCTCTGCAGCCCTCCTCTCCTGAACACTCTAGCAGCCTACTGACCTACAAGACCACTCCATCTCATACCTCCATGGTTTGTCCATGCTGTTCCCTCTGCCATGATTGCCTCTCCCCCATCTTTAGTCCTGGATACTCTAGCAGGCTCTTTGAGACTCAAATCAGATAGTCACCTCCCTCCAGAACCTATTTCTCACCCTTCCACACCTACCAGTCTCCAATAACTCTCCTCCTGCTCCTGTAATACTTTCTCTCCCTGCACTCCACCCATTATATATGCTTTATTTCTCTATTTCATCAGTAAACTGTGAGTTCTTGGAGGGCATGCACCACCTTTTATTGACTTCTGTATCTTTAGACCTAGCATCATTGCTCACACACAGAAGATGTCAATTAAGTGTTGAGCCAAACTGTTCTGATTCCCAGACCCACTGCACCCTAGGTCCCAGGCACAAGCTCACAGCGGGGTGCCATATTTCACCCTCTCCACAGCAGGGGATCTGGCTGCTACTTTTCCTGAACTGAGTCACATGGTCAAAGCTCTAAATGAAGTACACAGGTGGTAGAGCCTAGATGGCTTTTTTAAGTTTCTCAGGAAAAGGAAATTGTGAAATGTCCCACTGGGGCCATGAAGCAATCTCTCCCAGTCCAGACTTGTGCCCAAAGCCAGCTGCTTGGGCCGGGAGATAACGGGGGCCCCATGCTGAGCTGCTACCAGCAGACTCAGAAAAAGTAACAAATTGACAACATTCAGGAAGAAGATTCATCATTTCCAGTAGTATCATCTATACCCTGTGGCATAAAAGCACCTCCTGCCTTATTAACATCTTTTACATTTTTTAGTGCTGAATCCAAGGTGAAAGGGAGGAGGGGGAGAGGGAACGTCTGTACCAGAGTCCTTTAGGAACCAGGAAAATGCCATGGCAGAGATGAATTGTAGACCCAGAAATAGCTTTTTGGGGATGAAATGTATAATGTTCACTCTTAAAAAAAATGTTTAATACAGCCCAAATGACATCACATCAGGTCAGAAAGAGCAGGAGGAAGGAAGAAAAATACTGAGCATGAGAAGAAATTAATACAGACAGGCACTTCCTAAAAATGGATTCCATACTGCATACACTGAAGACCAGAAAGAAAGATCTTTATCATAAAAAAATCATCTCCTCCCACCACAGCTAAATACCAGCTGGGCTCATTTAGGCTTTTGAGCACTTCAAATACTGATGTCAAAACTTGAAGGAAAAATGACATTGATTGAGTCTAGTTAGGCTCTCTTCCTGATCATATTCACTAAATCCAGTCCAATTCATCCTCACAGAACCATGCCAAGTACCCTGCAAAGCTCCTTGCCCAGAACTGCCAGTTCCCTCGCTCCCCACCTCCCCAAAACATCAGCAGTCCTGTATGTCACCAAATTCTAGAAATCTAGAGGTTAACATGTGCCCATTAGAATTCTCAGAACTGCAAGTAACAGAAGCCCACTCCATCGAGCCTAAGCAGAGAAAGGGAATTATGTTTATTTATTTCAAGACCACTAAGCTGTATCACAAAGCCCAAGAGGAAAAATGCAGCCTTTCTCAAGAAAGAATTCAAAACGTGGAACTAGAAAATCACCATGATTTTGATTCCAGCTATCCTCTCTGACCCTCTTTGCATATCTGCTTCACTGTCCTGTCACTGCAGACTGGCATTTCTTGATCTTCAGTCCACAGGACAGGGGGCATTACCCAGAGTTCCTGAGACACCATGTTGCTACGCAAATAAATGAAATAATTGAGGTACACTGGCATTTATTTCAGAATTCCCAGAGCAGGGAATCTGACCTTCCCAGCCTGTGAAAGTTTATCGTCTCTGTTCCACCCAGCTGCAGCTAAGGGAACACACTCGTTGCAGTGTCAATGGCGCTGCTCAGGGCCTCCCTGGAGCACCCAGAAGCAGTTCCCAGGATAGCAGGTGTTCCTGTGCTGTCCGAGGTCCTGAACCAACACTGTATAGAGCACCATTATGCTTCTCCCAGCCCTAGCAGTGCTGAGTCCTGTTCAACCTCTCCCAGGAAATCTGAACCAAGTGAGGAAGGAGAAGGTGAAAAGAATGCAAGAGGTGAAGATAGACAGACAGACAGATAGGTAGATGGAGAGATAACATGCAGGGACATCAAGGGATTGCCAAGGAATTACTTTTAAATAATGATTTATCAAGAAGGAAGCCACAACCATGGAAGAAATTGTAAAGGGAACTGCAACATTATAATGGAAAAACAATTAACACACCTGACCTGAAGGACAAAGATGACGGAAATGCAGTGTTCTCATTCACCGGTTTATAATTCCTTTTATTTTCCTTTTTCTATCTTGATGGGAAATTCTTGACTTTTATAATTCCATGTAACAAACCTATCTTAATATGTATAGCATTGCTCAGTTTATTCTTTAGGCCCTTTATATTTTTATTTCATTAACATATTTTTGTAGATTTGTGGCATAAAACATGATGTCTTAAAATACATACATGTTGTGGGATGGCTAAATTGAGATAATTAACATGCATTGCTTCATATACTAATCATTTTGTGGTAAGAACACATAAAAATCTACTCTTGGCAATTTCAAGGATACATTATTCTTAAATTTAGTTGCAATGTTGTACAATAGCTCTCTTGAGTTCATTCCTCCTATTGAAATTTTCTATCCTTTTACTAATATCTCCACAATCCCTTCTACCCAGCCTCTAGCAACCATTATTCTACTCTCTCTAAATTTGGATTTTCTAGATTCCACATATAAGTGAGGTCAAGCAGTATTTGTCTTTCCGTTGCTTTACACCTAAGGACTCCTCACACTTTTATTTAATTTTATTGTTAAACCGTAGAAGAATGCAATTTTCATAGGTTAAAACTGCCAAATATTAGAAAATTTCAAAATAATGCATATACATATTTTTAAATAGATCTATAGACTTAAAACATCGGTTCTTGGAACCCTGACCTCTATACCCCTGAATCACACTCCACTGAGGGAAACATTTTCATTGTTTAAACCATTTCTTCTGATTCCTTATTTCTAAATAATAATAATAATATGTTCTTATTTCTTGAGATTTCTGTTTTATACTTTATATATGAACTTGCTTCTGGGGCGGGGGGACATGAACCATCTCAATGTCACCAAGCACGCTGGATATTGTCTGTGTTTCAGACAATATCTCAACTGGGGCTCTCTAGACCTGCTAACTTTTCTATCCAGGAACCTCTATTCCTTCCATCCTGGGAATTCCCATTCTTTCCTGTTTCCCTTTCCTCACATTGTCTTCATGCTCTCTTTCTTGGTTTGCAATCTCATTTGTGGAACACACACTCTGTAGCTTTCTGAATATCAGGCAAAAGAAATATTTGTTTAAAAACACATATGTTTTCAAAAGTCATTCTACCTTCACACTTGATCAATGGTTTGGTAGAACATAAAATTCTAGGTCAATATTAACTTCTCCTAGGATTATGAAGGCATTACTCATTGTCTTCCAGCTCCTGAGGCTGTGCATTAGCTCCATGGCCATTCTGATATCTGATTATCTACATGTACAGGCTTATTCTCTGTAGAAGGTTTAGGACTCTCCTCCACATCCCTGGTGTTCTAAAATTACATGAAGATGATGGATGAGAGAGAGCCAAACCCCATTAATTCATTGTTGGGGCTTAAATTCAGAAATTCCTGTCCTGTATTTCTGAAAATTTCTCTTGTATTATTTCTGTGATACTTTTCTATCCTCAGTGTTCTCTCTTCTGAGCTTCTATCAGTCAACTGTTGACATTTTGGACTCATTCTTCAGTTTTCTTATCTTTTTTCCACTATTTTCTATCTCTAGCTTTTTTGTTCTACTTCTTAGGGATTATATTCCACATTTTCTTCCTCAATGCTATCTCCCATCACATTTATTGAATATATCATTTTATCATATTTTAAATTCTCAGAAGCACTTCTGTACTGTATCATCTTTTATCTCTGCAAAGGTACCTTATATAATATTATCTCTCTGAGGCTATGTAGTTTTAGGGTTGTTTGTTTTGTTTTGAAGTTCTCTTATATATTTCCTGTTGGCATTTCCTTGGAGTTACTTTGTATTATTTGCTTGTTCTGATCACTATCTTTTCAATAGGAGACTTTTCTCAAGTGCCTGATGATCTTTGGTTCTTTGGTTTTCTATCTAAAAGTGAAGTCCAAAATGTTCTTGTGCCAGGTTAGAGTTTTTTGGTTGATGGGTTTCACAGCAGAGGATCATATGGTGACACAGCCACTTTGTGCGTGGGGTTTCCAATAGCAGTACCTGAAGGTCTGTTCTTTCTTGTACTCTTGTCCTTGAGGTGTTACACCTTTTTATTCCTTCTATGATTTTAGTGAAATATGAGTAGGAAAAAGAAATAAGTGTATGGATTTAATCCACCTCACTGAGCTGCAGGTCTTCTATTATATTTATGATAATTCATGTTTTTTTTCTGGGAAATTGGGGGGTTGTGTGCTGTCTATGGGCCCCTCAATTGTGTCTATACCTGCTAGTGAGGTAGCACTCAGAAGTTACAATGTCCCCTTGTCTCTCCCTAGTTTGTCTCTGCAGCCCTGTTACTGGACAGAACCTACTGGGAGTTCCTGGGGGTTTTCTGATTCCTTGAGTGCACAGCACAGTCTGAATAGTTGGGAATTCACTTACCAGATTTTCCTTCCTGCTTTGGCTAAAGCAGCAAGGTCCTGCCTGCCAGAGCCTGTCTGTTGCCTGCACACTTACCATGGTTCCCACAGCCTCACCTGGCAGAGCCAAGTCTCCAAGTGATGACTCTTGTCTCGGTTGCACTCAAGACCAACAATTTCAGTGTGGCTTGGAGGCCTGTCACTCATTATATGGGCCTTCTTTGCAGCCATTCAGAACCTGGCACCAATCTCCTCTGAAGAGTAGCGTGGTTTGGTGGGGCAGTGGGGAGAAGCATCTGCTTTGAGACACCTCTGGGTTTTGCCCCAGCTGGGACCTCAACTTGGCCTCAACATCTCCAAGGCTTGATTTCTCCAAGTGTGAAATGGGTATAACATTAGAATCATGAAATAATATTTCACAGCTTTTGCTGATGTACTGCTAGATAGCAGGTGTCCTACCCAGGCTCTGCAACTCTTAACAGGAGAGGGCATCCAATTGACTGAGCTTCTATCAGTATTAGTTACCTCTGGGAATCGAGGGGCTGCATTCTTTATATTGTGAGGCCAAAGGTGTGAGACAGGAAAACTTTGAAATGAAGATGCCGATAGAGAGAGCAGGTTTGTCCTTGTACTCTATAGCAAATGGAAGATTTCCAAGCTGGGGGAGAAGGAAGGAGATGCTTTTTTGGAGCCCAACACCCTGTCCCTCATCCTTGTGCCAAGCCCAGGGTGGGCAGAGAGGTTCTGAGAGTGGAGAAGACTGATACACTGCCCATCCTGGATCTTTGAGGGTGACAGTGACAGTGACCGGTTATGACATTGAGAGGCTGTAGGAGTTCCTAGAGTTTGCATGGACCCAAGTAGAGGGCAGAAGGCCACTGAGAATGAGCACTAAGAACCATTCTAGAGCCAGGCACAGTGGTGCACACCTGCAATCCCAGTGGACTTGGAAGGCTGAGGCAGGAGGATCAAAAGTTCAAGACCAACCTCAGCAGCTTAACAAAGCCCTAAGGACTTAGCAAGACCCTGTCTCAAAACAAAACATAAAAAAAGGGCTGGTACCAAAAGAAGGAGGAGGAGGAGAAGGAGGAGGAGGAGAAAGAGAAGGAGGAGGTAGAGGAGGAGAGGAGGAGGAGGGAGAGGAGGAGGAAGAGGAAGAGGAGGAGGAGGAGGAGGAGGAGGAGGAGGAGGAGGAAGGAGGAGGAGGAGAAGAAGAACCACCAGCCATCCTGGAGGTAACCACAGACAGTACAAGGCAAGGGGACCTGAGAGCTGAGAATGGGGGACACACTCTGAAATTGAATTTGGGGTATCAACAGCACAGTAACACCAGGGCAGAGGTAGGGCTAAACTAACAGATGAAGAAACCTAGGCTCCAAGGATGAGCACCATGCCATACTAAGATGGGATAAAGAGGAGGTCAGCAGCATACCCTGAGACCACAGGCCAGGTGCCCCCCACCCCAAGGCCACTGGTTTCTGAAGACTCTCTTGACCAAAATGCAGGAGTATGAGGGAGCAAGCAGCATGTCTTTAAATGGTCAAGTTTTGAGCCAGAAGTGATAAGAAAATACACATGTTGCATTGAAATCTTGAACTATCATTAGACTACATTTTCTCCTAGGAGCAGAAATAGAGATTTGCCATCTGAGTTCAATGAGAAAATTTTTATTTTGATTCTTCTCATCTGAGTTTTATGGGCTACTATACTATTAAAGTCATGGTCATTGTGCTTGCTTCACATAGTTTTTATTGTGACTAAAGGAGGCTCCATCTACAAAGTCCCTGGATTTGGCACATAGTAAAAACTCAAAAATATTAGTAGCCCCTCTGCCTTTCCCTCCTCCTTCCAGACTTAACACCCATGGGCTAGAGCGAGGAATGTGAAATCCTGCAGAGAGAAGACACTCCCAGGCTGGGAGTCCCACCACCCACCTATATTCCTCAGGCTCTGAAGCCTCATAGACACAGGCACCCTAAACCCACATCCCTTCTCTGAAGTCACGCAGGCTAGGCTTCTTGATCTGGTTCCTGTGACTTATTCTGTCCCTTTGTCCACCAAAGCTTGAGTCCTCAGTTGATCCAAAACACCACCATTTAGGACCAATGAGCACCTTATCTCTTTCTTTTGTCCCAAGTCAACGTGAACTCTCAGCCACACTGCTGTCGACATTTAGTAACGCCATTTACTCTGGCAAGGAGTGTTCAAGACAGCCTGCTTCAAAGAAAGACGTGTGAAAAGGTCCCACTGAAGAGAACGAATATCTTTCTATCAACTTCCAGGAGGGCAAATTCAAAACCTCTGTGACCAAAATGAGACAGTCCTGTCTAGAAGGTCCTCTACCACCTGAGGGTCTTAATTGCATTCATCTGCTTCCCCCATTTTATAGTCCTTCAGCCAGTTCTGCAATGTGCATCAATTTTTCCTTCTAGAAAAAGATGAGCTACTAAGCAACAGAAGATGAGATTTCCAGGAGAAAGTTAAAGGAATTTTATAGCCTATCTATGTTGTCCGTACCACCCAATGACAGCAGGGCCTTCATAAATTCTTACTAAAAATAATATTGTTTGAGTCAAAAGTGAAGAAAATTTTTCTGCAAGTCTGTGCATAATATAACTCTCCCTGCACAAAGCCTGGGATCAAGAACAGGATGTGTTATGATGCTGTTGTGATGGAAAGAACATTGTGCAGGGAATGAATAAACTCTGTCTAAATGGCATCTTGGAATAACGGTCCCAGGGGTGGATAAGCCTGGGTTTAAGAATCTAACTGTTCATTCATGGCACTTGTATGATTTACCAGAGGCATCCACACACATCTAGCATTGTGACACTGATTTGGTCAAGTCTCAAGTCAAATCAGAGTTTGACACAGCAATGAATCTGCAGTCAGCATCTGCTATCACACATTTAACCTGCAGCAGAAGTGCTGAAACTCTCAGCCAATTCCAGGAATGCAAAGAAGACTCATCAGAATCAAGCGCCATCTCTAACCACCATTAGAGTGGCAATGTGTGCACTTTGGCCAATTCCAACCACCCAATATAGAATCAGTAACTATAATAACATATACACATATGGTACTTTTAAAACTTACAAAGGTGTTTTGAATAACTTTATGACTACTTATTCTCACAACATAAGAATAGATATTGTATCCCTATTTCAAAGGGAAAGAAACTGAGGCTCATAGGAAATAAGAGATTTGCCCAAGAGCAAGGAGCTGGTAGTGTACAGCTGGGACTAACACCCGGGTCATTTCAGTGGGTATCACAGCAAAGCACAGTGATGTTATTCCCAGTCATTCACCTTTGCCCATGACCTTTTCCCACTCCTCAGGCAGCAGGTAGGACAGTCTGTACTTACTGCATTGGAAAGGAAGGAAAAACTAAAACATGAAAAAGTTAATTTCAAGCTTTTAAATTTTGGAACTTCTGGCAGAAAAAAAATATATTGTAAAATCTCAAAACCCTGGTTTCTAAGTACAAAAAAGGCAGCATTGTACAAACAGTAGAACATAACTGGAGGAAGAGCAAGTCATTTCCCCCCAAAGAAGACTTCATTGGCCATGAGGAATCAGAGAAATTTAAAAAAAAAAGGAATATAAAAGTGGAGGTTCTGCCCCCCACCCCAGGTGAGTGCACTAGGTCCAGGAGACAGACTCTAAGGTCTCCCTCTTCCTGGTGTCCATGCTGTCACAAAATCCCCTCCTCTTGAGTATGGATGGACTCTTAGACTTTCCAAAAGAACATGATTACATATATGTGATTATATGCTGCTATGATTGTAGTGTCCATTGACAAGGAAAAAAATATCTTGTTGGCTACAAAAAGCCAGCTGCCATATTGTGAGTTTTTGTGGCAAGGAACTGAGAGCAGTCCCCAACTGACAACAGGAAAATGAGGAGGACCTCCATCTGGCAGCCTCCAAGGAACTAAATGCCAGTCACCACTATATGAGCTTGGAATATCTCTCCTCAGTTGAGGTCCAGATGAGAACTCAGTCCTGGCTGAAATCTTGACTGCAGCCTTATAATAGACCCAGCTAAGCAGTGACCAGACTCCTAACCTGTGGAAACCGTGAGATAAGAGAGCCTCTATGTTGGTGGTAACGTCATTAGGCAAAAATAAGAAATTATACAGATTAGTTTTAGAAATGTGTGGGAGATGGGATGTCTTTCACTTCCAGCTAAGATTCAGCAAGGTAAGTGAGGTCCAACATAGGACAGTGAAAGAAAAATGGCAGTTGGAGATGTTTGAGCCCATAGTATCTACATCACTTCCCCAAGTCTGTGTCAGCCTTGCCAAGGCTCAGGAGTACATCCAAAGAGCTAAAGGGCATAGCTGAGGAGGGACAGAAGATAAGAAGGGTCTGTGGTCAAGACAAGGACGTCCTGGACCAATGACACAGATATCTCAGCAGGTGCCACTAGGATCAATACCAGAAACTGAACTAGAGGTCGAAGGCACACCTCTCAGATGCTAGCATAGACTTGTGATCAGAGATCAAGAGCTTACCATGAAGCCAAGGGATCTACAACTCCTCTGCCTTGATGCTACTCCAGGGAGACGGTGGGAGTTGAGGGGATGATCCTGAACAATTATGTTCAAACCTGAGCTGAACGTCTTTACTTGGAAATGCTTAAGTTGCATGTTTTGCCATCAATAGAGGAGGAGGACAACCAAACATCCTGAACTGTAGGCTTCTGAGGGCTTGGATAGCTGGAAATGCAGGTATCTTGGGATGTGGGGAAGAGCTGGTAAATGTTTCCTGGAGGAAATGACACCTGAGTTGAGGTTTAAAGAAGGAGTTAAGGACTAGGGATGTAGGTCACTGGTGGAGCACTTACCTAGCAGGTGTTTGTTCCCCAGCACAGTGAAGAAGAAAACAGATTCTATGAATAAAAGATTTCAAATTCTTATGGTTCCATGAGTTAGGCTTTTTAAGGTTCTAAGATTCTTTATTTCTAAAGCCTGAAGATCAAGGTGTTCTTGCTAGCATTGTTCTCTACTGGGTTTCTACTGGGGAGAGAGAAGACATAAACTAATATAACCAAATGGCCTTGCATTTCTTCTTGTTTCTTCCATCCTTGGCTTTAAGACTTTCTTTACATGTATAGTTTCAAGAATCCAAGCAACTTATAAGACTGGTATGAAAAAGAAGAGTTGTACCCGTGGCCCCATTTCACCATGCAGAGAAAACTACTTTCAACTTTAAGATACTTTGGTCTTGGGCTTTCGTCCCTATCTGTAAGTAATACACTGACACTGTGTGTTACTTGGACTTTTCCACCATTCTTTCCAACCCCTCCACACACAGCTACTTCCTATTCCCAACCTCCTAATGAAGTTCATTCATTTTTAGTTAAATTCAATAAACTCAATGTTTACATAATTATGATCATATAAATACTATCCACAACTTATTCCTTAGGTTTGTAGGCTATGATTACTTGTATTTTCTAATACATTTTCTTTTCCGTGGAGTTTTAACATGGTCTTGGTCTTTCATCTGCTTAATTTTTTATATTATTATCATTAATTCAACTATATACAGAAATCTCTTCTCAATATGTTCAGAACCATTAGGCAGTGTATCATTTTTACATTCTTGAATATTTCTCTCCTAGTCTTCTGATCTTCTCCAATGGTCTGAATTACTGCCTAAATCCAGTGCAACTGTGATCTTGAAATTTCCCTTTACCATTGTTATGGTTTGGTTATGAGGTGTCCCCCTCAAAGCTCATGTGTGAGACAATGCAAGAAAGTTTAGAGGTGAAATGAAATGAGAGCCTGGATTTTGTCTCTAAAAGCTTTTTAAATCTTTCCTTATCCCCAGTGTTCTAAAATTTCATGGTGTGTCATGTTTGACACTCGATGGGACTTCTCAGTTTGGATACTTGAGTTTTTAATTCTGAAAAAGTTTCAAATTGTTTCTTAAATGATGTAGTCTTCTTTATTGTCCTTGTTCTCTCTTTCTTTGACTTTTACTATTTGGGTATTGGACCTCCTGCACTGGTTCTATAACTTTCTTATATGGATCCTCCTATCATCTATCACCAGACTTTCTCTTCTACCTTTTGAGAAAATTTATCAAATTTTTCTCCTACCCTTTCTATTGAGCTTTTAATTTTGTCTCTCTTTTTAAATTTCCAATAGTTTTAGATTCATAGCGTTTTTCTTGTCTCATGAATGAAATATCTTCTTTTACCTCTGAAAATATTATAAATAGCTGGGTTTCACACTTTTTCCTACTGCAGACTGTTTATTGCAAAAGTCTTTGTATCTGTTGTTTTGGTCTCTCTCACACATGTAAGAAAATGTCTTTATAATATAGAGAGCCTGGGCCGGGGTTGTAGCTCAGCGGTAGAGCGCTCACCTAGCATGTGTGAGGCCCTGGGTTCAATTCTCAGTACCACATAAAAATAGATAGATAGATAGATAGATAAAGGTTTAGAAAAAAATAATAATAATAATATAGAGATCCTATGCTATCCTAAGAGTGTGACTTTCAAAAGGTCCCTAGAAGTCCTAAGGATGTGCGGCTGGAGTTCAACAGTTCCCTTCACAGTCAGGTGATGAGGACTAGGACTGTTCATTAGAACATCCCGGATATTAGGATCCTAAGTCTTTCCCCTTAGCCTGATCAAACTTCTCAGAGAAGTTTCTTCCTGTTTCCTACAGGAGCGGTGAGGCCTGTACTATGGGTTAAGTGGCTCCTTGGATTTCTCGATTACTAGGTTAAGATTCAGCTTCCTCGGGTCTGACAAAGTCACTATCACTGGCCCATCTGCTTTCCAAGCTCGGTTGGTTGGATGAACTGATTGACTCTCCTTTCTTTGTGTTTGTTGAATTTATGAATTTCAAAACAAAAAAAGGATCACTTTTTGGTCAGTGGGATTACAGGAAGAAGCAGGGGTAAATATGTGTCTTTTCCCTCAATCTACCCTCTCTAACGGGGAGTCCTCCATGCATTTTAATACTCTGCGCTGTGTGGATCTGAGAAGCCCTCCATCTCCTGAGCCTTTACGAGCTACATTAGTTTCCTAGGACCGCCATAACAAAGTACCAACAACTAGGTGGCTTAAAATAACGTAAATCTATCTTCTCACAGCTGAGGGGCTGGAAGGCCAAAGTCAAGGTGTTGGCAGAGTTGGTGTCTTCCGCAGGCTGGGAGGGGGGTGGTCTCTGCAGGCCTCTCTCCTAGTTTCTGGTGGTTTCCAGGGAATCTTTGGTTCAGTGATGCGTCCCTCCCATCCCTGCCTCCATCTTCACCTGGTATTCACCCTACGCCATTTTCTCCTTCATTGTCTTCTCTCTGTCCATGTCTGTCTCTGTGTAGCCAAACGTCCCCTTTCTATCAGGACACCAGTCATATTGGGTTAGGCTCCATGCTAGTGATCTCATTTGAACTTGATCACTTCTGTAAAGATCCTATTTCCAAAATAAGGTCACATTCAATGGTTGATCAGAGTTTCCATCTACCTTTTCTGAAGTCACCATTCAACCCAACACAAGAACCAACTCAACTTTCTTTCCCTGCATTCAAGATGACACCAAATGCAGGTGAAGGGCCACCTACTTAGAGGTGTCTCCTGTGGAAATCTCAGCCACTGAAGTAAGTACTGCGCTCTTTATGAAGTTGATGGCTCTGAAAATGGCAGCAGTGTATGGGATAGAAGGCAAGCAAAGCTGTCCAGCAAGGAATAGCAGTGACATCAGTGCTTCCAGAAGGTTCCCATTCAAACTCCTCAATTCAGGCACAAGGACACTGACTGTAGAGCCATGATTCACCTGACATTCCTCAATAAGTCAGTCTTTTACCATGATTATTGCTGATACTTGGAGCCTGGTCTGGAGTCAGGAAACTTGATGGTCTCAGGAGCATCCTTCCTACCTCACGTTCAACCTTTTTTATGCTTTAAGCCTGAAAGTAATGCAATCCTTATATTCTACCCCATAATATGTACTTAATTATCTGGGAGAATACTCCAGGCTTATATCCCAAGGCTTATGAATCACTAACACAAACTGTTTTCTAGATACGCTTTTTGAGAGAGCCTTACTAAATGCAAAGGGCTGGGACAATGACCGGTGATGTTCTCTCACTCATATGGCTCTATAAGAACTTCCTCCCTGGAATCAAACTCAAAATCTTCTTCATAGCAAAGGAAACAATCCATAATGTAAAGCAAGAACCTACAGAATGGGAGAAAACCTTTGCCACCTGTACCTCAGATATATATCCCCAGGATATATAAAGAACTCAAAAAAACTTAACACCAAAAAAACAAATAACCCAATCAATAAATGGACTTAGGACCTGAACAGACACTTTACAGAAGAAGAAATATGATCAAAAAATATATGAACAAACATTCAACATCCCTAGCAATTAGAGAAATGCAAATTAAAACTACACTGAGATCCTATCTCACTCCAATCAGAATGGCAATTATAAAGAACACAAGTAATAATAAATGTTGGGGAGGATGTGGGGGAAAAGGCACACTCATACATTGCTGGCAGGACTGCAAATTGGCACACCCACTCTAGAAAGTAATATGGAGTTTCCTTAGAAAATTTATCCCATAAGACTTAATATCAGCATACTACAGTGACTCAGCCACATCAATGTTTATTGCAGCTCAATTCATAATAGCTAAACTATGAACCCACCTAAGTGCCCTTCAACAGATTGGATAAAGGAAATGTAGTATATGTACACAATGGAATATTACTCAGCCATAAAAAAGAACAAAAATATTTTTAATTTCTTTTTAGTTTCATATAGCCACAATATTTTTATTTTGTTTATTTATTTTTATGTGGTGCTGAGGATGGAACCCAGTGCCTCACATGTGCAAGGCAAATGTTCCACCACTGAGCCACAACCCCAGCCCAAAAGAACAAAATTATGGCATTTGCCTATAAATGGATGGAACTGGAGAATATCATCCTAAGTGAAATAAGCCAATCCCCAAAAAACCAAAAGCTGAATGTTTTCTTTGATATGCTGATGTGAATTTCACAATGAAGTGGGCAGTTAGGGAAGAATAAAAGTACATTGCATTAGAAGAAGGGTCAAGAAGGGAAGGGGGACAGAATGGGAATGGAAAAGAGAGTAGAATGAATTAGACATTACTATCCTGTGTGCATATATGATCACGTAACCAATGTGATTATACATCATGTACAAGGAGAAGAATGAGAAGTTACATTCCATATAAGTATAATATGTCAAAATATATTCTACTATTATGTACAGCTAATTAGAACAAATAAAAAGAATTGGAAAATTAAAAAAGAACCTTCTCCTTAGATGTTATGGACCCATCAATGGAAAATCCCAGAGAGGTGATGAGAGCCGCAGAGAAGCACATGTCTTTGTAGAGGGATATCACAAGGCAACAGAACCCTGAAGACAGGAAAGAGGAGGAACCAAGCCTGAGCGGAACTCAGAGGCAGCAGGAGGTAGTACGACAACTAGGGGCCTGGTCCCCAAAGACCAAGGATGGCTCCTGGTTCTGCCACTTCTCAGTCACATGAGCCAGGACAGACATGGATGTTTCCTTTGGAAATCGAGGTTGAGAAACAATCCATTTGTTCCTCAAGGACTCTGGGTGACATCTGTCTGGAAAGAAGGCATGGAGCCATCATCTGAGGATTCTGAAAAGTAAATGCTAGCAGAGATGAGGGAAGGAAACCAGAGTAAAGGAACTATCTTTAAAAAGAAAAAGAAAGATGAGTTTCCTTGTTTTATTCTTCAGTATCTCTGAACCTAGATTCAAAGCCAATCCAAAACCTGCATAAGAGGAGGAACAGAGAAACTGGGTTCTCCATGTCATGAAGAGAACCCCGCGGGTTTTTTGTTTGCTTGCTTTTCTCTACCTATTCACTCATCCCATGGCTCCAGATGCAGACAGGGTCACAGTAAGTAGGTAGCAGAGTGGGGAAACTAAAACCTGAGCTTTCCAGCCAAAAGATCGGAAGCAGAGGACCTTGGGATTGGTTTAGGCATGAACCTAGAATGCAGTTCTGGCCAATGAGAAATGAAAAGAGGCTCTGAGAAGCAGGGAGAGAAGGCAGATTTTGGTAAAATTTTCTTTGCTCTTATGAGGAAAGAGAACAAGACAGTCCTGTGCATCACACTATGGACTGGGACCCCATCAGCCATGTGCAGCCACCATCTGAGCCCACAGAGGACAAAGCTAACACCGACACAGAGCGAATGGGGGAAAACAAAACAAAACAATAGAACCCGGAGCCCTGGAATAAACCAGTCTGGAGTGCAGGGCTTCTTGTGATGAGAGATCATTTTTTTCTATTTTTGAGTCAACGAAGAAGAATTTATGGAACCTGCAGCCAAAACGTACCTAAGAGTCATGTCCTATAAGGTACATGCAAGACAAGAAGTTTGCTAGACCAGAAGCAAGGGTCAGGCCCTTAGCTTCCCAGCCGAATATTACATCAGTCTTCCCCAGCGCTCAAAGGATATTTTAACTTGAGGAAAAATGAGGAAATAATGTGTGGAGCAGAGAAGGAAGGGAGATCCCAGGTATTTGCAGCCTCCCTGAAATGGCTTCCTGAACAAGCCACAGGCTCTACTACAGGGATGACCCAGCTATAGAGATAGTGAGGTCAGTTCCCTACAGGAAGCCAGAAACACCAAGGTGCTAGAAAAGATAAGAACTTGTCTATTCTTCCCTAACCTATCATCTTTATCTAATTGATGTTCAATAAATGTTTAAATAAATAAAATTTATAGGGAAAAGTACCCCCCATGAATTTAAAACTCCCAGATTTTTACATTCACCTACATTTTTTTCCCAAGACTCATGAAAGCACAGACACCATTTCCTTGAAGCTGTAGAAGTGGGTGTCTTGTTCTGCACTTTGCCTGGTGATGAACACAGACTTTCACCCAGGAGCACGGTTCACGGACTTGTCAATTTTAGTGATCACACAGAATTCTGATACATGATGGTTCACCTAACCATTCCCATTCACTGGGAATTTTGGTCACTTTCCATCTTCCCCTAGAATGAATATGCTGCCATAAATATCTTTGTACAGATGACTTGTTTTTTTCAATTTGGATTATTGCCTTAGGGCATATTCCCAGAAGTAGGATTACCAAGTCAAAGGGTATGAATGCTTTTATAGTTCTTATTACAAATTGCCAGCCTGCACTCCAGAAAAATGGGGACACCTTGCAGGGTGGCCAACAATGTATGTGGGTAGTCTTTGTCACAGAGTCTAATACGGTGGATTTTATCCATCTTATTTAGTTTTTACCAATTTAACATTGACGCTCCATAGCTGTTCAAATCCCTATTTCTTTCATTCTTATTTAGGTTGAACATTTCTTCATGCTCATTTACTATTTATACAACAATAAAATAAAAACACATGCCCAGAAAGCAAATCTATCTATTATATGATCTGGTGACATTATAAGTTATAAAGGTGAAAGATATCATCTGCATTTCTTTATATGTAAGCAATATCTTCATAGCTTTGATAAGTCATCATTCCGAATTCAGGTCCTAACTATAAGACTATATAATTCTTTATCTATGTTGGGCTGTAAGCCTTATTCATAATAGTTATAATAATTTTCTAATTTATTCATTTCACTCAGTCCTTTCTTTTTTTTTAACTCTCAAAAGTCAAAATTTTTAATGATTGATTCGACTCACTTGTTTCTGATGATATCTTCTATTACCTTGAATAACACAAATATATTTCTCTTTCGCTGTAGATATAACTATTCTATTTCATCCTCTTTTGATTTTTTTATGGTTTATGTTATGGTCATTTGTAAGGGCAAACCTGAGGTAAATTTCATTACTTCCTGGACTTCTGAAATGCATCCATCGCCAAGCCTTTCCCTTATAACATTAACTTGCAAATAAGAGCATGCAGCCATTTATTTCTGCCCTGAGAAGGCTGGTGCAGAGCAGCTCTGGGTCCAGGATGCTGTGGTACCATATGCATGATTCCTTAGTGTTGTGGTCCAGATCTTGAGGGTCCCTCCAAAAACTCGTGGGTTATAAGCATGGCCCCCCATGTGACAAGGTTCAAAGGTAGAACTTTTAGGAAATGATTGGATCATGGGGGACATAACCTCAGTAATGAATTAATCCATTTGAAGGATTAATAATTTAAGTGGACTACTGGGTATCCGCTGCCGGCAGATGGGGACATGGCTGGAGGATGTAGGCCCCTGGAGAAGTGGCCATGGGGACTGTATCTGTCGCTGGCCCCTTCCTGTTCCTCTCCTCTTTTTGATTCTTGGCTGCATGTGCTGAGCACCTTTCTTCCACCACATTCTTCTGCCATGATGTTTCTACCCTGGAGCAGCAGATCATGAACAGAACCTCTGAAACTGAGAGACAAGATTAATCTTTCCTCTTCTAAGTTGTTCTTGTCAGGTATTTTGATCACAGTGACAAAGAGTTGATAATGTGCTTAGTAACCAGAAAGACTAAGTAGAGGGGTACTTAAGCATCCTAAGATTAAAAAATAAATGCACACCACACACACACACGCACACACACATACTTTGTATATCTTTCTGAACTATTTCTTACAACTGCATGCGAATCTATAATTGCCTCAAAATGAAAATTTTGAGAAAAAAAAACATTTTGCTAATGTGAACATTTAGCAAAGTGTTTTCTCTTAAATATATAAATTTCCAAAAGTATACCCTGACTCTCAATAAAAGCCCTGACACTCAAGGCAAGGGACACCAGGTTGTGAAGTCTTTATCCTCAACCTCCCATTATTTAAGGAATCCGTCTTCCAACGCTGCAATGTTAAGGCCAAAGGCAGGTTTCGAAGTGCTAGTTTTAATCAAATTACCAGATATTTATTAAAGAGCACAAGCAATCTTGCTTGAAAGTGGGGCATCAGCTGTCAAGTAAACAACTTGGAACAGGGAAAATTAATATTTTTTAAGCTGCTAACCAACAGCCCCTTCCCATTGCTACAGGTGAAGTTTAATTTTTGAAGCTGGGTAGCTGTCATTGGGGTAACCAAGTGGGGTTTGCATCCTTGAGTTTCAGCAGGAATTTGTCCTTGGTCGGGTTTCCTTTCTGCTGTCAGGGCCCACTCTGCTGACCTTTTCAGCCATGCAGATTGATAAAGCAATTTCTTCCTTCTTTTTCCTGAGAACAGCCCAGAACCAGCCAGTGCTTTGGACAAAGATTGTTAAGTATTCTCTTCGCTCATGAAAATTTGGCTTATATCTCAACAGGACTGCCCTCACAAATCAGTTGTTTTAAAATGTGAATTTAAATGTCCTGGTCCATGAAAATTATTGCTTATTTATGAGAGAATTCTTTTTTTTTTTTTAAAGTCACCAATGCTTATTCCCAGAAGGTTACCAGACCAGCTCTGGCCAGGTGAAACATAAGCCCTAATTACCTTGGCACAATGCAGAGACAGAACCTGGGCTGTGCTCACCAAGTGCTCCCTTGGCCTACACAGCTGGGACCCCACACTTGAGGCGCTGCCCCTTCTGCTATTTCTGCCTCCATCCCAGCAGTCCCAGGCCCTGAAACAATCCAAATAGAATAAATGTAGATTTGAACCTCAATTCCACCAGGGTGTAGCTGTGTGACCTTGAGAAATTCACTTTACCTCTCCTGTCTCAAGTTTCCTCATCTGCAAACAGGCGGTGGGGAATGTTACTTGCTAGACGGGTGCCAAGCAAAAGTTATTCTCTTTCCCTGGCCCCTGCCCTGGATTGGAGAGTTTGCCATCCTGTACATACAAGCTGCCCTCCAGGCTATCAGAGGGCTGGGCAAAGGCTCCAGCAGCCCAGGTGTCGTCCTTGGAAGACTTCCTGGAAACTGGGGCACCAGCTTCAAGTAAATGACTTGAAGTATGGAAAATTAATACTTTAAGCTGCTAGAAGTAGAGAAATTCCTGCCCATCCTTCCAACGAACACACCAGCAGAATCTGTTCTTAGCAGTGAGATTTAACAAGTGTGGGGACAGCCTGGAACTCTGCCCGGGGTACAGGGTGGTGACAGGGACTCTGAGCCAAGATCCTCAGCTTGCATGTCTCCTCACAGATTATAGGGAAGATCTTCCCACACTCTGTCCCTCTCCCCCCCCCCAGCACATAGAGTAGCAGTTGGCACCAAGGCTGACCTTGGTCTCCTCACATCTAGCAAAGAACATGAAGACCCTGGAGGGCAGTAGCCTCTGCCCAGTGGGCCACTGTCGTTGATCTACCTGTTCAAGCTTCTGCTCAGTTGGTCTTCTTGGGACAGAACCAATACCCAGGGCTCTTCTTCTCCCCACGCCCCTGCACCATCCCTCTGCTCCTTGAAAGAAATCTCCCCACACATTCAGTCCTACCTTCCTCAACACACAGACACTGATCTCTGCCCAGACCCCCTTTGCCAGGTCAGAGTGTCTGTCCCCGGGGTTCCTCTTCCCCAGTGTGCTTTGCTTCTGAGCGCTCTCACCCTGCAGTCTTCTCAGGATGATGCCTGGGCTGCTGGAGCCCTTCCCCAGCCACACTGACACACAGAAGAACCTCGGAGGGTAAGTCCCAGCGCTGCCTGAAGCCCATGCATGACAGGGGCAAGGGTCTCAAAACCAGCTCCATCGCCTTGATGAGGAACAAAATGGGGATGACTTGGGCTCCTGAATGCACCAATAATCCAGCAGGTCTGCAGCTCCACCCAAAGCCACATTCTCTCTCTCTCTCTTCTGGGGTCACCCTACTCCCTCCCTGGCCTCCCACAGGAGCACTGCCTTCATAAATCACTCACCTGCTCCCCCCATCTCAGATCTGCCCCTGGGTAACCTGATCTAAGGCACCACACTTACTTGTTACACTCTGATGAGACAGAAGGTTGGTCAGTTCACCACATATGTGTCGTTGGCCATGTATATGCACATGCACATGCACATTTGTGTGGAAAGGAGTGTAAGAACAGGCATGTTTGTGTGTAGGTGTGGACGTGTGTAGGTGTGCTGTGAGTTTGCCTGCATTTGTGTGTATGTCCAGATGTATGAGTTTCTGTCTGCAAATGCAGGTCTAAGTGTGGGAGGAGGGTGCGGGGGAGGAAGTGGTAGTGTGTGTACACATGTTCACACCTGTGACTTGCTCTCCCACTGGGGGGGGTCAAGGGAAGAGGTAGCTTGAGGCATCTGAACACCCCCACAACCCAGAGCCCACACGTTTCCAAGCGTCCTGGATCACAATGGGATGACACTTCACCATAAACACAGCCCCGTTGCTCAGTTGAGCAAACATCAGCTCCATCTCCACACAGAGTCCACTGACACATGAACCAAAGTCTTAAGTAAGAGAAGAGTCCTGGGATAAAGGAATCCTGGTGGCCAGGCAGCTGCTCCATTTAACTACTTCCCACACATCTGGGTGCCTGGGAAGCTAGAGCCTGCCCCCCACTACCACCCAGAGGGCTGGAATCACAGTCTTCTACTTGGTTTTGTACATTTAGATCCATAGCTTCTCCTCTCTGCCTCGGTTTCCTTGACTTAAAATGAGATTTAAATATTGTGATAATAGTGTATTTACTATGTTAATTTGCTACAGCTGCCATTACAAAGTACTAAAGCTGAGTGCCTTTAACAACAGAGAGTTATTGTCTCAGGGTTCCAGACAGTTTAAATCAAGGTGTTAGCAGCATCGGTTCTTTTGAAGGGCCATGAGGGAAGGCTCTTCCAGAACCCTCTCCTTGGTGTATAGATAGCTGCCTTTTCCCTGTGTCCCTTCACATCATCTTCCCTGAATGTATATCTTCATAACTACAGTTTCCATTTTTACAAGGACACCATTCATATTGGATTAGGGCCCACCCTAATAACCTCACTTTAACTTGATAGCCTCTGTGAAGACCCTACTTCCTAATAGGGTCACATTCTAAGGGTTAGGACTAGGAATACAATCAACCCCTCACACTTGCCCATAAGGTTATTACGTGGATTAAAATGAGTTAGTTCTTATAAAGTGTTTAGATCAGTACCAGGCAAATAGGAAAGATTTTTCTATAATGATAATGATGACAATTATGTAAACTTCCTAACTTTTATGTCCTATACTTAAAAATAAAAATAAAGTAAGAGTGATCACTAAGTGACTGTGAGACAAAGTATAAAAAAAACTTCATAAAACACAAAAGGGGACTGGGTACGGTGGCACAAACCTGTCATCTCAGTGGTTCGGGAGGCTGAGGCAGGAGGATGCCAAGTTCAAAGCCAGCCTCAGCAAAAGCAAGGCACTAAGTAACTTGTTGAGCCCCTGTCTCTAAATAAACACAGAATAGGGCTTGGGATGTGGCTCAGTGCCACTGAATTCAATCCCTAGTATCCTTCAAAACACACACACACACACACACACATACACACACACACACAAGGTGAAAGAGAATACAGAATCCATCCAAAAATGTTTACTCTCTGGTTATTGCCAGACCAATTTCCACAAGTTTAAGAATCATTTCAGCCTACTTTGTGCAAAGCAAAACTGAAGAGGTGGGCAAAATGAACTTACCTTTAAATAATTCTTTTAACGAATGTCTATCACATCTGCAAGACACACTTCCCACAGATACCACATAGGAGCTCCCAATAAACAAGCAAAATCAACCACCATTGGCAAATCTCAGCAAAGACAGGACATGGGGCCTTGCCTCAAGGAACCTCTCTTTTCATTAACTGGTTCTCTTAGATCACAGAACCAGAGACAAAGGAGAGGAGATCTTTGAATGCACTGTTCAATTTAAGGCTCAGGGGAGTTTCCAGGATAAATACTATAATTGTGTGTTTATATTGTGCGGGTCAATCAGGGAGCCCTGCATGCACGCAGGCCAAGAGAAAATGGAAGTGACTTCCCTGGGGACCCCTGGCAGGAATACAGAGGCTAGGTTTGCTGAATGAGCCTCCCAATCAAGGTGTCCAGCTGAGACCCTGGAACTGAATCCCAGTGTACTCCACCCCACAGAGCAGCTTCTCTCACTGACCAGCATTTCTAGTTTTCCCCTGCAGGCCTGGGAACAGAAGCTGCACCCACAGGCCAGGCCAGAGGTCACTGTGGCCTCAGCTTTCAAAGGGTTGGTTGACTGTAAGTGCAGATACTTAATGTAATGCAAATATTATTGTAAATAGACTTTTCTAGGACTTGGATAAATATTGCATCAGACGTATTTGTCTCTCAGTAACAGAAAATATCACTAACAGGTTCAAAATATGCAGACATTTATGATTTGGAAATAAGAAGATAAGAAAAGGGTGATTTTAGAGTCAGTATGCAGCCTAATTATGCTATAGGAGAACCAAGAGTTTTCTCCATCCACGCTCCTATCCTGGGTGGTTGCTCTTGGTTCTTACATTTGCAGCCTCACATTTGCATGATGATGGTCGCTGGTTACACCATCTCTTGCCCGTTTTTCTCCTCCAAACTAGGGGTGTTAATTTCTGGTTTCCTCATCCACTGCTTTTCTTTTCTGCTCCTCTATCATTGGCTTACACAATTTCCTATACTGAAGTCCTTCTGTTGTAATAATTGAAGTATTTTTTTCTCAGTTAAAACCCAACTGCCATATGGCTAAAGCATTAACAAATTCATACCCTTAGGAAGTTAGGTTTTAAAGCACATGCTTATGGCAAACACAAAGGTAGAAAATTTTCAATGCAAAGTAGTTAATAAGATCATATTGAAAATAAGACATAGTGATCATGCGACAATGGCAGTCCTCTTGACAATGAGAAAGTGGAAGAGGGTGGCATCCCTTTAAGTTGGTTCTATACAAGGCCCCTGGGCAGGGGATTGAGGGGGTCATTTCAGCCTGTGTTTCCCTCACTTTTCTTTGCACCCTGTGTGGGGCTATTCCCCCAAGGAAAAGGCTCCTTTTATTACATGCCCAAAGATTCCTCAAAGTTGCCTCGAATTCCCACAGGCTAGCCTTGAGCTAGTCTTGGCTCCATCCAGAGTTTCCAATAGTCATGGCAGCCAGGAGGAAGATGAAGAGGAACATGAAATAACAACAGAGCCTAAAATGCTGCCAACCTGAACCCTGAAGAGCTTTGTTCAAGATTTTTTATTTCCCAGGAACACAGGGGAAAGGATGTTTAAGAAGGAGTCTCAAAAAGAAGAAGAAGAAGAGGAGGAGGAGGAGGAGGAGGAGGAGGAGGAGGAGGAGGAGGAGGAGAAGGAGAAGGAGAAGGAGAAGGAGAAAGAGAAGGAGAAGAAGGAGTCTCCCTGTCCAGAAGCAGGGTTTGAACATCAAACACAGAGTCTGTCCTCTGAGAAGCCTATGGTAGTCCACTGGAAGAGGTCTCATTAGAAAGGAAACCCATGCTTTTGACAAGTGTCCTGTTCCTCAGATAATGTAATCTGAATGTTTGTGTCGCTCCAAAATTAGTATGTTGAAATCCTAACCCCTAAGGGAATGGTGTTAGAAGGTGAGAGCTTGGGGAGATGATCACATGATGAGGGAGAAGCTTCCATGAATGAGATTAGTGCTCTTATAAAAGAGGCCTAAGGGAGCTTCTCACCACTTCCACCGTGGGAGGACACAGCAAGAAGGTGCCATCTGTGAACCAAGAGATAGGTCTTGTCATAGGCCAAATCCACCAGAACTTTGATCTTGGGCTTTCCATCCCTCAGAATGGTGACAAATTTCCTCAGATGCCCTCCAAGTTCTGGGGCCCATGGAGAAGTAGAGAAGTGATTCTCCTTACCAACTCTGTGACGCTCCTCCTCATCTAGGTCCCCAAAGCAGCTTAGATGGTACCCAGAGCCTCATTGAGCATCTCCATCAACTCATGGACCACTCCACCCCTCAGCCCTGGGCCTAGTAGCCTAGAGAGACCCAGGCTTCAGAAGGGATCCCCTTGTCTTGCAGAACCCCCAGTCCAGCCACGAGGCCTCACTCCCAGTCCCCTGAGCTAACTGGACAATGACCTGGGTAGACACAACTGTACCCATCTGTTCTCCTCCTCTTCTTCTTTTACTTCCTCCTCTCACACAAAAAAATAATATTTCTATGCTTTTCCAATGGTAAAGCAAACACTCCCAGATGCTGGTATGTCTGAATGAGAGAAACAGAGAAAACTCAGTATCCGACGATGCACTGTCTGGTGTACTTGGCAGAAAGGAAAGTGGCTCTCCTCAGCAGGCAAAGGCAAAGCAGATGGCTGGCAGAGTGAAAAGAAATCATGGTAGAGGCAACTATTTCCTTCTGATGGATCTCCAGACCCCCAAAGGTGGCTCAGCAGCAACATCCTAGGACAGCAGGGACTCCCCAGAGAGTCTGGAGAGGGGCCAGCTCTCTCTGGAGCAGGTGGCTGAGCAGCTCCCTTATCTTTCTGTTCCCCTCTTCCTCTCCATGTCCTATCTCCATCCCTTCCTCTTCATTTCACCTCCTCTCCTTCCCATTCCTAAGCCTCCAATTCCTTGCTCTTCTCTACCTCCCTCTTACTTCCTTGCTCTCCAGAACCACTGTGGGCAGTATCTCTCCTACATGCTGTTGGAGGTAAAAAAAGAAATAGCAGACTCTGGCCACACCTCAGAGAGTGAGCAATACAAGAAGTAATGGCAGAGCCAAGCAATGCAGTAGGACTGAGCCAAAGATGACTTTGGGCCCTCTGTATCCATCTATTACCACCTACGGCATCCTTAGGGGAAGATTGCCTGAAGAGATAACTCCTTCTGGATCAAAAGACAAAAGGATGGTTTTAGAACCTCAATGACACATTGAATTATCTAATGGAATATAAGAAAGCAAAGAATTTCTATGAGAGACTCATCTATTTTCTTTTAAAATTTTAACCTGATCTAAACATTATGCAATGAATCCATGTGTCAAAATGGTATATGGTATCCCATTAATATGAATGATTCTTATGTTTTATGCATCAGTTACCATAATTTTTTAAATATTATAATATTCTGTTCAAATATTTTTAAAGAAAGGTTCTTATAAAAGCTTCCCACACCTTATTGTCAAAAGTCCTATCATACACAAGGTCATAAAGCTTTGGGAGGGCCACAAATACTGTAAATAAAAGTTCAAAACTTCATCTTTTTTTATTGGTTGTTCAAAACATTACAAAGCTCTTGACATATCATATTTCATACATTTGATTCAAGTGGGTTATGAACTCCCATTTTTACCCCAAATACATATCGCAGAATCACATTGGTTACACATCCACATTTTTACATATTGCCATACTAGTGACTGTTGTATTCTGCTATCTTTCCTATCCTCTACTATCCTCCCTCCCCTCCCATCCCATCTTCTCTCTCTACCCCATCTACTGTAATTCATTTCTCTCCCTTGATTTTTTCCCTTTCCCCTCACTTCCTCTTATATGTAATTTTGTATAACAATGAGGGTCTCCTTCCATTTCCATGCAATTTCCCTTCTCTCTCCCTTTCCCTCCCACCTCTCGTCCCTGTTTAATATTAATCTTTTTCTCATGCTCTTCCTCCCTGCTCTGTTTTTAGTTGCTCTCCTTATATCAAAGAAGACATTTGGCATTTGTTTTTTAGGGATTGGCTAGCTTCACTTAGCATAATCTGCTCTAATGCCATCCATTTCCCTGCAAATTCCATGATTTTGTCATTTTTTAGTGCTTAGTAATACTCCATTGTGTATAAATGCCACATTTTTTAATCCATTCATCTATTGAAGGGCATCTGAGTTGGTTCCACAGTCTAGCTATTGTGAACTGTGCTGCTATGAACATCGATGTGGCAGTATCCCTGTAGTACACTCTTTTAAGGTCTTCAGGGAATAGTCCGAGAAGGGCAATAGCTGGGTGAAATGGTGGTTCCATTCCCAGCTTTCCCAGGAATCTCCATACTGCTTTCCAAATTGGCCACACCAATTTGTAGTCCCACCAGCAATGTACAAGTGTACTCTTTTCCCCACATCCTCACCAGCACTTGTTGTTGTTTGACTTCAGAATGGCTGCCAATCTTACTGGAGTGAGATGCAAAACTTCATCTTAATAATTAAGGTAAACTCAATTTTTGTATTCAGAGAGAAAAGAACCAGGCAGGAAAAGATTACTCCTTTCTAACTTGAAACGGTACAATCCTAAAGATTTCTGGGGTCAGACATGCAAGAATGCTTAAGAAAGACAGAGTCAGATCTACTGAATACAAACACATCTTCTCCTTTGTACAAAGAGGCAGGGGTCTGAGCTCTTGGGGGAAGCTAAGTGTGGGCTGACAGTAAGAAACTCCCCAAACTGTCTAAATGTCATTGAGACCAAGGTTCTGGCACATCCCAAACAAGCAAGAAAGTGCCAACATCATCTACTATCATCTGGGAGTAGGAACCATGGACAGGCAAGCTGGCTGGTTCTCCCATTTTCTTCTTTATATTTCTTTAAAACTCATCCTAGAGATAGTAGTCTAACCCACATATGTTGTGTTGATAAGAGATAACTCTGGGGCTGGGGTTGTGGCTCAGTGGTGAAGCCCTCGCCTAGCAAGTGCGAGGAGCTGGGTTCAATCCTCAGCACCACATAAAAATAAATGAATTAATTAAATAAAGGTATTGTGTCCAACTACAACAACAAAAAAAAATTTAAAGAGTTAACTCTGCAGTGGTTTCAATTTCAACATAGCTCTGAAAAAGAAAGTTAAATTCTCTTGCAGCTTCCCATAGGTATAGGAAGCCTTCTTTTAAAAAAAATATATATATATACATAAATAATATATATATATATATATATATATATATATATATATATATATATGTTGTAGTAGTTGGACACAATACCTTTATTTTACTTATTTATTCTTTTGTGTTGCTGAGGATGGAACCCAGGGCCTCGCATGTGCTAGGTGAGTGCTCTACCACTGAGCCACAACCCCAGCCCCTGGGAAGCCTTCTTGCTGACCCCTGTCTCCCAAGGTGGACAGATGAACTGGGAGCAGCCTCCCTTAAGAGGATGCCTAGCATTAAGAGGTAACAGCAGATAGCTGTTACCTGCTAATGGATGGGTGAGGTGGGGACCAAGGAAAACCAACTAATCAGACCAATGGCTTAGACAAAGCAAAAAAAGAGATGGATAACAGCCACATTTTCCTGTTGCTGTCCCATAGCTGCTGGATTAAGGATGATGGACAGGAGAGCTACCTTCTGCCAATTAATTCCAGAGTATAATTTGTAGCCTGGGCCCATCCTGGACGATCCTGGGCTCCTAACAAACCATGACACTGCTTTAATTTCTCCTTTGCCCCCATACTTTATTAAAACCTAGAGTGGGTTCCATCAAATATCCCTTCAAGGAAAAAAACAGAGAGAGGGAGAGAAACAGAGCAACATTTGTCTCAATGCAATTTGAAAGATTAGAGTTTGCTGGATAAAGAGGGAAAGAGGAGGGGGTAGGAATTCTTGTGAAACACATACACGCACAGGGACACACACACACAATTTCTCTTTCGCAATGACCTCCTTATGCCCCATCCATCAGCCTGGGGTTGGCTTATTCTAATGAGCAGATTCCTTTATTCTGTATAACAGGCCCATCAGACACAATCTGCATGCCAATTACTGGCACAGACCCCTTGATACCAAAAAATGGAAATTAGCTGTCAAGAAAAGGCTTCAGCTGGCCAGGTCTCTTTCTCGCTCTCTATTTCCAGCTCATATACACCCTCACTCTGCTCAGCGCCTGGCTCTCACCAGGGAGTCCCCAGTGGAAAAAGTCATCTAAAAATACAAACATATTTTATTGTTATTAGTATTAGTTGCTGACTTTCTCAGTACAATGTGAAATTCACCAGTGGGCAAAAGCTGCTTAGGGCAGAAATGGGTGAGAGAGGTTGATTTCTGATAATTGCATTTCTTTGGGAGCAGATCAAGACGTCCCATGAAAAAACATTCAAAGAAATGTGAGGATAAGGGCAAAAGAAAACAGACAAGGAATGGGATTCTGTAACCGAGATAACAATCGGAACTTCCACACTTAGGAATGGGCCTAGGCAGAGTTGAGGGGCAGAGGTGAGACAAGCTCTATGAACAAGCCTGCATTTCCGCTCCGCATCCTAATCAGCTCTCACAGAGCCAGGCTGTGGCCAACCTGAGGGCTTCCCATGGACAGCATGCTCCGCTGTGTGCTAACCCAAGCAGGCTACCTGCAAGATTTCTACCCCGCTGCTCCCAGAATCTCCAGAAGGAGCAATTTTACCATAGATTTCCTCTTCTTTTTTTTCCAAAATGAGCCAAAAAAGAGGAGAGAGTTTATTTTCCATTATCAAAGATCCAGGACCCCACTGAGTCTCATCTGGTAGGACAAAGGAATCCATAGGGAAGATTCAGGGTAGCACCTTCACTAAGGAACACATACAACCCAACACTAAAATGGTACTTATCCTTAAAATTTTGATTAAGGAGGGCTGGGGATTTAGCTCAGTGGTCGAGTATTTGCCTAGCATATATAATTTTTTTTAAAAAGTTGGGGGTGGTACTGGGGATGCAGCTCAGTGGCAGAACACTTACCTAGCATGTGCAAGGCCCTGGGTTCCATCCACAACAGTGCAAAAAAAAATTGATTAAGGGACATCTCTATATTTTCTTTTTTAATTGCTCAAGAATGATAATTTTATTTGTATGGATCCATCCAATAACAACAATTTTTATTAAGTATTTTTATGAGTTTTTATTAAGATTAATAATTTTATTAAGTATTATCACTATCATAATTCAAGACTTGCTCAAAATCTGAATTCCTTCATGGGCAAATAGAAAATGGTGGTACTTCTAAATAAACTGTCTCTTCTTCCCAAGCTAAAATTGTCAGGCAAGCGAATCTGGAGCTTTTTAGATGAACAATTTTCAGAACATGATGTATAGACAGCTTAATTCATCCAATATGTATACACTGAATGCCTGCTTATGTGCTTAGTGCCTCAGCATGCAACAAAGATTGTAGAAGGAATGAATAGAGGCAGGTGCCGTGGTACACACCTATAATGCCAATGGCTCAGGAGGCTGAGGCAAGAGGATCACAAGTTCAAAGCCAGCAACAGTAAGGTGCTAAGCAACTCAGTGACACCCTGTCTCTAAATAAAATAGAAAATAGGGCTGAGGATGTGGCTCAGAGATTGAGTGCCCTTGAATTCAATCTCTGGTACCTTCCTCCCTCCGCAAAAAAAGAATGAATAGATGCCAGGTGCTGAACTAAGTACCACAAGTAGGTGGTGGATAAGTCGCATACTCTGCCCTGAGGAGCTCTATCTAGGCCAGACCTAGTTTAAATCCCACATCATCTTTTTTTTTTTTTTAAATCATGGTTAAGAATGTATTTTGCAGTTGGTGTTAATAAAGAATCTCTGTGCCTTCCACTGGAGGGTGACTTATGTGTCCTTTATCCAAATGCTCATTAGGTTCCCTATTTTGAGTTACCAACTTAAAAAAAAAAAAGTTAATGTCTCGAATCACTCCAAACTATTATTGACATAGAAACAAAAGCCACTTGGCCTAGGACCTCCTAGGGTTCTCCTCCTTCTCCTGTATTCAGCCCCCAGAAAAAGAGAGAAGGGAAGGAGAGTCAAAGCCAACTCTCTCTCCCCACCCCCAGGTTTCTGGCTTCATCAACGGACAGAGATTCTAGTCAGGAATTTTGGATTGCAAGCAACAGAAATGCATGCAAACCAGACAAAAGTTTTATGAGGTCTTAAACCATCTCAGCCACTTACAGAAAACTCTGGGCCCAGGAGAAGACAAAACCCACACTATAAAAGTACAGACTGTCACCTCTTCACCCTTGAGTGGCTCCTCAGCTTCTCCAGTTCCCTCTGTTCCTGTCCACCCTCCCCGTCAGCCAGCTCTGAATGTCCCCTTCTCTCTAACTTCAGTAAGCCTCGATTGCCACTCCAGACATGACTCTACCACAGCCTTCCTGCTCCAGTGCCAACCATGAACCGGAAATCTTGATCACTTAATAGAATCCTCAGAATAGGGATCTGATCAGCCCAACACATCTCATCTGAGCCAGCCCAGCTTCTCAGTGAGCTCCCTTAGGGATGGAGCAGACCTTAACACCTGCCAGATGTGACTGATGTGGGGTCAGGTGGCCTGCTGTTCACTCCTCTGGGATTGTGAACAGAAAAAGAATCTCTAAAGGAGGGGCTTAGGTGATGTGGGTGTCCCCAAGGGTCCAAAATTCAGTGATATTCTTAAACATCTGGATTTATTCTGTCAATATTCATTATGAAAGTGCTAAATGCAAGACAAGAGAAGAGGGTTGAGGTTTAAAATTCCCCTGTTTAGGAGGACAGAATGAAAAGGACAGCAGAAAAAGCAGAAATTTTCTATTGTTTGACTATGACGCTCTTGGGAGAAGTTTGAACACTCTGTTGTTTTCTCCTATTGCTGCTTTAACAGATTACCATATACTTAGTGGCTTAAAGCAAAGAAAATGTATTCTTTATAGTTCTAAAGGTCTGAAGTCTGCGTGGGCCTTATGGGGCTAAAATCAAGATGTCAACAGAGGCAGGTAAAGTGGCACACACCTGTAATCCCAGCAACTCAGGAGGCTGAGGCAGGAGGATCGCAAGTTTGAAGCCAGCCTGGGCAACTTAGTAAGATCCTGGACTAGAGATGTAGTAGTAAGGTGTCCCTGGGTTCATTCTCTAGTACCCAAAAAAGACACAAAGCTATCAGCAGGGCTGTGTTCCACTTGGAGGTCCAGTGGAAAATCCACTCCTTACCTTCCCCAGCTTCTAGAGGCTGCCAGCATTTCTTAGCACATAGCCCCACACTTATTATTCCACAATGAATATTCATAGACTAGGTCTATATATCCAAGAATACCACTGTCTTTGGCACATTTGGGAGATGCCTGCCTCACCCACATCCGCTTCATGATCTTGCATCATTCCTACCTCTTTTTCTATTATCTCATCTCTGATGTGACACTCTCCTGTCTCCCTCTTTCTCTCACAAGGACCCTCGTGGTTACCTTAGGTCCCCTCAGATAATCCAGGATAATCTCCCCATCTCAAGATTCTTAACTCAATCACACTTGCCAAGTCCCTGCCATGTAAGGCAACAGATTCACAGGTTCCAAGGTTAGGACGTGGACATCTTTGGAGGGCCCAACACAAATACAATGATCACATGGGTTAAATCCTACCACGAGGCTGTGGAAAAACCACCAGGTCTAGGCTCTACCATCTGATCTGCTTTCTTCAAAAGCATCACTTGAATAAAGGAGGAGTTAAAATTAAATGCCAAGAGATTAGGAGTATGTGGGATGGTACAGAAAAGGAGGCAGAAATTCTGACCTCTCCTTGGAGAAGTCTAGCAATGGGAGAAGAGGAGAACACTGTAATCTGAGGAGTCATCAGGCCAGAGGAAGAAGTTGTGATTTGCTTGCCACAGCCTAGTGAGCCCCTGGCCACCAGGAAGGAAAGGTCATCCCATCAGTTTCTTCCAAGTTTTCCATCATTATTTTGTTCTATGTTTTTCAGGAGGAGTGAAGGGGACAATTTTATAAGACATCTTGAATGGCTAAATTCAAGCAAAACCTAAAAACATGTCTCCACTTGCCATGCAAATATTTATCCAAGCTTGTCAGATGGACCCCGACAGAAAGCACATTTTGCCACCAGAGTAAAGAAAGATGTCACTGAAATTAACTTGGGTTTCAAGGGTGACATTAATACAGCTAGACTGTGGAGCATCAGGTCCCAATTTACATGTCAGCTTCTGTGGTGCTAAATGGAAATCTTCCCCTTGTTGAGCCAATTATGTAGGTGAGAAGCCCCCTGCTTCAGGGCCCAGTGCTGGACTGTCTGTGAGCCTAAGGGCCACTTATCTACTCATGTAGGTGAATTTTTTGATGCTTGGCTCTAGAGGAAAATGCATCTTACATAAGGTGCTGTTCCATAGATAAGTCTGTTGTTAATATGCCTAGACTGCCTTTGCCACGGCTATTATCACAGATACATGCGACGTACATCTTTTTTATCGGTGTACATTGTACTCATGGTAAAAATAAATAAATAAATAAAGCAAAAGAGACCACAGGATGTCATTTTTTTTAAAAAAGAAGAAGTTTTGCTACAGATTCAACCCATACCACATATTATTCCTGATGTATAAAACTGGAACATCAAACAGGCATTAGTCAAATTTGTGAGATTTTCAGAATGGAGTTCTCTACAGTTGGTGTGCTTCAGCAGTATTTCCAGGATGCGTGACTAGCTGAATGAACTGCTCAGTACTTCCTGTTATGATTCTGACTGTCATTACTGTTTTAAAATGTGTGGAGGTGTTTCCTGCCCCCCACAGTTCCCCCCTCCAAAAAAAAAAAGAGGAGGAGGATTTGGTTATGAGCTCTTTTAGCTCAGGGAATAGCTCAGGGAGTAGAAAAATAGGGGCAGATATTCCTATCTTCTCTGGGCTATTTATTCTTTAACATCTATTTATTCTTTAACTTCTCACCCAGGGAAACTGAGGCAGTTCCACCTCATGCCTGTTCCAATGAAAGCCTTCAGCAGTGTGAGCCCCAATGACATTATGTTGGGGGAACTGTCATGTCCCTCTGGTGAAAACTCCCATCTGCCTGGGGGTTCAGAGGCACAGCCGGTAACCCACAATCCAGCACCAGTTTTAAAGGTGTTCAGGCAGTGATGGGACAATAATTGTGCTTCCCATTCTACTGGACCCAGGAAGGCAGAAACTTGAACACAGATGAACAATATTGAAATCAACCAAAGCAGCCAGAGCCAGGCCCAGAGGCTCACGGAGGCTGAAGAGGCAGGTTGAGAATATCATCTCTCTGTGTCCTCACCTGCGAGAGTCCTGGAGTGGAGTAGCTGACCAGTGACAACTTCCACATTCCGACTGCATGCACGCAATCCTCCTGGACAGGCTTCATGGCCACTCTTAATACATTTCAAAGCAGCTGAAATGCTGGCCAGGGACCGAAGTCAAGCCCTGGCTGACCCTTCTGGCCTGAGAAAAGCCCAAATGCCTGATGAGCACTGATACTGAGAGGAAAGAGCACAAGGCACATGTTAGAAAACCGGGACAGGACGGGTGGTGAGACTGGCAGGGCCGGCCTCCTAAGCAACAGGAAGCCTCAGTAGAGGCTGAGAGTGTTCTGGCTCATCACTTGCCCCAAGAGGGTGCAGCTGACAGCTTAGATTTCAAACAACAGAAATCCAAGGGAGGAGACTCAGCGCCCCACTCCCTCCCCTGGGCTCTCTCTCTCTCTGTGGGTTCTTCTCCTGGCTGCACTAGGCTTTCGCTCTAATGGCCTCCTGTGCTCCACCTCCAGACTTGACCCGCTATAAACAGAGATCAGTTTTTAGAGTCCTAGACAGGAGTGGACACTAGGAGAGAGTCTTAGTCACTTCCCAGAGCTCAATCCAGACCACAGAATTCTTCTCAGCCCAGAACTCTTTGTGTTCCCAGCTCTCCCCATCCCCCACCCTCTGCTGCTCCCATCCGCAGCTGACTCCCCACCCACTGGTGAACCCTTAGTTATGTTGCTATGTTGCCTTCTCCAGAACATGGAGCATAAAATGATTCAGTCAAAAGCTCCTACATCCCCCCACACACACACACACAAATCCCCTTCCTAGCCCTCTGCTGTTGACAGCATAGTAAATGATATCATGCAGACTGTGCCAGGGTGCCCATGTTTTGCTCTGGACCCAAATGACAATTCTTCTCAACATAAGTTTAAAGACCTCTTCACTGTTGATTGTAGCAGCAAATAACACTAAGAAATCAGGACAAGGAACCCAACAAAAAGGCCCCCCAAACAGACTGAATGCTCCGGTTTAGAGAGGGCAAAGGATGAGAGGGAGAGATGGTGGGAGGAGGTGAAAGGGATAAACAAGAGCACAATTATCCGCCCACCTAGCCTGTCAAGCTGCCAGCCAGTTCTTCTACAGAGCACAGACAAAACACCCTGCATTTGTGAATTTAAAAACCGACATCAATTGCCTCCTATGCGCCTTTCCATAAAAATCAACAAATAAAGAACCAATGTTTAGAGATTTTTCTTTGAGTGTCTGCAAACACAAAGATAAACAGTTTACTGTAAGTAGGTCCAAAAGTGAGTCCAATTGCTAGTAAATTATATTGGCTGACTCTGTCAATGTGGTAAGGATAGCATGTCATCTTGGGACCCTTGGAGATCCTTATTAGTTATGCCAGTTAAGGCTACACATTTTATGTAAATATGTATATTTATATATTTCAGTAGATGATGCAGAGGCCCTCGGGGACATAAGGTGAACAATCCCTTATCATTGATGCCCTGGAGGACTGTCACATGATTTTGTCATGCTGTTAAGACATGTTCCTGCCCCGAGACCCCTAGAACTGCTGAGCTCAGAAAAGAGGTAGACAGTTTGCAGGGGCAGCTCAAGCCTTGCAGGAGTAACAAGTTTATTAAGATCCAGACTTGAGGCTAGGAAAGCTGTCAGGATAGACAGGCCTGGAGGCAGGGAAGCCTGAGGTGGGGTGGGGACTCAGGCTGCAACAGAGTATCTGGGGTCTGAGGATTTGGGAGAACTAAATCTAACAGGGTGCTTGGCTGGGGCTTGTGCTGGGCTCTGAGAGTAATAGCTGCTTACATAACATTGATACTAGCTGACAATTCACTCTGCAGAGTACAAGCATTTACCCATCCAAGACCAGACTTTGGCAGGGATCAGGATCAGCCCTTGTGGCAATGACCACACTGGTGCCCAGGGGTGACCATCTGTGGTTTAGGAAGAGCACGGACAGGGTATGGAGGCCTTAAGAGGTGATTCTCCTGACCCAGTATTAAAAGCCCATGGGTACTTGCACAGGTAAGGTAAACATCAAAGCAAAAGTTTGGAATTTTTATTCCAAACTTGCGATGTGATTCAAACGTTAGAATGCTGATTCTGAAAAATACCCTGGAGAAGGGAGATCTCTCCTATACCCTCTGATTAGAAATTGCTGTGGTTTGAATATGTTCTTCCAAAAGCATGTATTGCAAACTGAATTCCCAAGGCAACAGCCTTAAGGTGGGACCTTTGAGAGATGATTAGCTGAGGGCTCTACTTTCACCAATGGATTGATGTAGATCATAAAAGGACTTGAGAATGGGAAGAAAGAACCTACAGAATAGGAGAAAAACTGTGCTGCTTCTTCTGACAGAGGATTAATAGCCAGAATATATAAAGAACTCAAAAAGTTCAGCATCAAAAAAACTCAGCCAGGCTCTGTGGTGCACGCCTGTAATCCCAGCAGCTGGGAATGCTGAGGCAGAAGGATCCCAAGTTTAAAGCCAGCTCAACAAAAGCGTGGTGTGAAGCAACTCAGTGAGACCCTGTCTCTAAATAAAATGCAAAACAGGGCTGGGGATGTGGCTCAGTGGTTGAGTGTCCCTGAGTTCAATCCCTGGTATTCCCCCCCAAAAAAACCCCTCAATTTATTAATGAGAAAATGAATTAAACAGATGTCTCAAAAGAAGAAATGCAAATGGCCAACAATACATTAAAAAAATGTTCAACATAATTGGCAATTGGAGAAATGCAAACCAAAACTAAAATGAGATTTCATCTCACTCCAGTTAGAATGGCAACATCAAGCACACAAACAATAATAAATGCTGAAGATGACATGGAGAGAAAGGAACACTTCTATACTGTTAGTAGGATTGTATATTACTACAGCCACTACGGAAATCAGCATGGAGATTCCTCAAAAGACTAAGAATGAAACCACCATATGACCCAGCTATACCACTCCTCAGTATTTATCCTGAAGAATTAGTTGTTATACTATAGTGATCCATGCACACCCATGTTTATAGCAGCACAATTCACAATAGCCAAACTGTGGAACCAGCCTAGATGTCCATCGATGGATGAATGGATAAAGAAAATGTGGTATATATACACAATGGAGTTTCAGCCAGTCATAAAGAATGGAACTTAAGAATATTATGTTAAGCAAAATAAGTCAAACCCAAAGGTCAAAGGTCATATTTTCCTCAGAACCAAATGAACTTCTATTGTTTATGAATTACCCAATCTGTGATATTCTATTCTAGCAATACAGACTGAGACAGGTGCTCTTCTCTAAAAACCAAAAAACCCACAAAAAGCATGCCATGCCCACCTAAGGCCTAAGGTACAGCCCTCTGATCAGCATCATGCTGCAAGGAAAGAGGAAGCTTATTTACCAAGGTGTCTGGGAGGACCACCACGGGGCAGCAGGAGTACTGGAGCAGCTGACCCATTTTCCAGATGGAGAACGGCACAATCACGAGGATCAGCATGAAGCCAAGGAAGGCAAACAGGGCCAGGGCCAGCGGGAGAGCCTCTTCTGGAGACAGAAAGACAAGAAGACGCTTAGAAACCACAATGAAGGGGAAGCCTCCAAACCCAGGCCTCCCCTGACCCCTGGAGTTGACGCCGAATGTCAATCAAGACGGCAGAAGCCAGAAACCTGAGATTTGATAATGTGCTCTGGTGACCAAAATTGCCGCCATTTTTCTAAAATCTAAATTTTAGATTTAATCTAGAAAATCTAGATTAAGGTATGCTTTCCAGAAAGCTCCAGAGAAGATTAAAATCTCTTTCTCAGGAAGGGGAAGGGAGGAGCATTGTGTGTGAAGGCAAGAGTGGTGTTAGCACATACCTGGCACAGCTGCCAGAGGAAGGCACCCGGCCAGGCCCCAGAACTGGCTGGTGGTAACCGAAAACAAAGTGTTTCGCAATTTGCTCTTAGCACTGATCCATCTTATGGAAGAGAATATTAAGTCCGGAAAACAGTCACATAATAACTATGATATATCAAGCCCCTGTTATGTGGCTCCTCCTTCCATCTCTATTCTGGGGGCTGGGTGGTAAACCCCTGATCTTTGCAATGGGCATGAGTTTCTCTGCTTCTATAAGATGATTCTATGCTCAGAATGGTTAGGCAATTTATCCCAGGTCACACAGATAGGGTTAGCTCCAAAGCCCATAATTATTGTAATTGTAAATGTAGCAGAAAGGACCAGACCTGGGCATCTGGAGATGCAGAAGGGGAATGCAGTATTTTCCCATCTCTGTTCTGTGTAACCTGGAGTAGCTCATTTAAGCGCCCCCTGGTCGGGTAGTTAGCTCACAATGTGAAGGGTAACTTAGCCAGGGAGGTTGTGGAGAAGCTGGTAGTCACACAAGTGGCTGGGGCCATGCATATTGTTTCAAAGATTTTGAAAATTATTTTAGCAGTGTACATTGAGAGATACACAAATGTTCATACCCTTTCAATCCACTCCTGTGATTTCAATTCCAAAAAAATAATTCCAAGAAAGGAAACAATTATATGCATCGGTCTGTTCATGGAAACTTCTGGAATACAGCAACAGAACCCCCTTCTCTGCCCAGAGTGGTCCCTGCCCCTCCCACCCCTCCAGGCATGTTCTGGTAAATTTTCCTCATGGAACCCACTGATACCATCCCATCTTTTGCTTGTTGGGAGTCTGTCTCCACTAGAGGGGAGGTTCTTGAGAGCAGGGATTTCCCTGCTGTATCCAAGTGCACAGGCCAGGATTTGGCACACAGTGAATACTCAGTAAATATTCATTTAATAAAAGAATGAATATCATCTTCAAAAGCAAATGAAAGCTGGGTGTGGTGGCGCCTGCCTGTAATCCCAGCAGATCGGGAGGCTGATGCAGGAGAATCACAAGTTCAAAGCCAGCCTCAGTAAAAGCAAGGTGCTGAGCAACTCAGTAAGACCCTGTCTCTAAGTAAAATGTAAAATAGGACTGGAGACATGACTCAGTGGTTGAGTGACCCTAAGTTCAATCCCTGGTACCTACCCTCCCCCAAAAAGCAAACAGAAGTGATTCAAATACCCAATAAAGGGGATTCACCAGAATGGTAGGCTAGTCATTCAGCTATTAAAATGAAAATTGGGACAGATACACACTTGGTTACTACAGCATGGTTTATAGTGGCAAAGGACTAGAAAACACAAAATATTCTCATTAATAAGGAGATAGTAAATATACTGGTTTACTATGCAGCATTTAAAAAAACTGAGGTGGACCCAAAGATACTGACATAAAATGATGCTCATGATATATTGCCAAGTGAAGACGAGCCAGGCACAGAACACTAGGTATGGGATAGGCCCCTTTGTGTGTGTGAGCACTGGAATCACACAGACAGTACTGGGAGGATTAAATGCCAGACTCACCAAAGTAAACCTCCTGAGTGGTATATGGGGAAGAGTGGACAATATTTAACTCTGACCCTTTTTAAAATTTCTGTGTTGATTGGATTTTTTAAACAAGACATGATTTTTTTGAAAGTGAATAAAATAATAATCAGAAAATTTACATGGGAACAGTTATAGATATGTTATTGGGGAAAAACAGAAAAATAGGCACAGTGTTTATATGCTATAGAACTCCGACGTGTAGGTAATGACTGAGGGCTACGCTCCTTTGGAGGGCAATTTGATATAGACCTTTAATTTAATCAAAATTAAAGGTCTATATCTTCAACCAAGTCAATCTACCTCGAATAATTTATCCTTCAAATAAATGTATACCAGAAAAATTATCTTTTTTTTTTTCTCACAATGTTGGGAGGGTCAAACTTAAGGTCTTGTGCATGCTAGACAAGCTCTCTACCACTGAGCTACACACCCATCCCTGGCAAAATAATCAATGTATTAGCGGAAATTAATTAGAGCATTGGCTATAATACCAAAATATTTTGGGAAAAACTAAGTGCCCATTAATAGGGGACTAGTTAAATCAGTTATTTCATATACATATAATGAAATAGTATGTAGCAATAAAGAAGGATAAAGGAACTACTTCATTAATACGGCAAAATCTATAAGATACATAAAATGAAAAAGACAAGATCCAGAAAAATGTATAGAACATGCCACCATTTTTGCTAGCCTCAGCAACAGAGAGATGCTAAGCAACTCAGACAGACCCCTGTCTCTAAATAAAATACAAAATAGGGCTAGGGATGTGGCTCAGGGGTCAAGTGCCCCTGAGTTCAATCCCTAGTACCCACCCCACAAAGAAAAGGAAAGGCAATATATGTAAACGTATTCTCATTTACTTGTATATGCATTAAAAAGTCTTCAGAAGTATATGCAAGAAGTCCGTATCTATGGTAGAGGGTATAGGAATTTTATGGGTGGAAAAAATGGATATGGAAAATAAAATTTCCATGTGTCTCTTATATTTTTTGCACATATGAATGTACTATATATTCAAGGCTAAAAGATCACTCACACACACACACACAAGTGGTGATATTTGAATGGTAGGATCATAGGATGTAGAATTTTGTTGGGTTTATTTTTTCCAAAAGGGTTTTCAAGTTATTCAAGTTTTTAGACCATAACATTTCAAGGGGGGTCTGGAGGTGTAGCTCAGTGGTAGAAAACTTGCCTCGCAACTGTGAGACAATGAGTTCAATCCTTAGCACCACATAAAAAAATTAATTAATTAATTAAAGGTATTGTGTCCATCTACAACTAAAAAAAAAAAATTTTTTTAATGTCAAGGGGGGAAAAAAGAGGCTTCTGGAGACACTCCATAAAGCCCCTTCCAATAAAAGAAACTGTGGAATTGTATGGTGTATGACCTCCTTCCCAGGCTTGCCAAGAAACCTGGTGGCCTCTCCTGCAGCCACCTCTAATCACAGGCAGTATTCATCAGCCTTGACACATCTGGCCCAAGGAGGAGGAAGCTCTCACGGGGAGAGTGACAGCTGCCTAAAGATCCCCACCCAGCACTAGGATGGCCTCCTGCACACATTCACCACCGGAACCCACCCAGGTCTGTGAAATCGATCAGAATCAAAGGCACCTGAGCATGCACCAAGAGGGGCTGTCACCTCTGCAGGGGCCCAAGGCACAGGCAGATCTTCTTTACTTTGCACCTCCACACACTCTGCCTGGTTGAAGGCACTGTGCCTCCCGATGACCTTCACCAGAGACTGGGCCTTCACACAGTATGTGGCTCCTGGGTCCATGGTTTCCAGGTGCACAGGAACGCCCCTACTCCTCACCACTTTGGTCTGTTCCTTTGGGAGAATAGAAAACACAGTTATTCTCTGAGGGTAGCAGGACTGGAAAGGTTGAGGAGAGCCAGGAAGGGAACACTGCAGAAATTTCCTATCTGGGGTACATACAGAATGTTCCCTGTTACTCACGCATGTTTGCACTCACTTGCTCGTTTATCCACTCACGTTTATTAGGCACCTAATAAGTATCAGGCACTGTTCCAGGAACAGGGACAGAGCATATAACGAATGAGGCAAAGTCTGCTATTGTAGAGCTGTCGTGGGGAAGACCAACAATATATACATACATGTCAGGTGGCCATAAAAGCTGTGCAGAGAAAAGGCAAGGGGCTAGAGAGTGACAGGGAGGCACTAGTTTAGACAATGTGGTTAGCGGAAACCTTTCTGAAAGGATGATACTTGAGCAGAGACTGGAAATTTGTAAATCTGACTGGGCAAGGATTTGGCATGGTCACTGCTGCCACAGAGATCAGTGCATAAAATCAGAGAGCTGGTGGGCCATGCCTCCCCACTTGCCCATCCATCCCTCTGTCTATGCACTCCGCTGTCCACCTTTCCACATCCACCGCCTGCCCCAGGCCTATGCTCTGCATCTGAGCCTGCAGAGGCTTGTGTAGGCTGAGCCTAGGTGACTCAGGGCACATACTTCTCTTTCAGCACTGGCCCTGCCAGTTACAAGGGTGGGGAGCCACTCTGTCCCAAAGAATCTGAGGGAGCTGTGTGCTGCCTCCTGCCAGGTGCTGACCCTGTCCCCAGCACCACTCCACCTGTCTGGTTGGCAATGCCATGTCCTATCAGTTGGCTCTGACCTCATGGGGATAAGGGCTGGTATTATTGCCTTCCCTACCTGCCCCCACCCACCTTCCAGGGGACTCTTCCCAACCTAAAGCCCCTATTGAGTGTGTGGCAGGGCATATGCACTGCCCTCAGACACCACTAAGTGATCTGGGATACCTCCGGTCTGAGAAGGGTCCTACCAGAGACCAAGTAGCTCCCTGCAACCACTAAGCTTGGCCCGATGAGCATGAACAATGGGATTCCTCTCCAAAGACTTTGGTCTTGGGAAACTGAATACCTAGATCTGGAAGTAGGGATAAAGGGGAGAGGATACTGTGAGAGGCCTCAGGCTCAGAGGCCTTGAGTGGCTGGGAGGCACCATCATAGGCGTATGTTGGAAGGTGTGATGAAGGGCAGGGCCTGGGAGTAAGCTGGGCAGGGAGCCACAGGAAGAGGACTCAGCGGAAGGAAGCAAGGCCACCACAGGTAGGGGTCCCTGGAGAAAGGAGACTCTGCCAGCTCTGCTCAGGGATTCTGTGAGAGCCCATATTAATACTCTGAGAAAGCCCATTACTTCCTGGTGCTGATGGGAGCGGGCCTCTAGGCCCTGTCTCCCTCTCAGCTTGGACAGGGGCTCCATGGATTTGAGTGTTCCCTCACTTTTCATTGGTGCCCCACCCCTTCTGCTGCTGCTGTTTTGTGAGGGCTGGACTCCACTCACCTGGACTACAGCAGCCTTCCCACGGGGAGGAGCAGCTCCCTCCCGGGCTTTCTGCATGGCCTACCTGCTCCTAATTAAATGTGCTTATTCATAAGCCAGCTCCTGGCTGGCTGCCCCCTTCTCTTCCCTGCCAAGATCCACACCCTCAAGAGGCTTGTACCAGCCTCGTAGGCTCTTGAAATCATCCAGTTGATCTGGAACACCCTGGCCTGCTTCCCTTAACTGGCTGAGGAGATCAGCTGATGAGAGAGGGGAAAAGTCCATTCAAAAGATGTTCCAGGTCAATCTAGCTTAGTTTGGGGCATGAGACTGTCCCCCAAACTTCAGCAGATCTGCCTGAAAATGTTCCCAGCCAAGACCAAAGTGGACTAAGGCATTTTTATTTTTTAAAGAGGCCCACGGAATGGTCAGCATCTAGTCATCTCTCCCTCCACAGGCTTCACCCAGAGCTGCTCATTCTCAGGCTGCCCAGACAGTGAGCACTGCAGGACCTGGCTCTCCTCACCCACCCTCAGAGAGTTGTGCCATCTCCCCGCAAAGCCCGACTCACCTTGGCACCAGGCTCCCTCCTCCAGTAGGCCACGAGGAACTCAAACTGTGGCCCCAGGTCTTCCAGTTCAATGACCAGGTGGAAGCCATCCTTGGACACCTCCATCCTGGGTGGGGTGAGGATGGCTGTTGGCAAGACAAGGGCAGAATCAAAGCCAGTCCCAGGCAGGACCACTTTTTTAATGATGAATGAATGAAACCCAAATGGCAAAGATTTACTATGATTCTGTTTTTTTTTTTTTTTTTTTTTGGCCTCTTAACTTCGATAAAGTCTTCTATTCTTTTCCAGAAATATATATACTCAAGAAAAGAGAAAAAAGGGATTACATACTCAAGTAGACATTATTACTTTCCCTTCTAAAATTGTGTGCTCCAGGTTCCACTAACCTAATATTTTAGTAGACATTGCTCTTCACCTTGGCTCATCTAATGAGCAGATGTCGTTTCTTAATGCTTGCCAAACACCTGCCTGAACTTGGATCTATGTGGAGCATAGGTGGGCCCCATCTTTTCCCCTTAGGAATGAACATACCTAGAAGGGCATGTGCATCCCTATAGTTCTCATAGACAGTGGCATGTACAGGCATCTGAATACTTTCAGACATCTGCAAACCACCAGAGGCCTGTGGATAGGTTAGCTATTCTGTTCTAGGCCTCATCTCACATCCTGACAGAGGGATATTATTGGCAAGTCAAAGGCTTTTTACAAATTTTAACATTGACTCTAGAAATTACAATTTAAATATAAATATCATCTTTTACATTACTTGGATCCCAAAGAGAGAGGAATCCCCACCAGCAGGCCAAGAACAGAAGGGGTCACAGAGGCAGCTCCCACCCCCTCGCTACTGATGATAAATCCATATGTGCCTTGCAGATCCAGGTCCTCTGACCTCCATCTTTATGGAGGATAGATATTATTAGAGAAAATGACCCAAAGTTCATAGAAGAATTTTTTGACAGTGTTGGGCCAGGAACCTCTGTCCTAAGCATTCTGCATACTTGTCTCATTTAATCCACCCAGGAAACCTAAGAGGGTAAATATTATTCTGTTTGTATGGAAATGTTAAGGGACTTTTCCAGAATCACAGTTAATGACCAGAATTTGAGCCCATGTCTATGTTTCTAGCTCCCCCATGAGGGGTGTTTATTCTTTGTACCAGGCAATCCCAAGTCCAGCTATAATTAAAATAACTAGGAAGAATTTTGAACTCCCAATGACCAGGATGCACACAAATCAGTCAAATCAGACCCTCCAGGAATGGGCCCCAGGAGTGTGGTTCTCAAGCTCCTCCTCGACTCCAACATGCAGTTGAGGCTAAGAACCTCTGCTCCCAACAAGGTTAAGGGCAGAAGATCCTCTATAGGGGAGCCTTAAAGAAGGATCTTTCACATTCCTGGGGGAAAGTCAGAGTAGCCTTTTACAAACAGAAAAGGACAGACGGAATGCCTTTAAGAGATCACCAAGCCACCCAGCCCAGTTGCTGATTCCACTCTGCAGGGATAGCTCAAGAACACATCTTCAACCTTCTGATGCAAGTACGGGCTCCTTTCTTCAGCTTTCCCTGCAGCAAGACCTTTTCCTGTTTATTCTGGCCTTCTCAGCCCATGTTTGACAGCACAGCCCTGCCCACATAGTTTGGAAGGCACTCCCTTATCTATTTGACCCCAGTCTTCCTTCCAACAGCTGCCAATCCCCAGCAATAGTCTTGGCATCTCCCAGGTGCCAGAGGGAGGTGGTGCTGGGTGCTACCTGGGTACTGCAGGCAGAGGCAGAGCTGCAGTGCCCTCCCCCAGTGCCTAGGATCCTGCCATTTCCACTAAGTCCTCCCATTGCCTGGGAAGGAGGCCAGAGGGAGGAATCCATTTTTGGCACCACAATTCCTACTGGTATTTCATTCCAACAATCCTGTTCCTGCCCCACCCCTCCACTCCTCTGTTCTCTGGCTCTCCACTCCAGGCATCCCTAGAGCAAAAAGTGATAACACCTACCCACAGTTGAGTGCTATGGTAGGATAGCACTCCGCTGAGTAATTTACACATTTCTTCTCATGTGGTCCCTACAACTATCCAGTGAAGCAACCTGTTGCCTCTTTTACAGAGGAAAAGGCAGGGACCCAAGCATCAAGTGACTGAACTGGGATTTGAACCACATCCCTCAAGTTCCACGGAGCCAACTTCCCTTTCAAAGCTGTCTTCATCTTCCTCAGCCTCTTGCTTGGGCGCCCCCACCTTCTAAGTCCCCACCTTCTAAGGTCCACCCAATGTCACAAGTTCCTTAACCACCCTGACCTTGTCCCATTACTTCCTCTGCCCTCACTCACAGCAGAGAATCTTCTGCCACCTCTGAATAAAAGGCTACCAAAGGCCCTTGCCCTTGTTCTTCCTGCAGCTCCCAACCATCTGCATTCTCACCCACACCTGCTTAGGGGAAGAGCTGCCCTGTTGCTTCCCACCTCCATCAGTCTTCCACCCCGGCAACCACACTGTCATCCCCTCCATTCCATGAGGTCACTTTCTTGAGGACCCATGCAGGGGCCTCCTTCAGCCTTTTCTCCCTCCATGACCTTCCAGCCCATCCATCTTCTCTCCATAGACATGTTAAACCCTGAGGTTCCCCAAGACCCCAGGATCTCTTTGTCTCCCATATCTTCTCCCTGGATAATCTTATACTCTCCCAAATCTTTAGCTACCAACTCTGGTGTTGTGTGTCTCTGGCTTTGACCTCTCTGAGGCCCAGATCCTGATGTCCAGCTGCCAGTCAGGCATCCATGGCATGTTATTCTGCTGGAACCTCCATCACAAAGGGCACAGAGACACAGATGTCTCTCATTGCTCAAGACCAGTTGCTTCTCCCAGTGTCTCTGCTTTGGATGACATTCTCTCTGACTCTAATCAGAAGCTGGACACCATCACCATCTCTCCCAGCCCTATCCCCTAATAACTGGTCTCCAAGCCCCGTCCTTTCTAACTCATCATGTCTCTTGAATTCATCCTTTCCTCCTCCTCCTTCTCCTCCACGCTTGGGACTGGGCTCCATCTTGAATCAGCTGGAGTGTTACAACCCTCTCCTCACTCTTCCGCTGCTCTGGACAGGCTTGCCCATTCCAGGTCACTTTCCACACAGCAGCCAGAAGGATTGTGCTGTGAGACAGACCTTGCCTAGACACTCTCTCTTCCATGGCTACCTTCTGTTGACTTGACAAGCTTCATATCAAAGCCACATGGATAGCTGCTTCTCTACCCCCTGCCATCAAGTCCTGGCTTCTACTGTTTTCCACCTCTGCACATCCTGTCATGCTCTGGCCATTGCTTGCACTCAGCTATATGTGAACACCTACCCGGATTCTTGTCTTCTTTTTCAATCATTTTCCAGGTACTATAGCAATTAGAAGAGTCATTTCCCAGCAACCACAGAAGGGTACTATTTCTCATGGCCATTAAAGAAATAGATCTTTTTAAACAACAAAGTTGCTGACAGTCAGTAAATATGGAATTCAGGAGGCACCAGAAGGGAGGCAGTATAAGATTTATGGAGGTACGAGTGGTGTAGTCAGAGGCAATCTTAGAGCTATCTCCCTATTTCCGGAATAGCCAGGTTCCCAATGCCAGGGTCTCCACAATCCACAAACCCTGACCAAGACAGTCAGCAACGACATCCAAAGTCAAAGAACCAAAGAGAGGGAAGTGATCAGCAATTTTAAAAACATATCAGCGAGCTGGGGGTTTAGCTCAGTGGTCGCACGCTTGCCTAGCCCATGTGAGGCACTGGGTTTGATCCTCAGCACCTCATTAAATAAATCAACAAACAAATAAAAACAAAGGTATCATGTCCATCTATAACTAAAAATATTTTTCAAAAATGTATCAGTAAGAGTGGTTTACATCCACCATACTCTAGCTTTGCAAGATTATTTTGATGATAAAAAGGATCCTGAAAGTCTTGGTGAACATGAGAAGGGGAACATGGTAGAGCAGAGAGTAAGGAAAAAAAGTGCCTTACTTGAGTTTCGATTAAAGGGGTGCTTCAGGGTGCTCCAGGCAGAAGTCTGGGAGCCCAATGTGGCCCTGACGCGGAGTTTGTAAGGGACTGTGGCAGTGATGTCATCCGTGACGTCACACTTGGGTTCTTCAATGACTGTGCACCAGCTGGTGGGGATCCAGATCCAGCTTATGTACAGGCTCTCGTACTCTCTGGCCAAAGAAAAGAAGATGCAGCGTCACACCAACCCCTTGACCCAGGCGCAAAGGTGATGGGTACTGTCTCCATTCTCCCACTCTTCATAGTCAGCATTTGCTCCCCACCCCCAGCTCCTCCACTCTCTTCCCTCACCAACCATCCATTCTTCACTCCTTTTGTCACCAGCCAAGGGAAACCTAGGCATGAATCCCAATCTGTGTATTTCTCTCCATGTCCACAGTCAGCACCCTTATCGCAGCCACCCTCATGTCCTGCCTTGCTGAGGTCTCCCAGCCTTCGCTCTTGCTGTTCTTCAAGCCATTCACCACCCTCAGCATACCATGACATTTCTGTCTTCCATGGCTTTTTACAGCACTTAGAATGGGATCCAAACTCATCCCTATTGCTATAAGATTCTGGCCTTCTCTCTCACCCTGCTCAGAAGAGAGATATTCTTGCCACACTGACCTCCTGGTCATTTCTCCCAGAATGCTGATCTCTTAATTCCAAAGGACCTTTGACCAGCTGTTCACTCTCTCAAATGATCTGTCCCTGCTGTTCACAGGGATGGTTCCTTGCAGATCTGATGTAAGGATCACCACCTCAGAGATTCCTTTCCAACCACCTATTATAAAGCAGCTGCAGAGTCAGCCCTTTTGCCTCAGCCTTACAGTTGTTCTAGCACAAATCACTCTCTGAAATTGCCTCAAGCATTGCTACCCAGTAGAACTTTCTGAATTGATGGAAATGTTCAGTACTGGTAGTGCTCAATATGGCAGCCACTAGCCACGTATGGCCCTGGAGCATCCAAAATGTGACTGGTGTGACTGGGAAGCAGATATTTGAGTTTAATTTAAATTAATTTAAACTTAAATAACTCCCTGTAGCTAAAAGATACATATTGAAAAAGAATGGACCTAGTATATTTTCTGCCCATCTCCTCCTTCATATATTAAGTTCCCTATATCCAGAAATGTTGTCAGCTGTGTCTTGAGCCTACAATACTTACACACTTCTAAATAATGTGATCAGTTTGTATTTACTGCCAATGAAATACATTGAGCACTTTCTCTGCTGCTGTCACTACTCAACAGTTGCAAATTCCTGGAGAAGACTAGAGCCTGGTAGGCCCCAGGGCCAGCTGATCTTTAGGGTGAATATTTGTTTTGGCTTCTAAGTACAAGACTATATATAGTCAAGAAAACTGAGATCTCTCTCTCCTCCCAAAGGATCTGGGTCTCCAATGATTTGTCCATCTCAAGTCAGGGTCAAACTCTTTGGACAGCTGACTCACTGTTGAAAAGAAGCCACAACAAAATGTATGTCTACACATTCATGTTTCTAGAGAGTTCACTGTCAAAACCAAAGGGCGGTTCCTTGCTTCCTTGACTCTTTCAATGCCCACTCACACAGAGGGGGCAGATCATTGGAGATAATCCATCCCTGGGCTCACAAGGCCTCCTTGAGCCAAGAAGGAAGGGGCTGTGTCTCCAGGAACTAATTGCTGTCTGAGGGAGGAAAAATTATTCAAACAAAAACCAATCACTCACCCCTGATACTCAACAGAATAGTGTACTGTTTCTCCAGGCAGGATCACTGGGCTCCATGTCAAGAGATGCTTCATGTTGGTTGAGTTCACAGAGAGGTTCTGAGGGGCAGGCAGACTGGCCACTCCATCTGAGTGAAGGCAGAGAGGAAGGCTGAGGGGTGGCTGACATGGGGGAATGCCATAGCTTCAGACTGGTAGTGTCCAGTGAAAGGCCACACAGGTTTATGAATGATGACAACTCCAATTTTATCATACTTGTGTTAATGCTAAGTTTTGGCTACCATAATTATAATTCTGCCTTTGTGATAAAAAGGCATATTAACAATAATAATGGGTAATCTTAAGCAAGATCTTATATTCTATTAAGCTATGTGCTAGATTGTTCCTTTAATCCTCATTACCCTACTGGGACTAAGGACCATTGGTTCATCCACTATACAAATGAGAAAACCAAATCCTATTATATAGGCATGATATGTATGTACTTATTTTAACAAACATATAAAAATTGTACATATTTATGGTACACCTACCACATGGTGCTTTGATACACACACATATTGTGTAATGTTCAAATCAGTATCTATCTCCTCAAACATGTATTATTGCTTTGTGGGGAAAAAACATCCAAAGTCCTTTCTTCCAACCTTTTAGAAATATCTAATACATTATCTATACTCACTCTACTGTGCAATATCAGAATTTTTTCACACCAATTCATGTCTTTATATAGTACAATTCTTATTACACATATATATCACAATTTTTCACATCTCTGTTTGTATATAAAGTATATTGACACCCAATTTGTGTCTTCATACATGTACTTTGATTAATGATGTCCATCATATTCCACCATCCTTGCTAATCCCCTGCCCCCTCCCTTTCCTTTTCACCCCTCTTTCCTATCTAGAATTCATCTATTCCTCCCATGCTCCTCCTCCCTACCCCATTATGAGTCAACCTCCTTATATCAGAGAAAACATTTGGCATTTTTTGGGGGGGAATTGGCTATTTTCACTTAGTACCATCTTCTCCAACACCATCCATTTACCTGCAAATACCATGATTTTATTCTCTCATATTGCTGAGTAAAATTCCATTGAGTATATATGCCACATTTTTTTTTTATATCCGTTCATCCACTGAAGGACATCTAGGTTGGCTCCACAGTTTAGCTATTATGAATTGTGCTGCTATAAACATTGATGTGGCTGTGTCCCTGTAGTATGCTGTTTTTAAGTCCTTTGGGTATAGCCCGAGGAGAGAGATAGCTGGGTCAAATGGTGGTTCCATTCCCAGATTTCCAAGGAATCTCCATACTGCTTTCCATATTGGCTGCACCAATTTGCAGTCCCACCAGCAATGTATGAGTGTCCCTTTTCCCCCACATCCTCCCCTACACTTATGGTTGTTGTCTTCATAATAGCTGCCATTCAAAATATCAGAATTTCTCAAATCTAAATATAATTTAGTACCTGTTGGCCAAACTGTTTTTCCTCTTCTCTCCCTCTCTCCTACTCCCCCCATGCTCTGGTAATTACCACTCTGTTCTAAATCTCTATGAGATCCACGTTTTGGGATTCCACATCTGAATGAGATCATGTAATATCTCTGATTCTGCCTGGTTTCATTTAAAGTAAATTCCTCCAGTTATATCCACGATGTTGCAAATGAAATAATTTCATCCTTTTTATGGACAAACAGTATTCCACTGTACATGTACCACAGTTTTGTCTTTTTATAAATTAATCATTTAGGTTATTTCCATCTCTTGTCTATTGTGAATAGTGCTGCAATGAACACAGGGATGTAGATATCTCTTCAACATACTGATTTCATTTCCTTTGGATATATACCCAGTAGTATGATTGCTGGATCATATGGTAGTCTTATTTTTTAATTTTTTGAGAAAGCTCCACACAGTTTTCAACAGTCACTATATTAATTTATATTCCTAATAATAGTGTGCAAATATTCCCATACTTGTCAGTACTTGTTATCTTTAATCTCTTTGATAATAGACATTTGTTTTTGGTCTGTCCTGGAAATTAAACCCAGAGTCTTAAACATGCTAGGCAAGCATTCTGCCATTGAGCTACAATCCAACCCTGATAAGTCACTCTTACTGGGGTGAGGTGTTAAATCATTGTAGTTTTGATTTGCATTTACCTTATGATTAATGATATTGAACATTTTTCATATACTTGTTAGCCATTTGTGTGTCTTTTTAAAAATAAATGTCTATTTAGATCTATTATCCATTTTTTCAATCAGATTATTTGAGTGTTTTGTTTGTTTTGCTATTTGAATTCCTTATATATTCTGGACATTAACCCTGAAGGACATTGCTTATGACAGGCCCTTATTCCAGGCTTTGAAGCAGTCATGTGCTATGTCACCTTAAGCAACTTGTATTAACCTGAGCCTCCCACTCCTTTGTGGCAAACCCATGCAGGCTCTTGCCAGCTTCTTGTCATATTCCTCTCCTGCTCATGCCAACATTTGGTATGAAAGCACATCCCTTCATGACCTCTAACAGTGCAAAATGGGCCATCAGCTTCCAGGTGGGGAGTGCAGGCTCGGGTCAGCTATGAAGTGAGTCCAGTCATAAGAGGTGCTAAGCCAGCCTAGAGACTCCACCCCAGAGCAATTGCAAGGCCATGAGCCAATCTGGGACATAAGTATCTGCTCACATAGATGTGTGCGGTACACCCAGAATGGTTTGCTCAGAATGAAAGAAGCCTGTGAAGCTGAATCTACTCTCATAAGGACTTTGGGTACCCCAAAGCGTAACCTTGCAGGTAACCCCAGAGTGATCTTGACCCTCTACTGAAATCCTCTCTCCTCCATTTTACATGCTCCTATTTTAATGCCCAACACCTGCCTCTCTTTGCTGTTATAATCACAGTGATAACATCAACAGCACAGTGGAGTGAAGGGACAGCTGGGGCCCTCTGTGCCTATCTCCATATTGGCACCTGCTGTTTGTTATCAAGCCCTCTTACCACAAAGAAATGGGGCCGGGGGGCTTCTGGGAACACCCCATCTGATTCCCTTGCCTCTTCTCTAATGTAGGACACTGGTGATACACCTTCATCTCACACGTACTAGCCACAGTCAGCCCTATGAGGAAACACCTGGGGCACCCACAAGGAGGCTTCCTGACCTCCCAATTCCTCACTTTGAAATCATCAAAGAGATGGAAAGGCAAAAGGCCATATGGGGGTGGGGGTGGGACAGGAGGGTGAAGCATGGTCTCCTCTGACATCCTTCCTCCTGGAAAATTTTTTAAAAAAAACTATTTTGGAAATATGAAGCTGTATAAATGTAAGGCTACATTTCATATAATAAAAATTATGTATTAATATAATTTTTTCATTAATATACTTCAATTATATACTTTAAAAGCCCTCAAAAATTAAGTCTTCAGACCCAGATGGTTTCACTAGAGAATGCTACCAAACGTTTACAGAAGAATTAACACAAACTTTACACACACTATTTCAATACATAGAAGAGGAAAGAAAACTTTCCAACTTATTTTCTGAGGCTAGTATTACCCTGATGGCAAAACCAGACAAAGATAATTTATATTTTGTTTGTTTGTTTACAATGCTGGAGATTGAACACAGAGTCTTGTATGTGCTAGGCAAATTCTCTACCACTGAGATACAGCCCCAACCCAAACAAAAATAACTTGCATAAGTGTTTTTACGAACTTAGGTGCAAAAACATCAATAAAATATTAGTAATCCAAATCTAATAATGTATAAAAATTATGACCAAGTAGGATTTTTTCCAGGTATGCAAGGGTGGTTCAACATTTAAAAGTCAACTAGTGCAATCCACCATGTCAATAAACTAAAAAAGAAAAACCACATCTTTTCAGTTGACACAGGAAAAAGTATTTATAAAACCTAACACTCATACATGATTAAAACAAAACAAAGTCTCTCTTCAATTAAAAAGAGCAAAGAGTTTATGTGAACTTGAGAAAGACCATCCACAGAAAGTCTACAGCTATGATTTTAGCAACATAGTAAGAGACTGAATTCTTCCCCACTAAGAACAAGAATAGGCAAGGATTTCCACTCTCACCACTCTTATTCAACAGAATACTAGAAATTCTAGTCACTGTATTAAGGAATGCAAAAGAATAAAAAAATACAGATTAGAAAGGAAGGAGTAAAACTCCCTCAATTTACAGATGATATAATAGCATATGTAGAAAATCCCATGGAATAAAACAAGAACAAAAACAATTCTTGATATTCCAAGTAAGTTCGAAAGACATAAGATAAGCAAAAATTAATCATATTTCCATAGATTAGCAATGAAGATTTACACATAGAAATTAAAACTACAATCACTCAAAAAAACAGTGAAATGCATGAATGCAAATCCAACAAAATATATCAGGATTGATATGGAGAAAAGTTTTCAATGTTGATGTGAAAAACTAAAAAAGACTTAAATAAATGGAGAGACATATCATGTTCACGGATTGGAATATTCAAAATAGTTCAGATGGCAATTCTCCTCCAAACTGACACACAGGTTTCACACAATTCTATCAAAGGCCTGTCAAGATTGTTTTTGTAAATTTTATTTTAAAAGGCAAAGGAATTAGAATAACCAAAACTACTTTTTCTTCTGTGTGTGTGTGTGTATACACACACACTCAGCATGTGCTGAGCAGCTAACTAACCCAAACTAAAATAATTTTGCAAATAAAGCAGAGGAACTAATCTACTCAATTCCAAGAATTATAATAAAAATTGGAAGCACTCCCTCTAAAAACTGGAACAATACAGGGATGCTCTCTTTCACCACTCCTATTCAACATTGTCCTTAAATTCTAGCCAGAGCAATTAGACAGATGAAAGAAATTAAAGGAATATGAAAATAGGAAATAGGAAAAGAAGAACTCAAACTATCATTATTTGCTGACAACATGATTCTATAGAGGAACCAAGAAACTCCACCAGAAAACTTCTAGAATTAATAAATGAATTCAGCAAAGTAGCAGGATATAAAATCAATACCCATAAATCAAATGCATTTCTATACATCAGTGATGAATCTTCTGAAAAAGAAATTAGAAAAACTACTCCATTCACAATAACCTCAAAAAAAAAAAAACTTGGGAATCAACAAAAGAGGTGAAAGACCTGTACAATGAAAACTACAGAACACTAAAAAAAGAAATTGAAGAACACCTTAGAAGATGGAACAATCTCCATGCTCTTTGAAAGGCAAAATTAATATTGTCAAAATGGCCATACTACCCAAAGTACTATTCAGATTCAATGTGATTCCAATTAAAATCCCCTCATTCCTTATAGAAATAGAAAAAGCAATCATGACATTCATTTAAAAAAATAAAAGACCCAGAATAGCCAAAGCAATCCTTAGCAAGAAGAGTGAAGTAGGAGACAACACAATACCGGGCCTTAAACTATACTACAAAGCTATAGTAACAAAAAATGGCATGATATTAGCACCAAAACAGACATGTAGGGCAATGGTATAGAATAGAAGACACAGAGACAAATCCACATCAAGACAGTTATCTCATACTAGACAAGAAGCCCACTCATTCCATCAGCACACTCTACCTTGTCACCCTGATGGTCTCTTCATTGTCATCACCATTTTTTTTAATTTTGTAGGGAAGTTTTAGGGTCACAGCAAAACTAAATGGAATGTAAACAGGGTTCCCTGTCATGGACTGAATGAATGTCCTCCTCCTCCATTTTCTCTCTCCTGTGTGAGGACACAGCAAGAAGATACCCATTTGAAAAAGGGCCTTCATCAGGAACTGAATTGGCCAGCACTTTGATCTTAGTCCCCCAAGCCTTCAAACCTGGGAAGGAAAAGTTTGTTGGTTAAGCCGTCCAGTCTGTGGCATTTTGCTATGGCATCCCAAGATGGCTACCACACTGACATAGGCCCTTTCACATACACAAAACCCCCTTGCCATCAATATCGCACACATCAGAGTCTTGCACTTGTTGAAATCAATGAACCAATATTGACACATCACATTTCTTTTGCAAATATTTTCTCCCAGTCTATGGCTTATCTCGTTCTCATGACAGTGTTTCATCATCTAACATTTTTATGTCTAATTATGTATGCACAAAGATTATCTAGTGCATGCCACAGCTTATGAATACATATTTGCAGGATACTGGAGGGTAAATATCCAGAATCAGAATTGTTGGGTCAGTGTGTTTGCATTACTAATCAGTGTTACCAAACTAACCTTCTTATGTGTTAAATCCATTTAATTCTCTTACCAGCAATGTAACTATACTCCCACTAGACACTCATTAAAACAGTGGACTGTTAAACTTTAGACTCCTAATGGACAAACCATCCAACATACTCCAGAGAATGTACGAGTGCCATAAGAAGAAAATACGGTTAGCCTACAGCAATGGGCAGCTGATGCCCCAGGCTGGGAGGAGCACTGGCCATGGCACCAGGGCTGCTGGGCAGCAGAAGCCTCCACAGTCCTACAGGGAGCCTGGAGCACAGCTCTGCAGAACCATGCTCAGCCCTGGACAGAGGCACATGAGTTCCCATCACAGGCTAGAGTGTGGCAGTCCCAGGTGCATGCCTGTCATGCCAGGCACCAGGGAGGCTGAGAAAGAGGAACCTTTAAGGTCAGCCTTGGCAATTAGACCTTGTGGCCAAGGGGGAAAAAATTACAAGGGTCTCTGAGGGTGGAGCTCAGGTAGGTCACTTGCCTAACAGGCTCAAGGACCTGGGTTCAATCCCCAGAACCACACATACACCAAAAAGTGACCTTGGAACATAGTTTAAAATGATGGGTCAGGTACACAGAAGGAACCAGGAGAGGGTTTTTAAAGCGAGGACTTAAACCCCAGAATCCACAGGTGCGACAGGAAAACAAAAGGACACAGAGTCAGTGACACCTGAAATACCTGGGCGGGTCTGTCTTTTAAGCCGCCTCCTGCCCCCAGGTCACCTGGGCTCCTCCGTTGCCCTCCCCTCTCCAGGGGGCCTGCGGGTCAGGCCACCTCTTCTCCTCTGAGGTCCACGGCGCAGGCCACACTGCTGAGGCCACCGCATCCTGAACAGGACCCTGCAAATCAAAACCCACCCGCTGTGACCAGCAGCTCCGCTGAGGAGAGCCCTCGGGTGAGAACCGGGACAGCGGGGTCGGCCGGTGGGCGCTGTGGGGACCGCCCCGGCGGCTCCAGGGGACAGGCAGCCCAGGACCGAGGCTCCAGGGCGGCGGCAGAGTCCTCCCGGGTCCCACCCTCGTGTGGGCGCCTAGATCGGGGCGCTCCGGGTCAGCTCACCTTCTCAGCTCCTGGATCCCGGGAGCCAGACCCACCACACCCCGAGCTGCAGCCCCGCCTCCAGGGCGCTACTTCCGGGCTCCTCCCACACGGAGCTGTGCAAGGTGGTCCTTTAGCCAGGGATAGAAGGTAATAATAGCCCAAAGGCTTATTTGGCCTCATGGTTCTGGGGGATCCATCCCTAGACCTTGTGACTCCGCCACTCCTTTGGGGCTTTGGATTGCACAATGGAACAAACTGCTGACATCATGAGCTAGGAAGCAAAGAAAAAGAGAGGATGGGCATGAGGTCCCAGAATGTACCTTGGGGTGCTCCCTCAGTGACCTAGGCCCTACTTCCTAAAGGCCCGTAGGACCTCCCCATAGCATCACCCTGCAGACCCAGCTTCCAACTCATGGACCTGAGGGATACACTCTTCCAAACCAAAGCAGTGTTGGAACTTAAGGGAGACTCTCTCTACCAGGTACCAAAGCACTGCAAGTGGAATATCCCTGCCTATTCTGGGCTCCTTGTGCTGCCAAACAACATGCACAGGGAGGGGTGCTATGTTGCCTATGCTAGTAGTCCCAACGGCCAAGGGAAGATCTGCTCTAGAGTGGGGCAGGGAGAGCCAGGTCTGGAGTCTTGCAGGTGCATTGGACATCTCTTATTATATTTCCATGTCCCACTGTACAAGTTTATGGAAAAAACTATAGCAACCCAAGTAAGACGGGACTGCCAGTGGAGTTCCCATAGGAGAGGAAGGTGGGATCACTCTGCCAGCTAAAGATCCCTGTTTAGCAAAGGCTGAGGGGATCATGGAGCAGGTGAAGGGATGTCATTACCCCGTGGGTCCTGGGACCAGCTACAGAAGCAGGGTTTCTGCAGTCATGCTGCCGTTACTTCATTGTTGCCTGCAGTCCCACTACTTTATATAGAGGATGTCGCTGGTGGCTCCCTTTCTGTTTCAGGTGGGAGTGTGACTGTAACAAACTACCATAGGTAGGGTAGCTTATAAACAATAGAAATTTATAAGGACACCAGTTGCATTCCTTAAAGCCCCACCCTCATGTCACTGAGGCTTCACCTCTTAAGACCATCATATGGGGGGTTAGGGATCCACACATGAATCTGGGGGACACAATCATTCAGACCATACCAATGACCAAGCTGACATTAGCTTCCAGTGATATGGTAGCTTTTTCCCACCCATATTAAAGAGTGAATATTGAGGCGCGAAGGTGCAGACTGGGTGGGATTAGACTCTCCACATCGTTGGTCTTTCCATCGGCCCCAGGAGGCTGACCTCTGTGAATTCTGCTCCACTGGCAATCTTGCCTTCTGGCTGGCATCTGGGTTCTCCCATTGAAGAGACCCACCCAGAAATGGGGAGGAAAGCGAAGGTGGGGTCTTATTCCCTGACTGCCTTTCTAGGGTGTCATCTCCAGCTGGTCTTGTCCCTCTCCTCTCAGGGATGGCTTCATAGGTGTAGGACTGGCACAGCTACACAGGGTCCCACATTCAGAATGGCCCTGGCTCTGCAGTGGCCATCCTGAAATTCTTAATAATTTGCTTTGAGTTTGCATTTTAAAGGGAGTTCAATCGGGATAGCAGAGCATGTGCCAGGACCTGGAGCCTTGCCTCAGGAGAGGCCCATCTCCCAAGGTGGGCTCTCAGCCACCTGCTTTCCCACTGAGTGCCCTGGACTCACATGGCCTTCCCTTCTCCCCTGGTGCAGCAACTGCTGCCATGCTACCCCCCAGGTAAGGTGTGGGTGCATGGGGGTTTAGGGTAGGGTGCCCACACCTGGGGCATGGCTGTGGCCGTCCTCCACCATCCCACAAGTCAGCAGCACCCTGGCCATTTCCATAGGCACCTCTTGAAGGGTTGAGCCTTTTCCCCAGCTCCTGCGGGTGCCTGGTGCATCCTGGGGTGAAGGTTTTAATTCCTGGGGGCTTGCTTTTCCTGCCATGTTGGCTGGGGTGGCAGCTCTTGGGAATGGAGGATGCCTGGCTCCACTTGCTCGCCTCCTGCTGGGGCTTGACACATCCACCCAGTCCTGTGGCTGGAGGCAGCAGAACCCTGCAGTGGGGAGGAAGGGTCTGCTAAGATCCAGAGCAGATGCCTGCGAGGGTCTGTAACCTCTCTGGAGGGAGTGCGACTCTAAATAGTCAATGAAAAGCAACATGACAGAGAGAGAGAAGGAGAATGGAAAACGCGAGAGAGGAAGAGGGGAGGAGGAGGAACCCCTGAAGACACTGTAATACCTCTCAGTGACCGTGCCTTCTGGACAGAGGGCTTTGCCCTCTTACTCTGCTCTGGCCCCTCTGAACACAGACATGTCTCCATCCTCCCTGCTCCTCCTTGCGGAAGCAGCAGCGTCTCCCTCTCCCTTTGACGTGGGGAGGGGCTGAGGAGGGTGCCAGATCAGCCTGGCTAGCCCTAAAGATTATTCTAGAGCCCCTGTCCTTTTATAAGTCATCCTTTAATTAAACCCGCCTCAGATCCTCCTGCCACAGCAGGTCCTTCACCCCTGGGCCAATTCGCTGTGTCACGTGGACAGCCCAGCGCAACTGGGGCCTTCTGCCAGCCTGCTGGGGCAGAGTCCCCTGGCGCGGCCCAGTCACTGGAGCATCTGGTGCACCGCAGCCGGGATGCCCTGACCGGCCCAGCCGCGGGAGTGACTCGCTTATGTCTGGAGCCCCGCGATTAGCCTCTCGCCCAAAAGGTGAGGGACGCTATCCCTGGTGCCCGATGGCGCCCAGATCCCAGCGCGTCCAGTCGCCCACCCCGCGCCAGATGCCTCCCCAGAGAAAAGCCCCGGAAGAAAACGAACCGGCTAAAAGCCAGCACCGGCTGCTGCGAACCAGGGCCTCTGTGGGGACATGAGGCAGGGAGCCCCTCTGCGCCCAGAGAGCCCTGGCTGCTCTGGAGAGCTGCGAAGCCAAGAAGCGCACAGTGGGCTGGAGGGCAGCCCTTTGAGTTGGGGTCACTTGGAGCTGTCAAGCCTGTGCCACAGGAGAGGCCTCCCATCTGCAGGGACTGAGCTGGATTGCGTGGAGACCTGATTCCAGGTCTTGCTGGCCTGGCTCCAGAGCCTCACACTACGCTGTGTACCACAAGGAAAACAACCAAGGGTCCCAGCGCAGAATGGGGTTTGCAGCCCTGGCTTTTCCTGGGCCTATGGGACCCAGCTCCACAGTGGGCTCTGTGTGTTTGCTGTGACAGACAGGCTCCTCTGGATGACTTCGAGCTTCCAAGCAGCTGCTCTTAGGCTGCGTCCTTTGGAGGGATAAGAAACAGAGGGTAGAGAGAGAGGCAAGAACCCGTGTTCTGATGGAGCAGTTTCCAGAAAATGGACTGGTCTCCTCCTTGAGCCTCTGTAAGGTGGGATTGGTAAATCACAGTCACTTTGTGGGATGACCACGCAGGTTGGGTCCAGCCCAGTGTCTGGCACACAGTGACGCTGGTCATTTCCTTCAGGCCATGCAAGTGTGTAGGAGGTCAGAGTGTTTTAGTCCTGCTTCCCATCTTTCCTGGACTCGCCCTGTCATTCAACTCTGGGCTGAATGGCATCCCCTGCTCCCTTGCTTCCCAGTGGGCTAGTAGCCTGCTGGAGAGAGTTCACAGGGCCCTTATGTGTGGGGTGGAACATTGGGCTTTTCATCTGGCCTGCTGTTCTCCCACAGAAGTCAGGCCCCTTCCAAAAGGTGGATTCTACTAAGTCCTCTCTGTGAGTGAGTGGGTGAATGAATGAGTGATCAGGCAAAGGACAGGAGGAGGAGATGGTTTCTTGGTTCCCAGTCTTGCCCTTGGTCCCAGCATCTACAAAATGACAGGCTTCGTTGTGATCATGAGAGACTTCAATGGAGAGAAAATTATTTTAGCCAGAGATGCTCGATGCCCTCCCTCTGTGTGTTTCATATTTCTTTGTCTAAATAAGAGACACATGCAAATGACTAATACTTTGAGAGATCAAGAAATACAGCTGGGCATGGTGGCACTGGCCTGAAATCACAGTAGCTAGGGAGGCTGAGGCAGGAGGATCTCAAGTTCAAAGCCAGCCTCAGCAACTTAGCAAATAGAAGAACAGAAAATAAGTCAGAGTCCTGGCTGACTCCAGTGTGAGCCGTTTTGTTTAATGCATGTCTACAGAAGCCAGAGATTTTGTGACTCCAGGTCTTTCAGAGACCTCCTCCAGGCAGCAGGCACTAAGGGTAATGCACCTGGTACCAACAGACAGTCCTCAGCAGAGCCCCATATTTTCTGAGGCGGCAGAACATCTAGATCTGGGGAGGTGGGTGGCCAGTTGACTGGGTTAATCTTTTGTAAGTTAGCTTTGGGTCACAGAACAGGAAACTGCATAGTCCTTGAAAAATGCATCAGCATCCCTCACTTTCAGAGTTGAAACAGAAATATCCCAATGCTAGGGATTCCCAACCTCACTGTTGGTCAGACTCATTGGGAAGTTTTTAGGAAGGTACTTTGTTCAGCTTTGCCCCTGAGATTCTGATTTTACTGGTCAGGATGTGGCTCATGCCACCAGTAACTTTAAGGCTGCTAGGGGATTCTGAGGTGCAGCCAGGGCTGAGAGCCTGTGCCCCAGCTGTTTCTTGTCAACTGTCCTCTGTGGTCACCTCTTGATATTTTGTGTGCTTCTATTTGAATGTTCTCACTCTTCAACTTTTTCAGGCAGGTCTGTGATTACTCTGTCTTCAAGCTCTTGGGTCCCTGGTGTTACCTTATAGCCATTTGCAGAGAAGTTCGTGTCAGGGGAAGATGGCAGTTTCCAGAAGCCTGCAGAGCGCTGGCCAGGGCTCCCTGGGCTCACCAGAGAGCAGTGTGGGTTTAATCTGCAGTGCCCTCAAGAGCACCATAAAACCAGCCAGCTAGGTGGGAATGATTCAGTGACAGAGGGGACAGGGCTTGTGATGACATGGAGGGCATGTCCCTTGCCCTAAGAAAAGCACAGTCACCCACCTCCAGCTGTGTCATGGGGTTGATCATACATTGCAAAAATGCTCACCAAGTCTTTTGATCCTTGAATGCAGGCCCCTTTGCAAGGTGACTTTGCCATTCCTTTTCATACAGTTAGGGTCCATTTCTGCAGCCCTTGAACCTGCAGTTGGCCATGGGACCTGCTTTGGCCAATGGGACATTAGCAGATGTCCACAAGCAGAGGTGTGGGAAGCCCATGAGTGTTGGTGCTTGCTCTCTGGATGCTCTGGATGCACACGGCCAAGAGATGTGAGCAAGATCCTCCTAGAACACCCAGTGCTCATGACCTTCAGGATCAGCTAAGTGGACTCCAAAAGGACTGCCCAGCTGACCTGCAGAACCTGGGAAAATATGAAGTTCAGGTGATGAAGTATTGGGGCGAACGGCAATAACTAACCATAACACAGCCCCACTTTGCCAGATGTTATCAATCTTTTAAATAGAAATCATAATTTCAAATTTTTGTGTAAGTTCCAGTTTAAAAAAAAATTGAATTAGTAGCCAACATTGTAAACACATTCTACAGGCCAAACAAAACATACCTTTAGACTGCACTTGGCCTGTGGGTTGTTGGTTTGCAAGTGGCTATGCTGAGGGACACGAGGTGTTTGTCCTAATGCCTGTTTGCCGTCACTCACTCACTCACCCTTCTTGCCAGAGTGGCCGGTGCCCTCCACCTGTGGCTGCTGTCTGTACGGGATGCACACTGCACGGGCACTTCCCCAGCTTCTCCGGGTGGTCTTTCCATGTGGAAATGTGGGATCGCTCGTCCTCCTGGAGAGACTGCAGTGTGAGATGGAGTCCAAGGAAGGACAGTGCAAGGGTAGCGCCTGAGCATGAGATCAGGTGTGGAGGGGGAGCCCATGGAGGGCAGTGGACAAGGAATCCCATCTGTTTTTTCCAGAGAATGTTGTTCCTGGAGGGAAAGCCAGGGAGAGAAAGTTGGAGAGAGGGGATTGTGGGGTCCCTAAAGGACGAGGCAAGGATTTCCCACTTGGAGATTTCCCAAAGGAGAGTAGCTCTAAGGGAAGAGAAGTCACTGGCAGCTTTGCACAGGGGGCCCTGGGAAACAGGGGCCTGCTCTGTTTATCCACGTGCAGGATGAGTTTATGGCAGGACTGGAGTCAGGCAAGGCGGGGACAAGACTGTTTGTAGTGACAGAAGGAGTGTTGGCATTGGGAGAAAAAACCCGAGTGGAAGAATGTAAGTTAAGACATGTGGGGACTTCTCTTGACCTTGAGATAGGGCTAGTTTTGCTGATTTTCTTATCTATATCATCAAGACATGTTAGTGTGTTTTCAAAGCACTTCCATCAGCAGCTTCAGATTCCCGGCTCCTGTCGCCTGCCTGCCTGATGGAATCTGGGGCTGGCGGTGGTCACTCCTAGGGCAGGGGAGACGGAAGAGGGTGTCTGCTGGGCGTTTGGAAGGAACGTCCTTGCTCTCCCCTGAGAACCTCTGGAATCATTTGTGCCTCCTTTCTGTGCTCTCCCCTCCCTTCTAAGGCTTACAAAGTTGGGACAGGAGGGGAGGGAGGAAACACAACTGTTCAAAATCCAGTTTTCAATCTCGAGAAGAGGAAACGTCACAGCTATGAGAAGAGGAGACAAGGGAGTCAGGGAGGTGCATCCCTCACGGTGCATTGAGAACCGACCTCAGGAGGGAAGCCGCAGGGAAAGGCCAGTGTAGACCCTGCTTCCCACTGTCACTGGACCGTCAAGTCACATTTGAACTTTAAAAAGCGGATCCCAGGTCCCGCCTCCTGTGGGATCTGACATGGCTGGTGTGGGGTGTTCTTGGCACCAGGGTCTTTGAGAGCTCCCCAGGGAGTGGACCCCTGCCGTGGGGACTGAGAACCCCTATGTCCACCAGGGCCCTCTGTGGGCTGGTGCACCTGTAGGAGGTGCCTCCAGGGGAGCATCTGTATTTGGTGGTTGCCATTTTCATGGTAGATACTGACAGTGGTTCCCAAAGGCTATCAGTTGGATCTAGAATGTTCCCCCAAAGTCCCATATATTAAAGGCTCCATCCTCAGCCTGTGACTCTCTTGGGAGGTAGTGGAATGTCTAAGAGGTGGGGTCCAATGGGGGATCTTAGGTCATTAAGGGTGTGCCTCTGAAGGGCATGTTGGGACCCTGGTCCCTTCCTGGCTTTCTCTTTCTGCTTCCCAGCTGCCGTGAGGTGAGTGGGTAGCTCTGCCATGCACTGCCTGCCATACTGTGCTGCCTCACTACAGGTCTAAAGCAACAGGGTCAATCAAATGTGAACTGGATATGGAAACTGTGAGCCAAATAAACTTTTTTCTCTTTATAAATGAGCAACCTCAGGTCTTAGAGTGGCAGAAAGCCAACTAATACACCATATGAACTTGAAAAGTATAAAGTGTTGAAATGGGGTGTCTAAGATAGGTCACATTCTTGGGTTGGGTGAAAAGAGTTGGTTTTCTGGGAAGACACAAATGGCTTTAGTACAAGTAACCATGCTTACTACAGTTCATCTGCTGAGAACAACATCTCCCAAGTGAAATGAGCAGGAGAAAGAAGTTGCACAGTAAAGGGAAGGAGGGAAGTAGGCCCAGAAGGCAGAGTAGAGGAGATTGCAAGTGGAGACAGATGTCAGAAATGTGCCTCCTCTTAAGGCAGGGAAAGCCTCGAGAGCACTTCTGTGGGCTGTCCTGGAGCAGGCTTGGTGTTACAGAGCCTGAGCAGATCTTGACAACCAGGGGTGTCCGCATGGCCAGGGGCACTGGAGGGAAACCTGTGCTGGTCTCATTAAGGTCTGTGTCTGGGTGATGTCTCAGGGAGATAACCCCCTGGCCTGGCTACCAGGGATGGTGGGAGTGGTTTTCCCCATCCTCCCTCTGGAGAGCCTGTGAATGGTCTACCTCAAGCTTGTGAGTGTCAAAGGGCTCCTGTCTCAGGGTCCAGTCATAAGGATGTTAATAGCTTCATTTTTTAAATTTCTTTTCCTGGGTGTCAATCAAATCCAGGCTTTGTACACGCTGAGCACACACTCTACACCAAACCCTGCGTCATCTTCTCTAACCAGGAACAGCAAAACTTTAAAAAGATATTGCTGTGAATACTTTTTTAAAAAGTCAGAATTCTTTGCTGCCCCAGTATGATCTTTCCGAGGTTTAATAGGACTTTATTTTTTTAAACATATATTTATTTTTTTCTTTTTCTTCTTTAGGCATAAAAGACAGTAGAATCTATTTTAACATTTATATAAGGTAAAGAATTTTCTTAAAGTTGATGTGCATGCACTGAAAAAGCTAGAAACAAATCAACTCTTATTGATACAAGATGTTTTTACCTAAAACAGAATTCTAAGAGTATACTGGGAAACTATTTATTGCTCAATATTAAAGATGCTTGATGGAAAAATAATTGATATTAATAGTTTTTCTATTAATATTTTATTAGATATGTTAAAGAAAAATGTATAATGTGTCAAAAACATAGATAGTGCATCTTAGGTTTTGGGAATGTGCCCTGGTGAAGTGTCCTCCTGCCCTGGAATGCGTGAGACTCCAAAAGCGATCCATTCTTACAGCAGTGAATCCATCTCTAAGGATATGGTTCTGCATCAACTTTTAATTCAAGCATTTCTTTTCTGTTTGGATAATTTTTAACAGCTTTATAGAACTATGATTGACCATCTGCATACAGTTGGGAATCTTTTGACCCTATGAATACGTGATGCATTTTTAAGATTAACTTGCCTGACCAGTAAGAGACACCCATTCAAAACAGGCAGGAAGATGGCTTCTGTTTACAGTGGATAGCTCAGGCAGTCAATTAGCTTATCAGACTATTTTTCTTTCTGAAGTCTATGGAAAGGGCTAAATAGCTGGTCAGTGTGTGTATGTTCTTATCTCATCGATGCAGAATCAGAATGTGAATCATCACACAGGGAGGCAGCAGTCCTGGTCCTAAGGAAAGGCAAACAAAGTCTCTAGAAGCCCCTTTGGCTGATCGGTGTTAGACACTGTTTAAAATCACATCACCCTTAGTGACAAGCAGGAGAACGTGCACGCACATGTGTATGTGTTTGGGCGCGCGCGCATGCTTACCTGCACAAGTCTTCTTTCCCATACCATTTGGAAGCCTGTGGGATATCTATGTCTTCTTTCATCAAGAAGTAATGCACTTTTTTAATCCTACAAAAACACTCATAGGGCTCCAAGATATTTATGTGTGCACGTGTGATATTCTTGTGTGTGTGTGTGTATAATATACAAAAGAATGTTGAGCTGAGCACATTGGCACACGCCTGTAATCCCAGCACTTGGAGGCTGGGGTAGGAGGATTGCAAGTTCAAAGCCAGCCTCAGCAACTTAGCAAGCCCCTGTCTCAAGGCGGGGGGTGGGGGGTGGGGGAGGGGGGACTGGGGATGTTGCAAAGTGGTTAAGCTCCCTGAGTTCCGTTGTACCCACCTCTATAAGAATATGTAATGCAACTATGTTTGAATAGAAAAAAAAAATGAGTACTATCAGAATGATAAGTTGCTTGTTAAGAAGAATACAACTCTGTGTCCTGACAGGGGGTAAAGTCCAGAATATATTGGCTGAAATGTGTCCACCATGAGTTACATGAAAGCCTTGTGACTGGTTTTCAGTTCCATGTATGTATAGAGATCTACCTTAAGTAGATTTGGAAGACATGGATAATTCACTTGTCAGATTTCGCCTCAAAAATCCCTTCAATCACCCACCAAGTGGCTTAAATATAATTTGGGGTTTCTATACTTGGGTTTGTGTGCATATACTCATATGTATATTTGGACAGACGGAACCTTTATTTATGTGTAAATATGCCACGTAAGCCATGTACATATTCTGTTCAGTGCTTTCTTATTATCCTTCCTCAAATGAGAATCTGTATTTGAGTTCTAGAAAATGCAGTGTGCACGTGGCCAGCTCTGCTGCAGGATCCTTGGTCCCAGGGGACCCACCAGGAAAGGCACCTATGGCTCTGCTGATGGTGGCAACCTCTAGGGAGCCGGGCTGGAGGTGGAGGGGCAGGGCTCCCCTCCATGCCTGATGCATTCCCACAAGTAAAAAGCAGTTTAGTTCCTGTGCTGACGTTTTCTCCCTTCCAGAACCTTCTCTTGGAGCTGCCTATGTTTCTGATGCCCAGTACAACAGGAACGTTCTATTCTAAATTTCCCCTCAGGCTATCAGGTAATTTAATCATCTAGCTGTCCACTTGTCCACCTTAAGTTCTAGAGGTTGAGACAAACCTGGAGGCATTCTTTCTACAGAAACTTTTCAGAGGGGTCTAGGTACGGCACATAATTTGGGTAAAACCCAAGAGTGTTTTGTTCTGTGGTGCTGGGAGTCGACCCAGAGACAGGCCTGTGCTAGGCAAGTGCTCCACCATGGACTGCAGCCCAGCCCCTGAGCCTGGTGGTTTGGGTTAAGTTCTAAGAGCACAGTGTCCCACGTGCAGGAAGCATCTGGTCAGTTAAGAGCAGATCGGGGGTAATGGACACCACCAGGGCCAGGAGATGGAGTGCCCAAGCTGGACGCACATGGCCACCTTTCTTCCTAGCCAGCGTTACCTGGACTGCAAAAGAGGGCTTCTCTTTTCCCTTCTGTCACATCCTAATGCTACCCACACATTCACTCCTTTCCTGGGAATCCAGCATTTTCTATCTCCCCCTAAAGTTTTAACTAAGACCAAGCCCTTGGCTAGAGTAAGGAAAAACCCTCTCTTACATCAGCGCTCGGTGTCAGGGTCTCCAAAAGCAACAAACACCTCATGTGCCCAGACTGCCAAGCAGGAGTGGGGGACTGTCCCACCCTGCAGGGATCTGGTGTGTGGCAGCCACATCTGTCCTGAGTATACTGCGTTGAGACAGGCTGTGCACATTTTCACATTGGACTCAGCCACGCCCACATGGCATTAGGTCACTGTAACTGAGGGTTCACCTTGTCAGTCTCTGGTTCAGAGTGTTCTCTTATTACTGTCACACAACTCCGTGAAGAAGGTGCTAAAGCTGGCTGTCCACCAAGTGTGCTTTGAGATATGATCATCGTCTTGATGTTTTCTGTTAGTGTTTTATAGTTTGAGCTAAAGTGATATCACCCCTGCTCCTGAGAACCTAAAGGGCATGTGACCCATCACGAGTCTTATTTATTTATTTGTTTATTTACCCGTTTATTTGGCAGTGCTGGGGCTGGAACCCAGGACCTGGTGCGTGCTTGGTACTGCTCTACCACTGAGCTGCCGTCCCAGCCCCGGCCCCTGTTCATCTTAGCACAGAAGTTTGAGTGTTATATAACTCCTGCTCAGTGGTTATGACCACCTTTACTGTTTTTCCTCTCCAGACTTTACCATTTTTATAATCACTGGGCCATGCGGATGGCCACGTACTTCTTCATCTGTGTCAACCTCTCTCTTGCCCTGTTTGAGGAACCGGTGCTGTTTCTGCTACCATTCTTGGTAAGCATTAGATAAAAGATGTTCAACCAGACCTTGTCACCAGTGAGTGGGGCCCCTTGCTTCTCCCTTGTTTTCCTCAAATGTCAACAAATAGGAATTTGACTTTATTTTTTTCTTGCTGGGGCTTCAGAGAATTCTGCTTGTTGGCTAATGTGCCAATCATAAGGGATTTTGAGGGCAATGGAACTTCAGAATAAGCTGCTGAATTTGTAAAATGAATCAATTTTTGAATCCCGTCAATATGATGTCTCAGGGTAAGCTACAACAAATATATGTTTATTCAGTGCAACGTGTTTGTTTCCTTCAAGAAAATGTTTCCTGATACATATAGGCCAGGAGCCAAAACCTGGAGACTTTCTCAGTTAAGAGAAGCCAGGAACTTTGTGTTTCATTGGAGAGTTTCTGCCTAAATCTCAGAAGCTAAACCTCAATGACACGATCTGATAGTGGGTTTATTGAAGAATGTCCCCCATTCCTAAAATGATAGTATGGACCATATCCCGCTAGGCCAAGGGTACTTTTGGCTTCTGCCTTCTATTTGATGATATTTTCCCCTCTCTGCTCCCCCCAGCTCACTCTTGAAAGGCCTTCTGTTCTGCCAGCCATAGTGACATCTGCTGGCGGACATGGGAAGTCACAAATCTGGGGGACCCTCTCAACCAAACCTTGTTAATGCTGCCATTTATCACAGGGGCAGGGGTGCGGGCTCTGGAGGGCTGGGTGTCCTGTCATTTCTCCCATACCCTCTCCCAAGATAGCAACCATGTCTCAAGCAGCCAGTTCCCACCTTCCATTCACAGAACTGAAAGTCAGGCAGATGCAAACCCCAATGCTAGCGTGGGCCCTGGAGAAGAAGCCACCACTCCAGGTGACAATAGACTTGACTGGATGCTTGGGGACTGAAGCAAGGCAGTTCTCACCAACCTCTGCACCCTCCTCATTTTTAGCAGGCCTCTGCCTGCGGCTAGGAGAGGAGTGGAGCTCTGTCCCCCACCTGGCCCCGCTGTCTCAGCGCTGCTTTAGGGGCAAACTTGCAACTAGGTGAGTTGAAAGGGTTTATTCCAACTCAGAGTTTCTTTTCTTCTGATCTAACACAGGAGATGTCCACTTTGCATTTCTTAGAAGTTCATGGTGTCCTAAGAACTCCACTTCACTTTGGCTACTCAAAGTGGGGTGGCTTGGTCAGCAGCACCAGCATTCCCGCTCAGAGCTTGTCAGAAACACTGCCACTCAGAGGTGCTGGAGTTTTGCACTGATAGAAGCCACCTTTGAAACAAGCCCCAAGGCCATACCTTCACACACCCAAGTTCATGTGCTTGTATTCCACACTGGGTTCCTCACCTGGGCGCCCTTGGCCCATCAGGCCATATCCTTCTTAGTCTGTAGAGGTCTTCCTCATGCAGTGTAGACATTCAGCAGCACCCATGGCCTCTACCTGAGTTTTGCACCAGCACCCCTGACTTGTGATAACATGAAAGGTCTCCAGGCATTGTAAAATGACCCAAGGGGAGGGGGAAAGTCACCTGTGTTGAGACCCATCACCTTCAGGGTCACCTGAGACCTTGTTACAAACACACATTCTCAGACTCCGCACCAGATTGGCAAAACCAGGAACTCCAGTGGGGCCCAGGAAATTGGTTAACTCTCTGTGAGACACAGGCACTCTGAGATGGAAGAGGACTCGGGAAAGGCCCTGCAGTGAATCACTATTTGGTGACAGACCAGTCACAGGGGCCACAGCATGACCAAGAGGTTGCAGGATGCGGGTGATAAAGAGCCCAAAGCAGTAGCCACCTGGGAGGGTTTGCAGCCAACACTTCCCCCTGTGCTATCTCCATGACCTTGGCCAAGTGACCTGATCTTTCAGTGCCTCAGTTGTCACCTATGGAAAATGGGGACAACCAAAGCACTGTTCCTCTTGCAACTATTGAGGGATGAGGAAGCTTTTATGATAAGGTGCTTAGAAGAGTGCTTGGCTCCAAGACCTTCGGACAAGTCAACTAACTGGTCTTGTCTTCACCATCACTGGCCTGTCTTGCCCCCGACTGTTCCCCTACAAGCCACCCAGGCATGTGCTTCATTCTCTGCCACATCCTCAGCAGGAAGTCCTGCCTGGCCTGGACCAGGCTCTCAATGAACATCGGTGGAGAAAGGCATTGCAGTGCCCATGAGGACATGAGGACACCAGCAGAAGCCCTCTGTCTCAGGTGCTTGAACTTTGCTGTGGATCCTGTATGTTCTGGAAAGGGACCCCAGCTTCCTAGATCCGATTCTATTAGAAGGTGTCCTTCCAAATGTGGCAACAGAGCAAAGGTGAGCTTCTCCATCTGTGTGGATTAGATGGGACCTCAGGTAGATCTGCAGGCTGTTGTAAACAACAGTCAATCAACATACGCTTAGAAAATCATGGAAAGACTAAAGATGGGGGCGGGATGCTTCACAGATGCTGTGTGTTTTCTTCCTCTACTTCTAGGATTCTATCTACCCACCTCCTGAAGTCAGGCATACAACTATCCCCATTTCAGATATGCAAACACTGAGGTCCCAAGAGGTTACAGAACAAGCCCAAGCTCATTGTCTAGTAAGCAGTGAAAGTGTTCTTCTCATGCTGGTCTCTGATTCCAAACCCACACCTGCCTTTCTTCCCAGGGTACTTCCTGGTGTGCACGCAGGGATGACATGCATTAAGATTGGGAGGACAATCCTAATTTCAAACTTTCTACCTCACGTTATGCTGAAGACAATCCTAAGCAGCAGAGCATGTGTCTTATTTGGTTTAAAAACTCCATCTCTGGTAGTAATGAGATCTCTCTGCCACAGCCCCGCCAGACAGCCATTTGGAACCAGAGGAGTGTGGAGAAAGAGTGATCACAGAAGTGTGGAAAAAGAGGACATAATTCAGGAAAGTGAAATACAAAGAAGCAAGAGCTGAATATACTAGAACAGACAGGATCAGCAGAAAGAGCTCAGCTGAGAGAGGCCTGGAGCAGGGCTGGGGCGAGCCAGTGCATTCCACGGGTATTGATGAAGTTCTGCTGTGTGCCTGGCACTATGCTGAGAAGTAGATGCTGCATTGAGTACAGTCTCTGACCTTGCCCTGCTAAAGATCCCAGTCTGGGGATTCAAAGCTGGATGACATTGTCCATCACTATGCCATTTCTTCACACCCCAGCTGACCTAGAGCCCCCAGCACCATGGCCCATTTGCCTACAGTGAAGGCCAGCAGCAGAATCCTGCCATGGCTGGCAGGAGTGGTTGGAGAACCCCTAGCTCTCTCACCTGTAGGAAGGGTTCTATTAATAACATGATTTACATGAACCTCCAGCACTCCTTATCAGAACTGTGTTTACTCACTTAGTGACAACAACTGGCTGGTACACCCTGTCTTCCAGTTCCTAATCACTTCCTGTTCTCACCTGGAGTTTTCTAGCATCGCCTTCCAAGAAACTACTTGCTAACAAATCTGGATCACAGAGTCCCCACACTCAGGGAAGCCAGAGCATGAAAGAAGGTTCTAGAAAGATGTACAGTGATCCAAGTCTATCTGGCCATTTTGTGCCTGAATTTATAGTACTCCTTGGCTTCTCTGACTGCCCTGATAAGTTTAGGAGAAAACACAAGCCATATTTTGGCATGTAAAATGCATTCAGGCCGAGTCACTTTCACACAACCTACCAAGTAGGGGTAGAATGAATTTTAAGTACAACAGAATGCCGAATTCCTACTCATTCCAGTGAAGACATGCTGCAAATAAGACTTAGAAGATGTGCTGCAAACAAGACTTAGAAAAGTGTCCTCAGAGAAGATTCTATCATTCTGCATTTGCTTCTGAAAGTTGAAGCACACAGTTCTAATGAGCCCAGGAAGAGGTTGATACCCAGTTGAGTTGGCATATGATGTGCCAGAGCTCAGGACTTCAAGGCTGCTGTCTGGTGGTTCCCGGGCTCTTCTGGTCCTCACCTTCACTCAGTGTCTTTTTGTTGGTGATGTAGTTCAGCAATGGATTACTGGCCCAGAGACTTGTTCAGTATTGCTCAGCAGTAGTAAAACACTGTCACCAGTTGTAGGTAGCCAACTCCAGGTGAGAAACTTGATAGATGTTAATGCTCACGGCTTCAAACCGGCAAGCTGCCCCTCAGTGATCATGCTCTCTAAAATATACACCATGCTAAATTGTGTGAAAGAATTCTATGTCTAGCCAAACCACAGGAGCTCTCAAAAGCCAGCCCAATAACATTTAGAGGATTCACTCTCCAAAGCAAGCTTGCCAATGCCTGAGCGCCCACACACTCTATTGACGCCAACCTCACCTCCTTTTAGAATGCACACATCCAGCAAGATATCATCGCCTGTGGTGGTTGAGCGGCCTTTCCAATGGACAAGGTAGATGTGAATGTATCACGTGAATAAATCAGCATTCACCAACAACTGGAAGAAAAAAATTCACTCTGTGTTATATGATGATGGAGCTGCTCTGTGATCTAGACCATCCCACTCTCCTGCATCCTCTCTGTTTGCCTCTGCCTGGATGGACCTCCAACTCAGCCCAGAAGGATGTGTCCTTTCTAGTCAGAAGCCCTGTCATGGCTTCCAGTTCCAGGCCCTGATTCCTGGTTAACTGCAGCCAGAGCTCACTTTCAAGGTAGTCTCTTCAGATCCCTTCCCTACCCTAACCACAGTGTGGGCTCTGGCCCCACCCTGACTCTCTACACCACCATTCTACATTATTGTCTTCTTCTCCCTCATTGTGACCCAGGACTACCCATGACCATGACCAACTGTTGAACCAGTGCCTCAGAGGGTAGAAATGACCAGAGATTGCTAACTTGAAGATTTCACAGATAGTTAATGAGACATCCTGACTAGTCAAATGACATAAGAGGAAGTCAATGAATTCTAACCTCAAGGGAAAATCCTACAGTACACTGGCTGTCAAAATCAGCTACACACTGGAGCCACCTGGGAGCTGTGCATAGTACTGATTGCTGGACTACCCACTAGCCCTGGGCTGATGAAATGGCTCTGGGCTAAGATGGGACACTGGGGTTTGTAAATTACCAGTTGAGTATAATGTAAAGCAAACTTTGAGAACACTGCTTTTTCCCCACATGAAGAACTGTGTGCAAACAGATGCAGAATTACACAAATCTGCAGCATAAGTCTCCTTGAGATCCATAGATTAAATGCACTGCAGTGACCAGCACCCTGGCTAGGAACACCACCAGCCCCCTGGAAGCCTCCTATTTCCACCTTCCAGGTGATCACAGCCCTGCCATCCAAGCATGGAGGAGTCCTCCCTGCTGAGAGATTTCAGTGTGGAGAATGGAGAGCCCCTCTCTCCTTGGAGTCCCTGCTTTGACAACAAGTGCACTGGAGAAGTTTCAATCAAGTGGGAAGCACATGGGCAGGCTCCCTAGATGAGGCCCTATTGAAGGGAATCTACATTTCCAATGGAACAGATGTTTCAGAGAGAAACTGAGAGTGCCGGCTCTGAGAAGCGGTTCCACTTCATGCAGCTTCAACCAGAAACAAACCTCAATGTGCTTACAGGGAACAAGACCGTTCCTTCAATTGGAAGCTGCCTGCACAAAATGCTTCTGTTCTGCACTTCCAAGCTTTTCTCAGCCAGCACGTTCAGACGACGTGAAAGTGCAAATTGTGCTACCCCGAGATCCCTTGGGACATCACCAATATTCACGTGGAACATTGGACGGTTGACAAGATTAATGGCCCAGAGTTTTATTGAAATATTTTTCTCAAATTTTTTGAAAACTCACTGGAAATGAAGGTACCCATGAGCAACAAACTCTGCTTTATACAAGACACAGAAACTTCTAAGTAAAGCCCATAACTGCTGGCTCTAAGAAGGATTCCAATTGCTACTAGTTCAACCAAGCCCAAATCCCAATATGCTCTCTAGAAACACATTTACATCCTGCAATTGAAGCTGTTTGTATACCCTGCTTCTCTTCTGCACTTCACACTCTTCTCATTGAGCACATTCAGAGAACAGTTCAGGCTCAATATCCAAAGTGTGCTAGCAGGAGAGCCCTTGTACCTTGGAGCACTTGCTCAGAGAGGAAGTGATAGGACTGATGGGTGGGTCAATACCTCAAAGATTCTTTGGAATCCATTCCTCAAACGGATTCTGAAAACTATCTTGAAGTTGCATGAGCCTGTCTGCAATGACCTCTGCTTAATATTGAGTGCATAGATGGTTCCAAGTGAAATGGTGCCATCAGCTCTGACAAGAGGTTCTGCTTCCTGCATGTTCAACCAAGGAAAACCCGCCACGTGTTTACTGAGAACAAATCTACTTTGTGCACAAACTTTTTCTGTTTGCCCCCTACAAATGCATCTCAGGATGCACATTCAGAACACATTTCCTGCAAAAAACATGAGAAAGTATCATTGCAAAAGTCCACTCTGGTCTAGCATCACCAACATTGATTAGGAAATGAATTGCACAAGTTTCATCTTATCTCCTTGGTCTCCTTCTTCTAAAAACTCATTGAAACTGCAGGTACCTGACAGTAACCAACTTGCCATTGACCAAGAGCACAGTTGCTTCCAATGGAAACTGGGCCTGCCAGCTCTCAGAAGCCATTGGATTTAAGGCTACTCCAGCCAGATACAAAGCTCAATGGGCACGAAGAGAAAAAAGTCATTTCCTAATATGAAAGCTGCTTGCCAAAATTCTTCTGTTTTGCACTTCCAAAATATTTTCAGGAAGCACACTCAGAGCACAGTTTCAGCCCATATGCAAAGAGTGCTAGCAAGAGAGCCCTTGGACCTAGGTTCAGCAACTGGAGGAGAACTGTGGGCCCACTGGGAAGAGCAATTGCCCAAGGTTGATTGAAATCCATTGCTCAATTGTTTGTCACAGAATTCACTTGAAATCCAAGCGCCTGCCTGCATTGAACTCGCATTGACCAAATGTACAGATGGTTCAGAGGGAAACTTCCACCTCTGAGAAGCGGTGGTTCTTCATGCTAGTTTAAGTAGTGACAAACCCCAATGTGCTCACTGAGAACAAAATGAGCTCCTGAATGTTGAAGCTGCTGAGAGACTGCTTTACTTTTGCACTCCCAAACTACTCTCAGCAAGCACATTCAGAGCGGAGATCAGGCCCAAAATACAATGTTGGCTGGCAAGAGAGTCCTTGTGCCCAGGATCACCAATTTTGAGAAGCCAATGAGGACTGCTGAAAAGATCAATTCCACGGAATTCCATGGAAATCTACTCATCAGACCTTTCTGAGAACACTTAAAAAGAAGGTTTCTGCATGCAAGGAACTCTTGGTGATAGATGGCAATGTTTGCCAAATGCAAACATGCCTACCAGCTCTGAGAAGCCATTCTCATTCACACTGCTTCAACCAGGGAAAAATCTCCATGTGCTCACTGAGAACAAGTTAGCTTGTGCTACTTGAAGCTGCTTCTGCAAACAGCTTCACTTCTGCACTTCTAAACTGTTCTCATCAAGCACATTCAGAGCACAGTTCAGGCATGAAACACAAAGTGTGACAGAAAGAGATCACCAACTTGCAGGAGGAAAGAGGACCAGTTGCTAAGGTTCGTTCTCCAAAGTCTCACTGACATCCATTTGTCACACTTGTTTACCACATACAGTTGAAGTACAGGTGCCCACATGAGTGAACTGTTTTGGATCAATGGCACAAAAGCTTCAATGTGAAAGCATGCCTGTCACCTGTAAGAAGCAGTTTTGCTTTCTTCTAGCTCACACAGGAAAAACACCATGTGCCCACTTACAACAAAGTTAGTCCTGCAAGTTGAAACTGCTTGCAGCAAATGGATTCCATTCCCCACTTGCAGCCATCAGTGGTTGACAGATGGCACAGAGGCTTCAATGTGAAACTGTGAATGCCAATCATTACAAGTGCTTCTGACACTCTAGTTCAACCAGGGACAGCCTAAAGTGCTCAACGAGAACACACTTTGTTCCTGCAAGTGGAAGCAGCTTGCACGAACTGCTTCAGTTAGAAAATTCCAAGTTCTCAGCAACCACATTCAGAGCACAGTTCTGGCCCCATAGAAAATGGGTCCTACCAAGAGGATCCCTTACCTATGATCACCTTCATAAGGTAGCTTCCCATCTTCTGTGTGGAAGTGTGTTTCTCCTTGGCCCTTACACTGTTGTGGAGACCACTAGGAGTTCAGCTTTGTGCAGGATCATCTGACCTGGACTTTTTGCAAGACCTGTACAAGCCCTCACACATGCTCAGATGCTACAGGACTTTTCAGACCAGTCCAGGCAATAGTAGGCATCCATTCATTGTCTGCAGTCTACAGATTCCTAGATGCATGGCATTCATTACCATCAAATGCAGAATTTTCATCAAAAACTATATATATATCATTCCAATCTGAATCAAGAAAATCGGAAATATCTCCAAATCCAAAGAGTGGATCCCCATTGTGATGCTACCAGTGGAAAATTCCACAGCTGACCTCATGGGATGGTTCACAGTCAAAACACAGCTGCATGAAAAATATTACATGACATGACCTTCCTGCTATGTGAAAAGTGGCATGTGAAGTACACATGCATGTCTTCCTCAGACATGGGTTCATTTGCAAGATACCTTGTGCAATTGAAAATACCCCAAAATGGGAGAAATCAGAACCACGTCTCCAAAGTATTTCAGCAGGGACCAACTCCATCTGTCTATCTATCTCTCAGTGAGTGTGTGCGCTCTTGTGTGTGTTTGTGTGTCTTTGTTTGTGTTTGTACCATGATACTTGATACTTCATTGCCCCCATTGGAAAACTGACTCAGATAATGCCATCTGCCAAACTCCTAAATACCGAAGTTCTTGCTGATAGAATGAAACATTCCTTCCTGTTGGTTTGGATGTGTCTGTTAGGAAACACTGCTACATTTAGTATACTCAAATAATCAGAGTAGATCAGGTAACAAAAACATATATATTTTAAAATAATAATATATTAATGGAAACAAAAAATATAGGATAGAGTAACAACTGTGTTACTAACAAGGTCAAAGACAATGGCAAACTATAGATTCAAACTTTGAAGCAAATAGTAATCAATGTAAATATTCCTGGGCTGCCTCAGCCCCGCCCAGGCACACAGCAGCAGATTTTTGCAAGCATCCTCAGGAGGGCTGGAACCTTCTTTGCAGGACGAGAGGGAGGTTGAGGCTGGATCCACTCATCATTCTTTTGGGAGAGGCTCCTTTTCCTTAGCACGAAGTTGGATTTTTTGTGAGGGTTCTTTGCGTAAAATACGTTGGCCTGCGCTGGAATCCTCAGCTCTGGGGAGAGAGGGGTGTACAAAAAGAAGGTGGCACTCAGGAGGTGCTCCCTAGGACACCCCAACATCTGAGAGCCTGTGCCAGAAAAGGCCAGAGCCACACACCTGAGAGCTCTCCAATTCAGCACCAATACCAACAAGACAGCCTCCACAGTCCTCCCTGAGGAAGAACTAAGCAGAGCACTTCAACACACCTAATGTCTGTCCTACCAAAGGCTTTGGAATCCAGAACATCTCAGGTCCTCTTGCATCTGCCAAAGCACACCACTAGATTTACATCTGAAATCTCCCACAAAAGGCTCCTGTGCCGAAGATTCAGTCCCCACATGAGCCATCTTCATAGGTGGGTTTGGAGGGAAGCATTGGATGGTGAGTGCTCTGATGTCAACATGAAATTCTCATTCAAGATGAATACACTACTGGGAGGTGGGAGGGACTGGAAGAAAGGTTGAGCATGGTTGGAGGAAGACCTAAACATGGTTGCGCCCTGGGCAACAGTACCTTGTTCCTGTTGGCTCCACTGAATCCTCATTCTCCAAGTAGAGATCCTCCTCCTCCTCTCCATCTTTCTCTCTCTCCCTCTCTGCCACCCTCGTTCTCTCTCTCCCAGTCTATGCCTGTGTGGCAAGGGCTGAGGAGCTCTCCACTGCCACACACTAGAGCTTTATGGACAGCCTCAGTGCACAACCAAAGAGAAAGCTATGAAACCCAGAGAAAAGGCCTAGGATTCCTCCTCTGAGTTATTTTCCTCAAGTATGGCCACAGTGAGGACAGGCTGACCAGCACGGATACCACATTAGAGCCATGCTTCTGTGTTGGTGGAGCCTGCCTCCATGTGAACCAGGCTTCTGAGAATGGAGGCCACATTCCAAATGCTGCCCTACTGAGAACAATGGTTCCAAAGACCAGCAAAGGGACTGCTTCCCTCCAACATGGTGTATGGCCCAGTGGTGCCATGACCCCGAGTGGGGGAATACAACAGCCTGCTTCTCCTTCCTCTGAACACCTGTTTCCTGTCACCCTCCTCTAACCTAGAGCCTGTTCTCCATCCCTTATGGGTTGGATGTGGGGATCTCTGCCATGAATTTCTTAGGCTACCAAGGCCCCACACAGACTTCCTCTTCCATAGACTCTACTAACCTAACAGAAGGTTAAGATAGGAGACAAGTGATCCCAGAACTCATTGGGATGGTGGTCTTCAGTGTACATAGGCTGGGATAATGGATGCTGTGGTGTTTGGCTCACAAAAACCAACCAACCAACCAACAAAAAAGCACTGGCATTATTATCAGATGAGCTCTGTGGCTACGTGCTCAGGAAGCCCTCATCTGACTTTAGTTAGGGATCACAACCTGGCTATTGTGATCACTCCTTGGCAAGTGGACTCAGGTGCGGAAGACCATGGAATTTATGCAAAAACAAATGATTCAGGCTGTCTCCCAAGCTGTGTTTTCTTCCCAATTTCATCCTGTTACTGCTTGCTAGAATCCTGGCAATGCTCTGCCCAGGCAGTGGATTTCTGGTCACACAAAAGGCTTTCAATAGTACTGCTTCAGTCCACAAAATGCCAGTTCCATCGTTAGCCCATGCATTCCCACGTTTCTTTGAAACCACTCCTATCCAAGACCATGAAAGCATACTGCTCCTGGAAAGAGGCTTTCCTCCTCACTCCTCAATGATGTCAGCTTTGTATGCCTGTTCATGTCCTGGGCAGGTCACCTGGTGTGGAGCCACAATATCCACTGGGGTACACTATTAGACCTCAAGAACTTCCACCAGCAGAAGTGCAGTTGTCTTTGTGCAAGAACCCAACACACCCTGTTGGAGTGTTCTTGGGGGTCAGAGACTACTCTTTGGTGCTAAGAGTTGACCTGAGTCCACATCCTGACCCTTGCTCTCTGACATCTGATTGTCTCACTTACTCTGACGGTGAGAGATGATTTGGCCCAGCTCATAATCCTCCGGTTTCTCCTGAGTAAGCAAGTGTAGGTCGAGGGCGCTGCGGATGACAACAGGAGCCCTATCCTGGCAGGTCACCTGGAGCAGCATGGGAGACAGGCCTTCAGGAAATGGGCCTTGAAGTGACTACTCAAGGGCAGTGGGCAGGGGCATTCTGGAGGCACCTCCACTCTAAATACAAGGGCAACATCCATGACCCTACTACCTGAGGGTGACCTCCTGCGCATCGTGTAGGCTCTTCCCATAGGCTACTAGCCCAATCCTTGTACATAGGACTTCCTGGGCTTGCCATTGCTTTTTGTGGAGCTGCACTCCTCTCGAAGTGAAAGGACTCAACTACTTGCATACAGATGCAATCTCATCCCACAAGTTGGGAGGAATGGGACAATAGCCTCCAAGATCCCAGGTCTGCCCGAGGATGCAGGCGGCATTGGGAATGGCCTAGGCACAAAACCTAGAGGCTTTGGTCTGGATTGCCAGGGCCAAAAACAGACCCAGGAACATGACCACACACAGGAGTGCTGAAACATAGCCACAAGAGCTCCTGGCCTCCAGAGGCTCAGTGCTGGCTGGGATGTAGGAGGGCACCTCATCCGGCAAGCGTGGTCATTGGGTTACCTGGACATTTAGTGTGCTTGCTCCAAATCCATATCGACTCTGCAGAGAGACTCTCTCAGCTCCTTGTTCAAGGAACATGCAGAACCTCACACTGCTGTCCTCCTCCATAGACGTCAGCATCCCATACAAGGGAACCTGCAACCTAGGTCCTATCCTATTCTCATCTGTCACCCATACCTGCCCCTGCCCTTCTGGACTGCATGCTGCCACCTGACACACAGACTCCCTCAGATATGGCAGTGGACAAGCTGCTGCTCTCCCTCATCTCAGCTCCAGCCCTTCACACTGACCTCTCCCTTCTTGATTCCCCTCTATCCTCCTGATCATCCAGAAGCTCCAAATTCAAGAGGGTATGAGTAGTCCATGGTATTGGACTAGTGTCTGTTCCCCACCCAGGTGTAAGCACCAGGGGACACCCCTGCTCCCAGGCTTACCAAAACAGTCTTGGCCATCTTTGGACTTTGTGTTTCTAAGTGGACACGAATTAAGCAGGTGTCTCCCACCTGCTTGTGGGAAAGCGGCCTGGAGGACTTGCAGGTTGATTCTGAGAACTGTGGGGGATGGAACATCAGCAAACCCAGAAACAGAAAGCCACCCCAGCCTGTCAGTTGGCTCTATGGGCTTCTAGCACATATGTCCAGGTGCTCAGGCTTCTTATTTCCCCAGGTGGGAGTGGAATGGCAGCACAAGTACAGCTTGAATAAGGTAGGTGTTTACCTCCTTTCCCTTGACCTGAGGGCGTTTCCTCACGATAAAATATTTTATTCCCGGATTCATGGACAGACACACCAGTGAGTGGTCAGAGACCTTGATTTCTGCAGAGCGAAGTGGAGAGAATTGTTAGGTGGCACTCAAGGATTATACAACAAAACACCCACAACCCCTGAGAGTCTCTGCCAGGCCCACCACACTTTGGTATTTTGGGGACAAGGCCCACTTTCTCTTGGCTGTGAGTTATCCTGAGCCCACTGTGCATCATGTCTCCCCACTGTCTGATTGTCCTACTTACTCTCATCCTCAGACATCATACTCAGCAGCTCAAAGTTGTCCACATCCTCATGCTGCAACAAATTTTGGTCCAAGGCCCTGCGGATGAGGCTTGTCACCGTCTCCTTACAGGTCACCTGGATCAGGGTGGGACAAATGTCATCAGAGAATGGCTTTTAGAGGAGCTACCCAGAAGACTGTGGTCAAACATTCAGGAGAAAAAGAGGCAGATGCACTGAAAATTTTGGTCCTGACTGCCACTACACAAAACAGACTCAGATACAAGAGTGTGCACTTGTGTGCTTCATGACAGCTTTGAGAGGCCCTGGCCTCTGGAAGCTCGGTGCGGGTCTGGTTGTAATGATGAACTGGACTCAGCACTGGCAGTCACTGAACATGTCTCCTCTGCAGCTGGACACCTGCAGCATTAGTGTGTCTACTGCACATCCATAGAAATTCTGCCCAGAACCCCTTTAGCTCCATATTTACATACATGCAAAGGCTAACATTCCGAAGCTTTGGCATGACCCCCCAGGTGATCCCGACCCCAAATTCCTACACCTAGTCATGCTAAGGAGGTTCTCTTCCCTGCCACCAGGAACACATCCCCTCCTACACATTTGACAAATCACTGCCACCTCCTCTGCTCCAACCTCACTCATTGAGAATACCAAGTTCTAGGCACTGCAGCCTACACCCTAGACATATCTGTGCCTTCATCTGTCCACAGCACTTCCGTCTGCACTTCTGGCCTGCAAATGCAAAACCCACAATACACAGGCCCACTCACCACTGGAGCTGGGCATGCTGAGGCTCTCCCTCCTCAGGTCAAGCCCTTAAGACAGACCTCTCTCTTCTTTATTTCCCACCATAGCCCCAGAGTTGGCTGTGTCTCCTGCCTTCCGTTGTGTGGACACCCAGAGGCAGCCCTGCTGTCGGGCTTACCAGGATGCACTTTGTCTCCCTCAGGCTCTGTCCCTCTAGGAGGACGTGAACAAAGTGGCTGTCTTCCACCTGCTCGCTGGAGTGAAGCAGTGAGGAGCTGCTACTGGTGACTTTTCTCATGCAGCACTCATTGCTTTGGGTGGCCTGGGGCAATGGTCCTGCAGCCACCGCAGAGCTGCTGCTCACAGCTGCTGGGGTCCTGGATGCCACTGCCACAGAAGGCTCCAAGAACTGTGGGGGATGACAACATCAGCAAAGCCCAGCAACTGCACCCCACCCAGCCTGGCAGTTGGTTCTGTGGGCATTCTACAACATCCATCCAGAACCTGAGGTTCTTGTCCCCTGGAAGGATGTGGAGTGGCACCAGGAATAAAGACTGAAGAAGGTGGCTGTTTACCTCATTTGGCTTGACCGTCAACGACTTGCTGGCAGCTGTTTCCCGAAGAATAAAGTTATAATCCACTCCTCCATCGAGGTCGTAATATACTTTCCCATCAGCAGGGATCCTCAGCTCTGGAGAGGCAGGGGCAGAGGCGTGGTAGGTGACAATCAAGGAATATACTACCCAACATCCCCCACAACTGAGAACCTCTGCCAGCTCAGGTCTCACACACAGACCTGAGAGCCCCCGAATCCAGCTACTGTTCCACCAAAGACTCCCCACTGATTCCTCCCTGAGGACCCTCTATGCACAGGAGGTCCACTACAGGAACACCTTTCAAGGAAATAGCCCCTTGTACCCCAGACCCTCTTAGTTCATGTTGGACCCACCAAAGACAAACAGCTAGACTTTGTATCTGGATTGGTCGCCAAAGACTCATGTGTTCAAGGTTTTCTCCCCACTGCAGCAATGTTCACAGGTGGGTTTGGGGAAAAGCACTTGATGGTGGGTGCCTCCACCTTGCCAGTGGATTCATCCACTCATACAAAGCTACACTAATTTGAGGGTGTGGTTTGCAGGTGTGTTGAGCGTGGGTGGAGGATGTCCACAGCAGGGCTGTGCCATCCAGAGCAATATATTTCTCTTGAGTTCCCCACTTCTGCATTTCCTCCTCATGAGTATAATTCTCATTCACATTTTTAATCAATTTATTGTTATACTTCTTGTTTGGCTTGTGTTACTCCTTCTTGTTCTTGTTCTTCTTCATCTTCTCCTCATGCTTCTTCTTATAGTCATCTTGACCTTCTTATTCATGGTCTCTTCCTTCAACTTATTTTCATTTTTCTATTCCTCCTTCTCCTCCTCCTCGTCCTCCTCCTCGTCCTCCTCCTCGTCCTCCTCCTCGTCCTCCTCTTCCTCCCCCTCCTCATCCTCCTCCTCCTCCTTCTTCTTTCCTCCCTCCCTCCCCCCCTCTCTCTCCAAGAAGGGTTTACAAGCTGTGAAGGGTTCTATTATACCACACACTTCTCTCTAGAAATGGCCTCTGGTCCTAAGTGGACTCAGTTTGCAAGGAATAGAAAGATTGGAAGCCAGAAATGATTGTTCATTGAACTGCTTTTCTCATGTACTCGTCTAGGTCAGGAAAGGCTGCCAAAGTAGGCATCCTGTGGTTGTCTGTCTTCTTTAACACAAGACAAAGAAGCCTGTGTTCTTGGCCCCTTGTGGATAATAGCTTTGCAATGCCTCCTCAGGCCAAGGAAAGAACACATGATAGGCAGGTCCACAGCCCCTGGAGAACATGAAGAACCTGCAGATTTATGCCCCATCATTACACTTTGTTTTGTGCACAAGTCCCACCATACTCTTCCTGGGCATTGGGTCAATGCACACTGTGTTTTGGCTCCCAGTTATCCTGAGCCCACTGTGACTCACTGCTCCCTACCCTCTGATGGTTCCACTTACTCTGATGGTTCGAGACAATTTGCAGAAGTTCGTAGTTTTCTGGATCCTCCTGCTGGAGCAAGTGTGCATCTAAGGCCCTGCGGATGATGACTTGAGTGCTGTCCTGGCAGGTCACCTGAGCAGGGTTGGAGAAGGCTCATCAGAGAGGGAATTTGGGAGTAGCTACCCAGAGGACAGTGCTCAAGGACAATCAGAGACAAGAGAGCTCTCAACACAAGGGCACCATCTTGTTACCCTGCTACCTGAGGCCTTCATGTGATCATGTGGGGTCTTCCTATGAGCCTCTAGTCCAATCTTGGTACAAGAGTTTGCTTCAACCTGCTATGCCCTACAGGGACAAGGGAATAAGGACCAAAAGGCTTTGTACAGACACACTCTACTCCCATCAAGATGGGAGGAATGGTCCAGTGGACTTCCATATCCCTGCTCTGGTCTGGGATGCAGCTGTATTTTTGTGTGGACCAGGCACAAACCCTAGGTGTTTTGGTCCTGACAGCCAGGGCACAACACACACTAGGACTCTTTAATGATAGGCATGGAAGCTGCTGGGCTCGAGAGTGTCAGTGCTTGCTGGGGTGTCAGGAGGTTTGGACTCAGCAGGTGCCGTGGTTCAACATGGCTCCCCTGGAGGTGGACACCAGAGTCTCATGATGGATACTCCACACCCAGGAAAATTCTGCAGAGAGAGCCGCTAAATCTCTATTCACATACATGCAAACTAGGACACTAATGGGCCCCTCCAAGGCCCCCAGTTGTCTGTGACCCACACCTATCCACCCTAATCATTCTACAATGGCTCCCTTCCCTTCAACCAGCAACATATCCCCTCCCACACACAAGAAAATGACTGCCAACTCCTGTGCTTCAACCTCCACGGTTCAATATACTCCTCCTCAATACCGAGGTCAGTAGAGGATGGCCTGTACCCTCGATATTTCTCTGACCTCCTCTGAACCCAGCACTCACTCCTGCTCTTCTGACCTGCACACCCCAAAACACGCCGGCCCACTCGCACCCAGACCTGGCATGCTGCTGCTCTCCCGCCTCCCTCTTCCTCATTTTATGCTCTCCTTCCTGACCTTCCAGAAGCTCTAGTTCAAGAAGACAGGCCTAGTCCAAGGTGTTTGCTGTGGACTCGGTCTTCCCCACTGTGGGCTCCCAGGAGACTCCCCTGCTCGAAGACTCACCAGGATGCTCCTATACTGTGTTGTCATTTCATTTTACAGGTAGACGTGAATGAGGCACCTGCCTCTCACCCGCCTGTTGTACTGGGGCCGTGGGGAGTACCGAGTGGAGACCCCTGATGTCCTGGACTCCGGCTCTGCCCCTTCACAGGGAGAAGGCTCTGGCTCTGGGGTTGGCTGAGGAGCTGATACAGGAACTGAGCTTGTAGCTAGAGGAGAAAAGATGCCAACATGACTGCCTTGCCCTGACCTTCCCACAGACAGACAATACCCCTGCTGCCAGGAAGAACTCAGGCCCTTAGCCCACACAGGACCTCTTTGCAGACTGGGGTCACTTCCTGAATGGACAAAGGCTTATCCTAATTTCCAGCCCAACACCATGCATACAGACTCCCTGCAGTGGGACAAGAGTCGGACCTCTCCTCATATACCCTTAGGTACTCACCCCGGTCCGCCTGGCTCTCAGGCGCTGCCTGGCTTGATATGCCATCTTCAGTTGTGGCCAGGAGGTGGTATGTTTGATGCTCCAGGTACAAACCAACCAGCAAGAGCCCCATATATGGCAGCAGCTGCTGCAGACTCAGAGAGCCTGGAGGCTGATGGGAAGCCTCGGTGTAGAAGTTAATCCAGGTCCCCAGGAAGGAAGGTGAGGCACTGTGGGGAGGCAGGTGTGGAGTCAGCAAAACCCTGGCCTTGCCTTCGCCATGGCCTCCAGAGAAAACCTCTGACCCTACACTTCTGAACTGTCCCTGGTTCTGAACACACCAGTCCACCTCAGACCAGACACAGTGGCTGTACAGGCAGGGACAGGACAGGTTGCCACAGGCAAAGAACCTTCAACGAAGGAGCGTTAGATCCATGATATGACCAGCTCTCCCCTCCTCTGGGCAGGCCTGACACTCTTCTTCCTCTTGGCTACATGCTCTCCAACCTGGAATGCACCTTCCAGGAGTGTCTGTCCTCCTGCCCACTCTTCTCAGGGCTCAAGAGACACCTCCTCCCCTGGCATGGGCTGCAATGCTACCTCATTCTCTGTGAGCTCTCACTGAGTCCCCCTGAGTAGCGGTGGACCTCTCTTTTCCCATGAGTGCAGACCACATCTCTGTGGCCCTGGGGGAGAACAGGGAGGTGTGGTGTGGGGGGATCCATTGTCCCAGGGGCTTCCCCAGTGGACCATGACTACCTACAACTCCCCGCCTTACCCCTCCTACTGTTGAAGCCCCACACCTTACACTGCAGGCAGAACACATAATTGGGGAGAGCAGTCTTTCCTCAGCCTTCCCAAGTCAAATCACCTTGCAGGTCCCTATTCTGGAAACAGGAGCCCACCCTCTTGACCCCAAGCCCATTCTATGTTGAAGTTGTTCCAGGGGTCCACCATAGTCACTGAAGAGGACAACGTGCAGTTATGCCTCATGGAGTCAGGGATGCAGTCCCATGTAGGATATGTACTCATGGCACCTGCGGTTTGAGGCTGACCCCCATGAAAAGGGACACAATGGTGGTCATTTGCACTCCATTTTTCACTGAATTATGAAATGTGACTGGAAACGTGTTTTCACACAGTGGGTGCTTTCTCCATGTTCATCAGTGAATGAGCCCAAACTGCTGATTCCCACATCTCTCTGGGTGTGGGAGCTGCCATGTCCAAAGCCCCTGTCCAGCTATGTCCCAGCTAGGACGCTCTGTCCCACTATGTATACTAACATGTCTTTATTAACCCAAAAGTGCTTTTCCCAAGGCCTGAGTTTTGAGACACCTCTGGCACAGATCTACGTTCTTCAAGAAGCCAATATCACACCAGAAAGACCACCTGGCCTCGCTGAGTCCACCTGGGAATGAGCTCAGTGCACACCATTGAGCTGTGGTGCCAGGTGTGTGGGGACTGCTCCACAGACCTCTGTGGATCAGCTGGAGTCAGGATGGTTTCTCTGCCTAAGAGGGAAAGTTCACTCCCCTTGCAAGGCTGTGGCAGACACCTCCAGGACTCGTCCCATTCGGGGCTGAAATTCCACTATGAGTGTGGTCCTCTATCTCATTAGGTATCACAAACCTTTGGGTCCCTGAGAGGTACATGGCAGCCCCAAGACCCAGGCATGAGGGGGCTACACACTTGGGCTTGGTGGTCTGGTGCTTACCTTGGGAACAAGAGATCCAGCACCTGCTGGGTGGGGATGGAATCCCAGGAGATTAACCCCATGTTGCTGCTGAAATGTAGGTTTCTCCCACAAATGACAGGCAGGAGCTCATTCCTAAGCTGGTCCTGCCTGTAAGGTTCAAGGCTCGGTACCCTGAAAGGCTCCTCCATGTTCTCATCATTTTCACCCTGGGTTGGGACCAAGAATGGTGGGTTCAAAATGGAAATGGTGACAAACAGAAAAATGACTTGTGCCAATACACTAGAGTCAAAGCACAATGGGACAGTTCCCATCAGTACACACACACACACACACACACACACACACACACACACAGTCAGAATAAAAGTCCTGGGCCATTCATCAGGGATCAGACTAGAGGGCCTGCTGGGCTCACCTGCCCTGTGCTACTCACTGTTACTCTTGAGCTCCTCTGCGACAATTGCCAGAGGATCTGGCGTCTAAGTTGAAGCCTCATCCAGTGCATCCACAAAAGGGCTAGTTGGCCCCCCTGAGATTCCTGGGAGCCTGAGGCTCGGCATTGTTTGCAAGGACAGGGGAACATCCTTCTCACTCCAGTTTCTCCAACCAAATGAGCTTGGTCAGTTAAGTGGGTGCCTGGATACCAGGGTTCTATGTTCTGTTTGATCCATTGTCAAGGCAATGATGTCATTTCCTGTGCCTATACCTGAGCCTCTTTTCACATAAGATCACTTTCAAAAGCCCTATGGGCTGCTGATTTCTCCTCCATGCCTACCCATCTCAGGTGTGCATGTGTTCACCAACAAGTACCCAAATACCCCCACCAGCATCTGCCCTGCTTGGTGCCTCTAGAGTTCCAGCTTGGAGCCTTCAAAAATGCATTCACAACCAGTCCTTCCCTCTCAGCAGCCTTTGGACCCTGGTCCCATCATTGTGCAACTCATGGTGTGCCCAGTCTTTTCTGGAAAGTAGGGTAGCATCTAATCAGGGATTGGTGTCTCTGATTCATACATAGCATATGGTTTCTATGAAATCCAGTGAGGGAGCAGGAGTAATGAAGCTGATTGCACAGATGACCTCAGGGAATACTGACAGGCTAAATGAAAAATATGTTCCAGCTAACCATTGGTATTTGGGCTTCTCAGCCCAGTCCTGTTTTTAAAAAAGGTGCAGACGGGCAGTGTTCATTAAAAAAAGTCTACCATTTAAAAGTGGGTAATTTAAATGGCATCTAGTTACACATCTGCTAGAATGGTCTGGCAACATATGAATTTCATTCTAACAACAACAACAAAACATAGAAAAAAACATAGACATAAAGATAAAACCTTGTCTTCACCAGGATGCCTAGAAATAGGTTTTATTTGGCTCATGCAAATATCTTTCAATAGAACTTCTAATTTCTGAATGAACTCATTCAATTTTATAATGTCTGAAACCCTCTGTGAGCATGGGAAGCACTGCTGACAAGACACCAGAGGGCCAGAGCACTTGTGCCCCCTACAGGGGTGTCTCTTGGCTATCACCAAAGACCGTTCCCCTCCCGGGGCAGCTGAGAGCAAGCTGGGCCTTGGAGCAAGGATTAGTGTTTAGGTATAGACTATGCAAGCAAAGGACAATGTCTTTAATAAAACTAAAATTAAAAAGTCACATTGAAAAATTTTTAAAAAGAAGAAGAAAATAAGGTCAAGTAGAGGAACGGGCAGAGGCATCCAGAGGAAGCCCATTTTCACAGGAGAAAATCCCCCAGTGAAAAGCATCAGAATAGATACCAAGAAAAATACCAACAAAAACAGTGTGCTCCCACTATGTATCTACTCCACATGCAAAAGTTAGAAAGCTAGATAATAGAATCCTGGCCACAGGTAGAGCTATTCAGAAGAGCCACCTGGCAGTGCTTAGTCAAAGAAGTAAACATGCACACTTTGATCTAAAAATGCCACCTGTGTGTAAACCAGGTGGTGCTTAAGCAGTTTCACAAGGGGACATGCACAGGGAAATTTATCCTCAGGTTCCTTATAGAGTTGTCTGTGCTTACAGAAGGTTGAGGGCTGTCAGGATGCCCACAATTGGGAAAGTGAAATGCTTAAAAGGTAATGGATGCCAACCTGGATATATTAATAGAAATCAATGAAAAACAATAGATTTACATGACAGTAAAATCCCTGAGTTCAAGTTCTTGCTAGCCTACCTACCAACAATCATGCTTGGTTAAGACACTGACATACTTCAAGGCAAAAAAAGGAGAAAATATAATGTCATTATTACTTTTCTTAAAAGCAAATAAGGAAATGGTAATATTTACCCAGCCATGACCTGTTATGCATAATATGTGAGATTATTGTGGACATGTTGGTAAATGATGATCTACTCAGATACGTTCGGTGACTCACCAAATGCAGAGGTCCATGAAGAATTACCGTCTCTACACATGAATTCATCGTCAAAAGCCTTGAGACAACAGGGGCTTCACAAAATGGCTTCTTGGCCAACTTGATGAGTGCGTCCTCGGACAATGCTTCCACCTGAAAGATGTCACCAACTTGTTCTCATTCACATTTCCACAGTGCCACAAAAAAGAAACAAAGTCTGATACTCTATTGAGTGAATCCTCAAGTGGACCAAACACCATACTTCCTTCCATATTTTAGAATTAACAAATGCAACTTCAACTCAATAACTTGCATTAGGCAACATGCAACCACAACCTTCCCCTGAGCCAGGGAAGCTGACCCTTCTCTGAATTCAGGAGGTCCTGGCCCCACCAGCATAAACACGAAGTTGACACAAACCTGGCACTTTGATTCTGTGAATTATGGTCAGGACTGATGAGTCAGCTTTGTTGGGATAACTGCTAAAGGAGGACTGTGTATCCCTTAATTTTCTAGCCGATGGCCTCTGGAAAGAGCCATTTATCCTGGTTTAAGGCCTTACTTTTAACGTGTGCGGCCTATTCTCAGCCATAGTGGCCTCTTGTTTTCTTTACATTTAATGTTTCATAAAAGCAAATGGCTCCGAAGCCCCTGAGACAGGTGAATGTCCCTGTTAGCTGCCTGCATTTGGAATTTATCAAAGATCTTTACACGGAGACTCTTTTCTGTCAATTCCAATCTTGAATCACAGAAGTGCTCCTCACAGGGGAGGACACTAGGGTGGCCTCTCCATGCTGTCCCCTACCTGTGCGTATGGCAGGCTCCCTGGGGCACCTGAACACCTGGGGCAGCTGTGCAGGAGCTGGGAGGGGGAGCTGAAGCGGGGCTGGCAGGCTGGCTTGTTCACCCACTTTGTCTCCAAACTTAGGAAGCTAGACCTGGAAGGTGTGCATGGGGAGTAGGTTTTCTGAAGCTCTCTTATTTAAGGCTGCGATTTTTCCTGGGGACATCCTGGACTGAACCCTAACCACCTCCCTGCCCCCTGATTCTGCCTCAGCTTTCATCTGACCCAGGTGCTGCCCCCTAGGGGAGCCTGGGGAAGCTGCACCTCTCTCCCTCCTTGGTTCCTCTTGGGAAAGGAAGGCTGCACCAGGGTAGCAGAGGCAGATGAATTCCAGCTCTGCTAGAACCTTCCTGGGTGAGGAGTGGTGTGTGATGGGGATGCTGAGAAATAAAGTCTCTCCGGTGAGGCCCTAAAGAGGATCGCACTCGTTTCGCTGAAATGCGGGTGACAGGGTCTCTCTCTCCCCCCAAGGCAGGATCTTTGTCTGGGTTTATGATGTCGTCATTCTAATCAACGCCATGTTAATTGCCCTGGATGAGAAGAACCCCTTCATCTCCTAGCAGAGTGGCTTTTCCTTTCTCTGTAGTTCTTGAGATCCTCCTGAAGTTCTACACGCATGAGCCCAGAGCCTATTTTGAAAGGAAGCAGTTCTGGAACTGGTGAGTGTGTGTCCTAGGGAGGGGACAGGGGACTTCCTGTCACAGTTCAGAGACATGGCTGCAGGTCTCCAAGCTCCACCTGTGTAGAGGCATCTTATAACGAGCTCTTGGAGGGGAACCCTCTGTGTGGGTAAAGGCCGAACTTCCCAAAGTCAATTTGAACTGTCTAATTAAAATGAGAACCACAGACCTTGACATCCTGGTTGGGAAGGATCTTTAAAAGAAGGAAGCCCAATGTTTTTCTCTACTTTCTCACAATACTTCTTTTTTTAAAAAAAAATTTTGTTCTTTTTAGTTATAAATGACAGTACAGTGTATTTGGACCTATACATACATGGAGTATAATCTCCCATTCTTGTGGTTGAACTTAGTGGTATGGAGTTCCACTGGTCATGTATGCATATATGAACTTAGGAAAGTTACGTCCGATTCCTTCTACTGTCTTTCCCATTCCCAGCCCCTCCCTTCCCCCCACTCTGCCCTGTCCAACCTGGTGATTCACCCCTATCCCACCTATGGTCACTCACAATACTTCTGACACCAAGTGTGGGTTATTTTTTCTCACACCTACCAACTCTCTGGTCGTCAATTTTGTGTCCTGCAATTCAATTAAATTTGGACACAATTTGTCCACAGTTAGCATCAAATACCACAGGTTGAGGGCTGAGCCAAGACTGAGGACAGTCCCCAAGACTGTCCTCTCTCCAGACACCAACTGCATGTCCACATTAACACCTGTGCTGCTGACTGATCGCCTATAAATCAGAGGTGACCAGAAAAACACTTCGGTTACTAGATTTCTGGTTGTTGTACAAGGGTACAGCTCAGGTCAGCCAGACTGAGAGGTACAGGGTGCAGGAAAAGGGGTGCGCAGCTCCCATACCCTCTCCAGGTGTGCCCTTCCATGCCCCTCAGTAACCCAGAAGCTCCCCCAACACTATTGTTATTTTTGTGGAGGCTTCGTTATGTGTGCATGACGGATTACACATTGGCCATTGGTCATCGACCCAATCTTCAGCCCCTCTGCCCTCCCCAGAGGTAGGGGGGCAAGGATGAGGGTGGGGCTGGAAGTTCTAGCTCTCTGATTCCCTGGTAGGTTCCCCTGTGGATTCACATACCCATCCTGAGGGGCTTTCCCAGGGCAACCTCATTAAGCTCAGGTGGGGTTGAAAAAGGGCTTGTGATGAATAGCAAAGGATGCTCCTTCCACCTCTGTCATTTATCACTGGAGGGACAGGGCTCTTAGGCGTTCAGGTCATGAGACTAGGGATGAAGGCCAGGCATCCTAGAACATCATGGCCAAGGAGGCATTTCCTTTGGCAGCTTCCTTGGCCCGCTCCCTAACCTCACTGTCAGAAACTCAGCCTGTGTGGCTGGCCAGCGGGCTGTTGGCCAGCCCTCCCCTGGGCGGTGGACATGTCTCCAATGAGCCTTCCCTTCTCCAGGCCGCTGATCTCCACCCTCAGCCCTGGTGCTATGTGCCAGCCGGTGCGTCTTGAGCTGCTGTGTGTCGAGCTCTGCAGGGCACAGAGATGCAAGCCGCAGGCTGACTTTGGTGGTGCACAGCTAGGCGGGGTCTGACCCCAGTGACCACTGCTCTTAGTGCCAGGAAACTTCTCCTGAAGTGCACGTGGCTGGGGGGGGGACCTGGTCGGTGTTTTCTTCTCCTTTAGCACCACTGTCAGGAAAGTCATGGCACGATGAATTCTACTTCCATTAAGTCATAATGCACATAGTAAAATTAATACCAGGAAAGACCTACTGTGCATTCTGCAAGTATTCTTCACCGGATGGGCACAGTGGTGCACGCCTGTGGTCCCAGTGTCTTGGGAAGCCGAGGCAGGAGGATGGTGAGTTCAAAGCCAACCTCAGCAACTTAGCAAGGCCCTAAGAAACTCAGCGAGACCCTGTCTCTAAATAAAATATGGAGAAAAAAAAAGAGGCTGAGGATGTGGCTCAGTGGTAAAGCACCCCTGGTTTAATTTCTGGTGCCCAAAAAATAGAAAAATAAAAATGTTCTTCACGAGTATAGACTTTTGTGGAAGGCGAAGTGATGTGGGTTAGTGATTCCTGCATCTCTGCAGGTGACTCAGAGCAGCCAATGGATGATCATGGGATGGTTCAAGCCTAGTGTTTCTTGCTTCCCATGCAGTGACCTAAAAGTTCCAGAAATGAATTTTAGCACTGGCTAGTTATCTCACATAAGCTGTTGGTTCAGTTTTCTGGGGACCCATCAGAGCCTGAGCTTGACATGCCTCTCACTTGATTCTTAATGGACTTTGCTTTTGCCATTAGGTTTGACACACTGATCATAATCGCAGCCTGATGGCCACGGTGGCTGATGCCACCATTCAGTCAGGTCAGTGCCCCCAGCTCTAGGCTTCATGGAGGATCAGGTGCTTACTCAGTTCTCTGTTGAAAATCCACCCTGCACTGTGGAGATTTGGGGGCCAGGAAGGGGGACACCAGAAAATTATTAAAAGTGTTCAGTATTCAGGTTGGAGATGTGGTTCAGTGATAGAGCACTAATCTGGGGTTGAGTCGCTCATAAAATAGTGGTGATTTGCAGATGGCCGTGCATGGCCTCCCGATGCTTTGAACCTTCTCTGGATTTTTTACAAGGCCCAATGTGTGTAAACGCTACGTAAATAGTCCCTGCCCCGGGTTCTGCTTAGGGAGAGACAAGATGTTTTTCTGAGTACTTTCCGTCTGCAGTTTTGAAGTCCATGGAAGAGGACCTGCAGAGGTGGAGAGGGGCTGCCAGGGACCACGGGCATCCCTCTCAGGGAGCTGGGTGGTTAGGGGCACACCCACTGACCACACCCTCTCCTTTCCCCTGGTTTCTCCCACCATCATGGAGCACCCCACCACCAGGGCAGGAGGAGGAAAAGGTGCCTACGGCCTCGCCCTGCCTGCCCCGCGAGGAGCCCGAGCAGGGAGCGGCAGGGACTCTCTTGGGCTTTGTGCATGGACAGGCGTTCATTCACAGTGGGCAGAAGCAGGCAAGGGTCACCCACTCTCACTGGAAGACTGGAGAGGGGCAGGAGCCCAGGGATGGGGCTGCCCAAGCGGGAGGCGAGAAGGAGCTCCGAGCAGAGACAGCGTGCGCGGGTGCTGCCCCCCGCTCCTGCCCCCAGCCTCCCACCTTCATCCTTGGAGTTGAGGTGTCTCCCGTGGCAGAGGCAAGGAAGGGAGCAGGAAACCCGAGTCACCCATCTTGGTGTCACGCCTGCTGTGTCCCCAAACTGAGCAGAGAAGGAATGAGACGCTGGGGAGGGGCGGATGGGGCACCCCAAGGGCTCCATCGCCACCTGGTGCTGGGTGCTCCCCCTGGCGCAGTTCTGACTGCCCCAGAGGCCCAGGAGAGTTCTCCTGCCTGTTGGACAAGGAGGCCAGTGTTGGGCCTGAGAGGACAGACATCCCATCCTCTGGATGTCAGACCCTGGACACGGAGGACGGGGGGAGCTGTCACAAAGGCCAGGGCTGCTGGAGGCCCACCACCAGGGTGGGACCTGCAATGTCCCCCACCCCCAGCCCACCAGGACGCGGGGACTCCCAGCATGAGATGTCATGACCCCCGACCCCTGCAACCCCACGTTACCTGTGTTGGTGGCAGACTGGGTGGCCCCAGGCACCGGCCGGGCTGCCTCTGTGGGGCATTCTGTGGCCATCCTCAACAAGCCAGCAGACCACCATGCAGAGGTCATCGAGGGCAGCAAATGCCACCAATTGGCATTGGAACAAACCTGTACAGGAACACGACCCCTGGTCAGTGGTCACAGGGCACTGGGTCCCCTCCCACCAGCATGAGGCCTGAGCCCCCTACCCCACCCACAGGAGCCCACACCCCAGGGACACTTCCAGGCTCCAAGCAGACCCTCCCCTTGAGCCCTGGTCTGGGTGCCCAGCGCTGTCCTGTGCTTTCTTGTCCACCTCTGCCCGCTGCCCGGGCCCCTTCCCAGCTGCCTGTGTGGGTCTCATCTTGGTCAGAAACCACCTCCCTGGACGTGGGAGGGGGACCTCCGTTCAGACGGTCCCAGGAGGAATCAGCACATTGCCGTGCCACAGAGAGGGCCACTTCCAGGGTGAGCCTTAGCAGGGACTGGACCAGCAAATCAAGGTGACAGCAGTGTGCCAGCCGGTCCCCAGGAAAAGCTGGTGGGCAGTTCCCCTCCTGGGGCTCTGGCTGGGGCTGATGCTGTGGGAAGGAGGCGAGCCTGAGAGAGTGCAGCCGAGAAATGCTCACTCTACAGAAATGCTCTCAGGGCCTCCCACAGAGGGGCAGGCAGTGGACCAAGAGGACACTGACACAGGACTGGTGCAGCCCTTGATGGAAATAGTTCAGGAGAGAGGCCAGGGGACCTGTCACAATGGGGAAGGAGAGGGTGAGGCCACAGAAAAGAGAGAAGCAATACAGAGGAGGAGGGGAGGGGCCTAGGATCCTGGCAAGGGGTGCCTGGGCTGGAGCTGCTGGCCGTCCTGGACAGAGTGGGCCGACAGCTCTACCTCACACCTCAGAATGGGCCTCATTGGGAAATAGGTTCTTTGCAGGTGGATTAGTCAAAATGGAGTCATCTTTGATATCGGGGGACGCAGCTGTTCTCACTGCCGTCCTATGAGAAAAGGAGGGACACACAGGGAGGAGGTGGCCTGTGGAGACCGACACAGAGACTGGGGCGAGGTGGCCACAAGCCCAGGGCTACCTGGGCCACGGGGAGCTGCGGGGAGGATGAGCTCTCTCAGCCAGGGTGACCTGTGGCCGCAGAGCTGGGAGGGGACAAACGTGTCTATATGAAGCCACCTGGTGTCTGGTCATGTTTATACAGATGACCCTGCGGGAGGTGTGTGTGGAATGGAAGGTGCGGGGAGGAGCGGGAAACGTGGAGGGGGAGGTGAGGCAGAGGGACCGTTTTGCAGATGAGTCTTGACTGTCAGGGAGACAGAGGGAGAGAAACAGGCCGCGGGGCCCCCAAACATGACCAGGTGAAGGGGACACTGATGCTTTACAGACAGAAAGACTCTCATTCATTCATTCAACAAACAAAGTGCACCTACTAAGTGCCAGAAACTGATCCGGGCTACAGGGGTCAATAAGAACACAAGCCCTGGCCGCCTGGCGTTTATTTTTTGCATTACAGATAGATAATAAATACAAACAAATTCAAAAAGTTAAAACAAGTTAAAGACCAAGGAGCGTTGGGCAGAGGGGAGGAGGGATGGGATGCTGGTGAACTCATGGACTTCGACACAGCACGTCCCAAGGCCCCTTGTCAGCTGCGGCTCCATGGCCCCTGGCCCAGGGTCGGCCTGGTCTCTGAGGTTCTTCCACTTGACACAACATGCCATGGCCACAGGGACTCCTGGTCCTCCCAGGGTCTTGCTGGGCTCTGCTTCCTCCCCACTGAGGACACCAGGGGTTGGGGGCCACCAAGCTGTCCACTGGCCTTGCCGAGGCCCTCAGCCTTCCAGGCTGGTGGCCAGCCTGCCTCTGCCTCCTGGCTCCGTGCTGCACCTCTGAGGCCAAGTGACCACCTGCTCTGGCACCTGGTTCTCCCTGTTCCCAGAGCCAGGAGCATGGCCCCAGGCTGGCCCCCCAGAGGCCGCAGCAGACAGCACCTGGGCACGTGAACATGGGTGAGGACCCAGGCAGCCGAGGTTCCAAGGCCACGGCCCAGGAGTCCCCGAGGTCTTCACCCAACACAGAGCCAGGGTGGTCCCCGCGCCCCAGCACCCGCAGGCAAGAGAACCTGCGCCTCACGCCCCACCCAGCAGCTGCCCTGTCCCCAGCTGGCCTGGGGACCCCTCGTCCTGCCTTGTCCTGCCTCGTCCTGCTGCCTGTGCCCAGAAAGGAGGCGGGAGAGCTCCTGGCAGCCACACGCGCTGGGCACTGGACCCCTCCAGCTCGCTGCTGTGCTCCCGTGACCCCTGGGTGTGAGGAGCTGGGCGAGGACACAGAGGGAGGAGGTCTGAGGGCCACCTGGCTGCTCCTGCCCCGTCCTGGCAGCTGCTGGAAGGATCAGTGGATGCGACATGACCTTGAGTGCTGAAGGACACCAGAGGTGGCAGGGGCATCCTCGGCTGGGGTGAGCGCTCGGTGGCCCTGGTCCTCACCCACATGAGCCCGTGAGGGTGGACGCCAGCTCCAGGGGCCACATCTCCTGGACAGCCTGCGTTGCCACCAGGCCTTGCCCACTTTGTGTGCCCAGGGGGCTGGGGCAGAGGTGGCCTTGGGAAAAGACCCCACACACAGATGTGTTGGGGGGACAGGAGTGTCGCAGGGAAGGGTCAGTCCAAGGCTCCTGCAGCTCCAGGTCCTCCTACTGAGACCTTCTTCCTGCCTGTCCCCAGGGACCCAAAGCTGGCCCTTCACCCCGGGGACCCCAGCATCATCCTCCCTCCATCCACACGGAGTCCAGTGGACATCCCCCTAGGGCTCTCAGACCTGCCCCATTGCACTGGGTGCTGGGTGGCATCCCTGTGCCCGCTCTCCTGTGATGCCCTCGGCAGCGTCCCCCGCCTCCATGCTGGCCCATTCCTGACCCCACAGCTCCCTACCATGTGGTCCCTCCTCCTGCACCCCAAAGCTCCCCACTGTGCACCCCTCCTGCACCCTACAGCTCCCCACTGTGCACCCCCTCCTGCACCCCACAGCTCCCCACTTGCACCCCCCTCCTGCACCACACAGCTCCCCACTGTGCAGCTCCCCGCCTGCACCCCACAGCACCCCACTTACACCCCCCTCCTGCACCACACAACTCCCCACTGTGGGAACAGGGAATGCAGAGGTCCCCACACCTGGCCCACAGCCCTGCTCAGAGGCTGGCAGGAGCAACTGTAAGTTCCCATTTGAGTCCAGGCCAAGACCCCGTCCCCTCACTGTCCTTGAGCCTGCCTGGTGCTGCCGTGGGTAAGGGTCCCCCACCAGCCATTGACCAGTTGCACACGTGCAGATCCGTGTGGTCTGAGCTCTCTGCAGGGTGACCTCTGCCTCCCAGCACCTCCCTCGCCGCCTGGGCTGACCCCCTCTGGAGACGCAGGGCCATGTGTTGCCATAACAACCCTCCCGCTCAAGGAGGTCCCTGTGCAGCTCTCCTCTGGGGACTCTGCGAAGTGGCTTCCGTGAAGGAGACTGGAGGCCAGACCCTGCCCTCTGTTCTTGGGGTGTGGAGCCCCTGTCCACCCGAGAGAGGGCCAGCAGTGCCCTGGGCCTTCTGGGCACTTGTCAGCACTCAGCTGGGCCACTGGCGCTGGGCTCAGGCATCTGCACGTCCACTCAGGACATTGCGCCATAAAGCCTGGGGGAGAGAAGCGAGCCCAGGGCCCTTTCTCCTGGGAGCCCAAAGCCCCCCAGGGTGGGTTCGTGGCCCTGGGGTGTGGACCCAGGCCTGCTCTTGGTGGTGGTCCTCGGATCTTGGGTGGGCACCCTGCCCGTGGATTAGATGTGACTTGAGCATGTCCCCAAGGGCTCATGTGTCAGGAGTGGCCCTCAGCATGGGGATGTTGGGAGGTGGGATCTGTGGGGGACAAACCAAGGACAATGACAGGAAGAAGCAAGGCCGCTGTCCAGTGAGCCCCTGGTGGTAGGGCAGCCAGTCCCCTGAAGGTCCTCTGACCCCGTCTCAGGAGGCAGCCTCTTCCTCTCTTACATGGCCCCTGTCGTGCCACCGTCTGCCACTGGCTCCTCCCCAGAGGCCCAACTGGTGCCCCCCACTCCATCTCGGATGCGGAACCTCCAGATCCAGGAGCGAAATGAAGCTTGATTCGTCGCGACCTCCGCCTGCCAGGGTGACTCACCCAGGAAACGGTGATGACCAGCTCAGCTCTCCAGGGGCCACAGCCATCCAGCTCCCAGAACCCGGGATCGCTGGGAGAAGCTCACACGTCCGCCATATGCCGGGGGAGGCTCAGGGTGTGAGAAAGACTGGGTCTAGGTCAGGAGGGGCCCCGGAGGACCCTCCCCTGCCGCAGCTCAAAGCCCCAGAAAACAGGGGACGATGCTCGGGCTTCCTTGTCCTGCAGAATCCTGTGGACAGGACGCATAACTCTGGACAATCCCAGGGACACAGAAGTCTCTCTCCACGCATGTAGCCTTCCTGCCCCAGGGATAAGGCCCCGGAAATACATTTACTCTTGGAAACCCTCTTTTGGCAGCTGGGTCTAGTCAACCCTGACTTTCAAACAGGGGCTGTTAAATGCCAATCGCTTTGATTTTACATTTAAACCCAGTTGAAAGCTTTCCAGGCTCCTAAGAGAAAACGCTGGTCAGAGGACTTGGCTTTTCAACCGGTTTCTTTCAGAAACTCTTTTAAAACCGTAACCGCCACTCATAAATTATAGATTCTGTCCCTGGCCTCTCATGTTCGGTTACATAACCTTGTTAACATAAAAATTAAACACGAGAGATGAATCAGCTAAATTGAATTCACTTATATAGATCAAACGCTGAGCCCAACTGGGAGCCAGAGGCCCTAAGTGCAGCCAGGGAGGAATTGGTTCTTGGGTGGGTCTTGATTGGGTGGAGAAGGAGGGGAGGTCTGAGGACTAAGCTCCAGCCTTCAGGGTCGGCCGGTTCTGACCCTGCAGCCTGACAAGTTCTCACAAAGTGAGGAAGGGGCTGCCGGGGTCGACGGGGAGACCTGGGGGGTGTGCCAGGCACATGGGCAGTTTTGGGTGCCCTCCCTCCCCGCTAGGCCATTTCCAAGCCTCTTTTCGTATATTATCTCCTCTGATGCTCCCCGAGCAGAGCGGGGTGGGGGGAAGCAAGTTCCGTCGTCCCAGTTCTGCTAATTGAAGTGCAGAGGCTGAAAGGCTTCCAGGCCCTCTGTAAACAGGGGCCTCCTCCAACGGAAGAGAATTCAATCAAGCCACCCGATTGTTACTAGTCTAGACGTGGCTTGGCCTGAGTGTCCAAGTCCTGGTCTAGCCCACCGTCCGGATGCCAGTCCCCACACCCATCCACCCCACACTCGGAGCTCCAGCGCCCTGGAGCCATCCCTCGTCCATCCCAGGACTCCCTGCTCCTCAGCCCTGTCCTCAGCCTTTGGGGCTCAGGTTGGACACTGCCCCAGAGCCCTGGGTTCAGGGTTCTCCTCTGTGCTCAACAAGTCCTTGCCCTCTGCCCCTCGTAGCTCCATCGTTCCATTTGAGCAGCCTGTCTCCCTGCCTGCGACTCCAGCCCTGGAGGCAGGCGCCTCCGTTTGGGCATCTGCAGGTGGTTGCACAGCAGGACTGTGTGTGTGTCAGCTGCGAGGCCTGGACACACGGCTCAGGCAGGACCTCAGCCACAGGTGTGGTGGTTGTTCCTCAGCAGTGTCCCCAAGACTGTCTGTCCTCTCCGAGCGGCCTTCTCCCTGGGGGCGCACGGTGTGTGCTCGGCTGGACTCGGGCCTCATCGACACTGGCCCACGTGCTCTCCAGAGCCAGCGCCCGAGGCTCCGACCTGACTCCACAGTGTCCCTCTGACCCCTACGGGCACCTGGCACCTTTTGCAGGAGGGGGAAGCACCATTGCCTTGGACGGTGCTGGGGTTCCCAGGAGGGCCGGAGCAGGGGCCAGGCTGGGGAGTCTCCTGGGAGTGCCTCTGGGGACCGTGGCAGTGGGAGGAAGCTCTCCGGGCATCACAGGGTGGGGGCCTGCCACGGTCAACACTGGGGAGTCTACACCAGCTCCGAAGCCCAGTGGTTAGTGTCGGGAGCTCAGGTGGGGGTCGGAGAAGGTCTGATGTGGCATTCCCAGGGGGAGCTTACCAAGTTCTCACGTGCAGAATCCCATCAAAAGCCGTATCAAAGGCAGGGTGCCCTCTGCAGCCAGCATTGCGTGGCCAATCAGCAGGTCGTGCAATGGTTTTAAAGCTACCTGCCAGCGTGGAAATGAGAAGGCAGGCCCAGGGGTTCTCGCAGGTGGCAGGTGACGGGAGGTGGCACGTGAGGGCAGGCCCCACTCTGCCCTCCACACATGGCCGTGGTCTGCAGGAACCTCTGGGAGCCGCCCCTCTGTGGTGGAAAGTAGTGTTCACGTCCCGATAGACTGAAGCTGACCGAGGACTTCGGTGGCTTCGGCTGACCGCAATCTGGTCCCTGCCCTTGGCTCTGGGCAGGCCCTGCTGCCCCACGTGGTGGTTGACACAGCCCCAGGGATACTTTGGGTCTTCCAAGGCAGGGTCATGAGAAGCTCACAGCAGCCACCTGGGCCTTGTGGAAGATGGGCTCTTGGGATTCCTGCTGGGCAGGGAGTCAGACACCCTGTAACAGACCTGACACCCAGGTTCAGCCACACCGTGAAAGCCAAGCCCGGGGAGGATGCTGACCCTGCAGAGAGAGCACATGCAGATCCCAGAGCTGGGGCCCAGTGCCCGAGCCAGCCAGGAAGCCATCATCCAGGAACAAACCCCAATGTCGAGTCTTCCTCACGTCTCAAATGCAAAACCAACGAGATCGTGAGCACAAGAACCTGGCTGTTCCCAGCCCGTGAGCTTCAGAGTGGTCTGTGCTACAGCAAGAGATCCCCAGAGCGAGAGCCCAGACTCCCACCGAGTTCAGAAGGATTCGAGCCTGAGTCTTGAAGACAAGCATGATTAGCACCAGCTCCACAAACCCCCCACTTAGTCTCCATTTTTTTTCCAGTAAATGTCATGCTCCAAGGGAGAATAACCAAGGAAAGTTCAAAGTAATAATATCAGAAATCTGCTTCCTTTTTTCTCTTTTGACATTTTATTGTGATATGAAGGCAGATGATGAAGGCCCTGATGGGTATATTTAGTTCCTTTTGTTGGTGAGTGTTCAAAGGTAGGTTCTGTGTTGCCCTGATTAGCACCAAGGATGCAAATACCTGAGCTGCTCCTTCACCACACTGAGTCACGCTGCAGACACGCAGACACGGGGCCCGTCCACCTCCAGGACCAAGCGTCTCATTAATGGGTCCCTTTTCATGAGCCCAGGAGCTTGGCTCCGTCAGAAACTCCCCTGGCTCTGGCTGGGGCACAGCCCAGATGGCCCCACACCTGCCCCCCAGCAAGTGCGCCATTTTCTTCAAGGTCTCTAGAGAGCAAGGGATTGCCTCCCCAGTCACATGCCACTCTGGGATTCAGTGAGCACTCTCTTCTGTCACATGTCACCTCTGGGAGCCAATGGGGGCTGTCACTTCAGTCACATGTCACTTTCAGGATCCTTGGGAGCCCCTGGGAGGCCCTGCTCTGTCCAAGGGGCGGCAAGGCCTGGTCAGGGGCAGGACTACCACCTTCCACCTTGGCAGACACCCTCCTGTCTTGGTCAGTGCCAGCAGGTGGCCCCTGCCCCTGTTGTGCGGCTCAGCCTCTCCCTGGCAGGGCTGCTTGCTCAGCCTCGGGGGCCAGGTGGGCTGCACACTGAGGCCTGGCCCTCTGCTGGTGGCCGTTTGGGCGTTGCTGTTGTTTTTAGGAGCAGGCTCCTTGGTATTACCTCTTCCTTCCTCACACGGGGCTCTCAGGATCCCCATGCAGAGGGAGTGTGACTGGCCTTCGGATGCTCCATGTCCACCCAGGTGCTGCCCCGCCGCCCAGGAAGCCATTGGGAGCAAACCTGCTTGGGGTCCCCATCCACGCGCGGCATCTCCAGCAGCCCGCTGGTCAGGGGTTTTCCAGATGAGATCCACGGGCATCGCCGGGGCTTGCGCTGGTGGGGAAAGAGAGGAGGTCACCCTCCCGTGTGGCTTAAGTCCTAGGCCAGACAGCCCAAAGCCATCAACCTACAGGCAGGTAAGTGCAGGTACTGAGAGTGACAAGAGGAGACGGGGTGACAGGGTGCCGTGCGTGGGCCAGGGCCTCCGGATGGGGAGGTGGGGAAGGCTCTGCTGGGACAAGGAGGGACCTGGAAATCCAGGCAGAGGGACAGCAAGGGCAAGGACCAGGAAGCAAGGACCTCGGAGCGTCGAGGAGCACCAGGAGGTCAGGACGGAAAGCGCAGGGTGGCCCTCACCCTCCATCAGCCCCCGCGCCATCGGAGGCCAGCTCCCCCCGACCGCTCTGCTAAGAGGTGGCTCCCACTGGGCACCTTTCTGTGTCTAAGCAGCTTTCTAGGCCTCTAGTCCCTCAGCTCCGTCTGCTGGCCACGTCCCCTGCAGGAGCGCAGTGGGGAAGGGTGGTCTCTGCCTTCAGGGCACAGCCCATGCCTCCTGCTGCTCCCGGAGCACGGTGGGTGCCCAAGGAGTCACCGCTGAGTGGCTGAGTGAGCGACTCACCCACATGAGCCACCTCGCCCTCGGGGACTTCGTTCCAAGCTCTCCAGGGACGCCAGGAACTGCAGATGGGACCAAACCCTATAAGTGCTGTGGTTTTCTTTTCCTGCCTGCGCCTGGCTGTGGTGACGTTGAGTTATAAAATAGGCACAGGAAGAGATGAGCGAGGACGGCTGATCATAAAATAGAACAGCTGGGACAGGAGACAGCCGTGACGCTCCGAGGTGGCACTTCCTCTGTCCCTCCTTCACTGTGTCATGCTGACCACAGGTGACGGCAGGGAGCAGACACCATGGACACTGGGGGTCTGCTGCAGCTGGGGAGGATTTAGCACGTGGGTGTTCATCTTCGGGCCTGGAGGACAGGCCTCCCGCTGTCCTCGCACACACCATTGTGACAACGGCACAGCCCCACTTGCTGCGGGCTCTTGTTCACCAGGTTTGTCTGAGAAGTTAGTCACCTCCAGGGTGGGATTGTGGTGGTGTCTGTTCTGTGGATGAGGTGACGAGAGCGTGAGAGGTCACACCTCACCCAGTGTCACGCAGATGCTAAGGGACAGGAATGGGACTCTCTGGAATCTGCAGCCTGCAGAGCTCGGACACCCGGCATGGAGCAGGACTGGGTGCAGGGCCTCTTCCCCCCGGCTTCTGCCTCCTGTCTACACCCTCTCTGTCACCGAGCAGCACATCAGCTTCTGTCCGCCAGGTGGAGTGTCGTGGGGCCGTGAGACCCTCTGGAGCCAAACTGGGCTCTACCTCCCAGGAGCTGCTCATCTGGGGCAAGTGAGTGTGCTTCCCTGTGCCTGGGTCTTGCCATCTGTAAGACAGAAGTCATTAGGACGGCGGCCTCGCACATCTCTCAGGAGGCTGAACACACTCATCCTGGAGAAGCTCCGTGTAACAGTGGGGCCAGCCTTGCTGGCACCCTAGAGACCAGGCAAGGTGGGGAATCCAGCAAGGTCCCACCCTTCCCAGTGGCCATGGGGGTGAGGCAGCCAGACAGCCAGGGAGCTGGGTCCCCAAGGGTGAAAGCTCCTCTGCTAAGAGAGAGGACCTGTGAGCTGCCTGTCTGGAGACGCACCGGAGGATAAGGTGGCCCCAGGCATAGAAGGGAGCAGAAAAGCCCTGAACTTTTAGCAAGTTCTGAAGACGGCACGAGGGCAGTGTGGCAGGGCGCTGTGTCCACCCACAGTCACCAGCTCTTCCCAGGTCCTCAGGGAGGACAGTCACAAGACACAACAAACACCAGGGCAGGCCAGAGACCAGGAGGGCCCCCTTGGTGGCACCCAGCCCCCACTCCACTCCCAGGAGGCAAACTCCCCCAGCCAGTCCAGGGAAGTGCAGAACAGCATGGGGGTCGGGGGACTGAAGCTGTCCACCCTGGGCGGAGGCAGAGAGGCCTCAGGCTGGACCCAGGGTCCAGAAGAGGTAATGAACAGAGGCCTGCTGCCCCTAGGGAGTGGGGACGCTCTCCTGTCCCAGGTCCCCATGGAGGGACATGCTGTGCAGGGACTGAGCTAAACCTGCTCGGGACCAGGCTCAGGGGGCCTTGGACGAGGCCACAGCAGGAGACGAGGCATCTCCCATGCCCACACTTTCATAGGGATAGGGTCAGGGTCAGGGTCAGGGTCAGGGTTAGGGTTAGGGTCAGGGGTTAGGGTTAGGGTTAGGGTCAGGGTCAGGGGTTATGTTTAGGGTTAGGGTCAGGATCAGGGTCAGGGTCACGGTCAGGGTCAGGGTCAGGGGTTAGAGTCAGGGTTAGGGTTAGGGTCAGAGTCAGGGGTTAGGGTTAGGGTCAGGATCAGGGTTAGGGTCACGGTTAAGGTCAGGGTCAGGGTCAGAGTTAGGGGTTAGGGCAGCAACCGCCCTGTGTCTTGGGGGGCAGCCAGAGTAGGGAAAGAGACACCCCAGACCATGACACAGGGGACAGAGGCTGCTGAGGTGGCTGGAGCCCGGGGATGGGGTGTGGAGTCTCTGGTGCACTGTGATGACCTTGGTGGCCCCCACCCCTCCACACCAGATGGGGCTTCCTCTGTCTCTGCCACTCACCTCACAGACAGATAAGGAAGATCACCATTTCTGAGTGTCGACCCTGTTTACTCTGTTCCTACTTCCTCTCTGGCATTTAATTTACAGGGCCGTGAACCACATACAGAGTGAGAATAAGGCAATCTGTTGTCAAGAGGTAAAGGAGTCAACAGAAGAAGGCCCCAGACGTCGGCGCTGTGGACACTAGTGCTGTGGGAAGGTCAGGCTTGAACGATGCCCTGGTCACAGGCTTGTGCTTGATAGAAAGTAGACAGCTGAATGAACAGGAGGGAATGCCAGCAGAGGGTGGACCACAACCATCCAACGGAGTCAGAAGTAGCTGAGACGAGGTAGCGGATGGGCAGCAACTGCTCAGCCTTTGCCCAGTGTCCACGGCTTTCATCTGCGGCAGGCCCTGCCCTGCCCCACCTCCACAGGGGTTTGGGGGTTCCAGGCTGTGGTCTGTTGGCCCCCTTGTTTCCAGGCCTGTGATAGAGCGAGGCCACTCACCTCACAGACAGGAAGCAAGAGAAGAGGGGGATAGTGTCCACAGTGCACCCCAGGGCACACCCCAAAGACCCGGAGACCCCCTGGGCCCCGCCGCCCCCAGGTCCCACCACCTCCAATGCTCCACCTCCAACAGCACCGCCCAGGTACCAAGTCTAGCACATGGGCCTTTGGGTCATTTGGATCCATTTTGGAGGACGAGGACCGTGTGTCTCTTGCTTCCTCTGCTGGGCCCGGCATTCAGGGCAGGACCAGGCTCACAGTTAACCCACAGCCAGGAAGGTGCCCGGAACTTGCTGGTGGGAACACGGGCAGCTGAGCGCACTTCTTCCCTCTAAGTGGCCCTGATAGGACTGCTGGGCTCCTACTTCACACTAGGGGCAGCTTTAGATTCCTCCCAGTGAGGCTGCGTCACTCCCTCGCCTTCTCTGCCTCCCAGGTGGACACTCAGCCACTCCCTCGCCTTCTCTGCCTCCCAGGTGGACACTCAGCCACTCCCTCGCCTTCTCTGCCTCCGAGGTGGACACTCAGCTATGGAGACACCGAGGCCACAGACTGGGGAGAGGCCAGCATGGGCCATCCAAGGCCAGAGAGCCTGCCCTGGCAGCCACATCTCAGCCCCTGCACTGGACCATGTCCATACCACAAAACAGCAGTCAGTGTGAGTGTCCTGGGGGAGCCCTGCCCTCTCCGGTTGCTGAAGAGCAGAGTCCAGAAGACCCAGCCTGCAGCACCAGTGGGGAGAGAAGGGCCGGCCACTGTGGGCCTCTAGAGCAGCGCAGGCCCTGCACAGCGCCTCCTGCCCATTAATCCCCCAACTGTGCTGGAGGGAGACCCCACGGTGCCCCTTCATGCTGACGGGAGGCTGAGGCTCAGAGAGGCTGTCAGGGTTTTCTCACAGGCCCCAGTGGAGTGTGGGACTGGTTTCCCGCTCCTACCCTCCTGCCGAGATGAGGGCAAGAGCTCCCAGGGAGACACAGACACAGCACCCCCACAGGGGAAGGTTGGGGACAGCGGAGACGCAGGCCAAGCAGGGCCACTGCACTGCCGGAGCCTTAAAGCCAGCATCACGGTCCCGTGGAAGAGCCTAGACCTCTGAAGAGGTCCCTGCAGCGGCTGCCTGTGGCCCCTGGTCCTAGGCTGGAAACAGAGTGTCCTGAAGGGAGAGGAGGTGCCCTGCCACCGCAGAGGGAGCCTTGGGACAGGAGAAGACTGGCTTCCTGTGTCGGGCCAGTTCCTCCCCAAACCCCGGGGGCTGATCTAACTGTAAAATGAGCCTGTCAGGCTGCCTGCCCTTGTCACTGTGCTTTTGACGTCACCACCATCACCTTGAATTCAGTTTCTAAGTTACATGTAGAGTCAGTTGGGTCTTTCGTGGCCAGACAACCCTAGAAGGCAGGTCACAAGACAGACATTGAGGGCACTCGGCCTGGGGTCCCTTCCGCAGTTGACTCCAAATCCAGCTGGCCCTGAACCTCACAGGCACTGTTCCCCCGCCCAGTTCTTCCAAGGACGCTTCACCTGGACTGAGAGCCGGGGTCCTCTCTTCCTGGAGCAGGTAACGACACCCAGGTTTGAGTTGAACCCCGTTTCCCACTTGTCCCCAACGACCTCCCTCCTGGGTAGTCATCTGGCCTCTTGGCTTTGGGTCTACTCTCTAAGAGGGAAGAGTGAATGGTCCCCACACTTCACAGGGACTGTGGGAGGTGACCGGGGTCTGAGGAGGGTGCTGCCGTCTGGGAGGTCTTGATTTTGGAGGAGGAAAGGGACTGTGTGTGGCTGGATGTGGACTGTCCCCAGAGGCTCATGTGTCAGGTGACACAGCAAGGTTCAGGTGGAATGACTCACCTCATAAGTGGATTAATCCAGTACATGAGTTAATAGTCTGAATGGACACCTGGGTTGTAACTGTGGGTGGTGGGTGTGGATGGAAGATAGGTCACTGGGGGCCAGGCCTCCCTTGAGGGTCATGTCTTGTTCCCTGGTGCACTCGCGCGCTCTCTCTCTCTCTCTCTCTCTCTCTCTCTCTCTCTCCTTCCAGCTGCCTGGAGTTGAGCGCGCCCTCCATCAGGCCCCTCCACCATGCTGGTCTGCTCCCCTCAGACCCTGGGCAAGGGAGCCAGCTGACCATGGACTCCGAAGCCATGAGCCCAAGTTAACTTTTCCTGCTCTCGGCTCTTCTTGCAGGTGACTTGGTCACAGTGGGGACCAGCTGACTAACAGTCTTCCTCAACAAAGCGTCCTGAGCTGAAGCTTGGCAGCTGGCATTTTTCTCTCCCTGTAGGAGGCCAGGAGTCCAAGGTCGAGCTGTCAGCAGGCGGCCATGCACTGTTCAAGGCTCTGGGGAGGGGTCTTCCTGGTCTCTGCCGGTTCCCGGTGGCTCTGCCATCCCGTGTTCCTGGGGTTGGCTGCCTTGCTCTCATCTCTGCTCTGTCTTATCACAGCCTCCTCCCTCCCTGTGTCCTCTCCTCCTTTTACAAGGACAAGATTTGGGGTGCTCCCTGGTCCAGGATGACCCCATCTTCACTTCGTCACATCTGCGGAGGCCCTAAGTGAAACCACATTCATGGATTCGGCAGTTACAGTTGAACCACAGCAGCAAGGTGGCCTCACCAGCACCCTGGAGCAAGAGCTCACCTGGCTGCAGGTGTGCCAGTCACTCGGTCTCAGCACTGGGTCTGCAACACCTGGAGGCTCAGAATTAAGGGACCTGTGCCTCCCCTGACCCCACAGGCCCTTCCTGCACTTGAAACACAGCTCCAATTAGGTGACACGAGTGCGTAGCAGGAGGCTGTCCCCAGGGACAGCTGGTCTAACGGGCAGATGAGAATGATGTGCAATAAGTACAGGGATCATGAGCGAGCACGCGGTCTCCCCAGGCTGGAGGAAGTTTCCCCCGCTGACCTGACCTGCTGCACGCCTTGGCTTGGGCGGGCTCTTGCTGCCGACAGAGTATGGCGGGTCTCAGGACAGACCCTCTCCACGAGGGAGCTACAGAGGCACACCCTTCCCCAGCACGGACCCTCTGTCCACCACATCCATCTCCTTGATGCAAGGCAGGCCCTCGACCCCCCCGCAGACCCCCATAGCACCCCATAAAGCATCACGCTTTCCTTGGAAGCCTGCGTGCATTTTCACACCGCGTTGTGGACTGTGAGGGTCGTGAATGGAGGCACCCCTGCCCCCGGGCCTGGCTGGGTGAAGGTGGTGGGCTGTGCCCTCCTGTACCCCCTGCACTCTCCTACGCGGCTCTAGCCTGGTTTGGGTGTGAATGACTCCACCTGCACCGCCTGAGGAGGCCGAGGGGGAGGTCGTGGGCTGCATGTTTAATTCACAGTGCGAGCGCGAGCAGTCGATTCATAATTCAGACGCTGCTGCCCTAAATTAGGTGCACCTTCTGAGCTGAGTGAGATGGGAGATGGGAGCCCTTTAAAGAAAACCCATAAAGTCCCCGTTTCCCTCCCTCCGACAGAGTTCTGCTCTCCTGGGCGACTCTTCAGCTCCTAGAGAATAGCATCTTGTGAGTAAAAGGAGGCAGTGAAAATGGAAGAAGAAATTTAAATATGAAACTTTAATTAAATCCCTCTTTGATCATTCTCCCCAGAACCAGCCGAGGGGCTGCGCCGTTCAGCCATGAATCCCATCACCCCTCGGGCTAATTAGGGAAGGGATGGCCTGCTGGCTGGGGGCGGGGAGCCTCCTGACCCCACAACAGCTCAGGGGAGCCCTTCTGACGGGGGCGAGGCCAGCCCCCACCATCTGCCCGTCCTTGCGAGTCTCACAGATGAAGTGCTCTTTGTGCCCCCTCAGGTCTCCCAGCCCAGGACTCCCCAGAGAGGGCCAGGCATCCAGGGGTGAAGGTCCCCAATAGCTCTGGTCCTGATTTTGCAGGGCCAGAAGGGTTCCTTTTACAATTTTTAAAAGTGCTTCTCATTGACATGCACTAATTGTGCGTGTGTCTGAGGCTCGGTGTGATAATGCCATTCGCATGTTTGATGCGTAAAGGTCAGATCAGGGTAATTAAGGATTTTCCTATTTTAAATCAGCTCCCTGCATCCTGTTGCAGGCACCTGCATTCCTGGGGGGATGACACAGTGGACAACCAACAGGTCACAAACGGCCCCACAGCCACACCATCTGGTCTGGGACATTAGCCCAGCCCCCATGCTATGTCACCTCATCGGTCTGAGCCTGCTGCCCAACAGACAGAGCTCAGGCTGTTTAGAGGGAGCGCACACATGGGACACACATACACACAGGACATGCATATACATGGGACAGGCATACACACGTACACTTGGGACATGCATATGTACTGTGCACACACACACACACACACACACAGACACACACACAGACATGTGTACGTGGATATTTGCACAGAGGTACACACACACCCAGTGACACACGTATACAGACGCCCCACACACATGTGCACCCACCATGGATTAGGTGCCAGCAGCATCTTCAGGAAGTGCCACCAAACCCCTCGTTCCTCAGAGAGGGCGGGTCCCCACAGGGGAAGGGAGCTCTGCAGGCAGGAGCAATGAGGGAATTGGTGATGTTACCAATTTGTGGGAGACCAAAGACTTTCCTTAAATGATTTAAGAGAAAGTATTTTGCTAAGTAAACCATGTTGCAAAGAATTTCAGGAGCATTGTTTAAATTATTAAAAGAATCGATTGTTTCCCAGCCCTGGAAGCACCATTTGGATATGATTAATAAGACATCACAAATTATTCCACACCATTACTGCAGGGCCCCGTGTTCCTGAGCAATTTTGTTGGACGATGTCTTTGTTCCATTAGTTTGGGGATAAAAAGAATATAACTAGAATTTTTTATTTGAATCCTGGAAGTTCAACTTTCCTCAGGTGAGGTCTGCTCTCCGTCTTCATCGACTGACTGGAAGAGCTCCCACCTCTGTCAGCTCTCCGCTGCTGGGACAAAGAGCCTGAGAGAACAAAGTGAAAGGAGGAAAGGTTTACTTACTGTCGCGACCCCTTACCCGCAAGGAAGACGCAACTCGGGAATCTTCTTTCAGCGGTTTATTCAGGCCCTTGATATTTCTTCTACTGATCCCTCGGATGCCCCTCCCAGCCTTATTATAGCATCTCAAGCCCCAATGCGAAGCTGCCACGTGGAACTTTCTCATAGGGTGCTGAAAAGCCATGCGCCAACTCTCCCAAATAAGGAGTTGTTTGTCACAAACCACAGCGGAGCCAGCGCCATCTTGTAATGGCGACCATAATCTGCATAAGCGGCAGAGACGGCTCACCAAAACTTACCACGGCTCCTGGCTTCCGAGGTTCTGCTGTGGCCGGTTGGGCCTGCGGGTTTCTGCTGCGTGGGGCAGAACATCGTGGCTGGAATGTTCCGTGGAGCAAGGCTGCTGGCCTCACAGGGGCCAGGAAGCCAAGAGACAGAGGGAGCGGCTGGGGCCCCCAAGCCCCCAGAGAGGCGCACCCCAGAGCCTCGCTCCTCCCTCCTGCCGGTCCCCACCTCCTTGGACCAACCACCAGCTGGGACTCCGGCCTCCACACATGGGCCTGGGGGGACGTCTGTGGATCCACTGTAGCCATCTGTGTGCACACCAGCCCCAGGGAGTGGCGTGAAGCTGTGGTGGCTGTATGTCCCTGGGGCACTCTGGGCTGACCAGGCATCCTGGGCTGGCCTTGCTGGCCTCCTGCGGGGTGGCTCCTCCAGGGTCAGCAGGGCTGGGCTGGGCTGGGCAGCACCACCAGGGCTTCTTTCTCCAGTCCTCCTGGGCAAGGTGGTCTCAGGAAGCACTCAGGGCGAAGGCCGAGGCTCCTTCCTCGTGGTCACGTCACTGGTCAGTGGGGCTAGGCCGCAGTGGCCAGGGGTCTGGCTAAGCCTTCTTTCTGGGTGAACCTGTGGGTGTTTCCAGATGACCTGCCCTGAACGGGGGAAGGCGCCATCGCTCTCTCGAGGGCTGGAGCTGGACATCAGTCTTCTCCTGGCCTTGGACTGCCAAGACCCAGACTGCAGCTGCCCCCCTAGACCCAGGCACCAGCTCGCAGACAGAGGGGCTCTATCCCCATGGCTCATGTCCACGGCTCCAGGGCTGCAGGGACCATGACCTCTGCATGCGCGCGCGTGCATGTGTGTGTGTACGTGTGCGTGTACGTGTGCGTGTGTGTATGTGTGTGCGTGCGTGTGTGTACGTGTGTGTGCGCGTGTGCGTGTATGTGTGCGCGTGTCCTGTGGGTTGTTTTTCTGTGGATCCCCGACTTAGGTAGCTCCTAAATCCACTTGTCATTTCCCCACACCCCCCAGGTTCAAGGTGAGGGGAAAGGGACTGCACCTCTTAAAGGAGACTGGTGGTCATATTTAATCCCCCACAAGCATTAGCCCACACCTGCGGTTCCTTGGTGAGCAGAGAGCGTTGTGGTCTCTCCAGACCTTGATACTGCCCAAGCTCCTCTTGGAAACCACCACAGAGGAGTCTTTGGATAAGTCCCCCCAGCAGTCCAGAATGTGCAGGTTTGGAAGAAAACTTCAAGAAAAATTACTTTTTTTTTAAAAAAAAAGGATCCTTTCTGCATGAAATGAGGCTTTGGTCAGGTTTTGCTCAGAACTCCTTGCCCGGGTGCTGTCAGGTGAGCCCAGAGGACAGAGGAGCCGAGCCCTTACCGCAGCATCTCCTGGCTGTGCGCTGGGCCGGCTGACCTCGAGCCCCAGGCTCACCATCTCAGAGCACCGCGGAGGGCCAGGTGGGCTCCCCCGCAGCCTTTGTTAGCACGGCAGCCAGACGGGGTGGTTGGAGCAGCAGAGACTTAGGGCCTCACAGTTCCAGAGGCTGAACCTCAGGATCACAGGCTGGTTCTCCCGCAGCTCCTGTCTGTTGTGGGGTCCCCATCCTGTGAGTGCAGGAACATTCAGAGGCAAAGTGACGGGACTGTGCGGGCTGCACTCTGATCTTTCCACCCAGTCTGAAGGGCCTGACTGGGGCAGGTGGGAGGGGCTGGAGGAGGAGGCTCGCGGGGGCTGCCTTGGAATTGTCCTCCGCCCCTTCCCCTCTCTGCTTCCCAGTTGCCCTGAGCAGAGAAGAGCTCCTCAGCCTGCCATCCCCCATGATGGGCTGCCTCACCGAGCCCAGGGCAATGGGGCTGCCCTGCTACTAACTGGATCTCTGAAACCTTGACGCAGAACAAACTTCTCTGAGTCGCCCTCATCCGAACCTGTGGTCCCAGGGACAGACCACGGCTAACACAGCAGCATCTTCTCCCTGTGTCCTGACTCTGCCGACTGCTTTTCTTTTCTTTTACATTTTACACACGTTACCGGGGTGCAATCCCCACAGCCCAACACCCCCACGTGCACACAACGCAGAGTAGTTCAACCATCTCCCCATCTTGAACGCTCACTCCCAAACCAGCCTGGCACCCTGGTGGCCACTTCTCCATCCCATCTCCGGCCCCAGCCCAGGCAGCCTTCGGTCCATTTCTGGCCGTGTAGACCTGCCTATTCCGGCCACTTCACGTACACACAGCCGCACACCAGGCTGCCGTCCAGGCCCCTGTTTCCTCTAGCTTCCCCCCTGCACTGGGCCAGGACTCCTTCTCTGGATGGCCAAGTGACAGTCCACAGTGCACACTGGGCACAAGGACTCGCAAGCTCCCTGCCCTTTCTGTCACCAACAGGTTCTCCCCTGGCTCCCTCCTTCCCTGCGGGCTGGGACAGTAGCGTCATGGCAGACCCCGCATTCCTCCCTGTTCATCATTCTGTCCTCACAGGCCCCGGGCCAGGGTCAAGGACACAGCTATGAACAGCCCAGTCCCTCCTCCAAGCCTGGTTGCCCAGTGGGCAGGAGAAGCCTTGAGGGGCTGTCACAGTGGGCTTGGGAACGCGGGCTTGTGTCCTTGAATCTCATGGGTGAGCTGGGTCCCTCACCCCGGCCTTCCTCCCTGTCCTGGAGGACAGCTGGTGGGCACAGGCTTGCTGTCCATCTCCTTCCTGTCCTGGACAGACTCTCTTCCTGTGCAACGGATCTGACCACCGCCTCCGCTCCAAGCTGTTGGTGGGGGCAGGACTCCCACCTGATGCTGGAGTGGCAGTGGGATCAGCAGCTTGTGAGTCACCAGACTCACAGCCAGGGAGGAGCACGGGCTGGCCATGCAGAGCCACACGGGGTGAAGTTGGGGCAGAGTGACCAGGCAGGGCATGGGAGGCAGGCCTCACAGTGACAGGGAGGTAGGATGTCCCTGGTCCTGGGGGAGCATGTGATTGGCTTGTTGATCAACCTTGAGGGCTCGAGGGGAGGGGGAAGCTCCCTGGCTGAGGACCAGGGAGGTGTAGCTGGTCAGCTGACCAGGGGACCAGCTGGGTGGGAGGGGAGCTCAAGGTCAGACCATGGGCTCAGCCTACCAGGCACCTACTGGGGACAGTCCAGCCCCCACCCCAGCCTGCCAGGGAGGGCCTGATTGATGTGGCCGATGGGTGGGAGACAGGACCAAGGAGACCCAAAACCTGAAGATCTCACTCCCTGCAGGTACACCAGAGCTCCGGGCAGCTGGTGGTGGGCATTCCATCCAGCCCTCGAGTCCCCCTTGCTTGGACATTGGTTTTGCAGCCTCTGCGTTCGGCTTGCCGTGGGCTTCGCCCACGGTGCTCATGTGCACCTCCGAAATCCCCAGCTGGCCTCTTCCACCCTGAAGTCAGCACCAAGCCCCAGATCTGGCTGTCCCACCCACGGGGCTGGCTTGGCCTTTCTGATCACCACCCAACATGGCCCTAGTAGCCCTGGATGTGCAGGAGGTGCCCAGCTGAGTCACAGCAGGGACCTGGGCTAGAAGGGGAGAACCGGGTGCAAGAAGAGGGCTCCCCTTCCCACTAGGCCAGGGCGCAGTCCCCAGAGCCGTCCTGAGTCTGCCTGCTGCCCAGTGCAAGCTCTGGGTCACCCATGGGCTCCTACACACGGTCACTCATCAGGAAAAGGGGGCCCCTGCGTCCCTTCCTGCACAAACCCGCCACGTTCGGGCCAAGTTGCTTGAGGCTGAGGCTCGGGCTTTTCCAGAGAGCTCAGGTCAACCAGCTCCAGACTCCACCTTTCCAAGGCGCCATCTGGGAGCTGGGGGTGGGTCCCTGAGAGGCAGGCGGGTGTGGGAACCCAGGACACAGGGGAGCAAGCGCTCACGTCGCGGTCATCCTGCACCTACCAAAGGTGAAGAAGAGCAAGGTTAGTGTTGGGAGCGCAAGTCCCAGGGCGTTCAGGACTCTGGGGGAGTTTCTCTCAGCACCTAGTGTGTGCCAGGCACGGTCCTAGGTCCCGGGAAGAAAGAGTTCACGAAAAGACGGGGAGGGGAGGGGAACTGCTGTTCACTCAGAGCTGACATTTTGTCAGGGAGACAGACCACAGCAGAGTAAATGGCTAGAGAATGTCATGTTTAAAAGGTGCTAGGGACAAAGGTGAGGGAGGTGGGGTGGGTGCTGCCATCCTGGAGGCCAGCCCAGGCAGAACCCCAGGAGGGGCTTCTCACAGGAGCCCTGGAGGCCGAAGGAGCAGAGCCCTGTGGTCCTGCCCGCCACAGGACGGTGAGTCCTCTGCCCTTTGCAGTTGGGCTCAGGAGAGGTGGTGCCCCAGCCACCAAAGACACCCTTTCCAGAGACTTCCAGGAGAAGATGGAGGTGGCTGGACTGTGCCCTGTGGCAGGAATGTGTAGGGGACCCTGGCGCTCTCCCTGGCCATAGGAGAAGGAGGGTGCTGGGGGCCAGAGAGTTAAAATACCCAGCATGTCCCGCTCCTGCGCTCATGAGCCCTGTCCCGTGCCTGCCCCCAGGGGGACTGTAGGCTGGGCCACTCCTGCTGTCCCAGGCTGTGGTCACTGTTGCCAAGTCTATGACAAACACACGTCTCCCGTACATCTGGGTTGTTTTTCCCCTTCTTGGGGAAAAGAAATTTCTTATTTCTTTTAAAAGTCTATTAATATCGATTTGGTAGTTTTCTCTGTCCCAGGTGGAGCGATGCATTTTCTCCCAGGTGTCAACGTGCAAACCCTCGCTCGCCGTGTGTCTGTGGTCTCAGCCTGGCTGACCCACAGCCTCCTCCTGCCTCCCCCTCCTTCCTCCTTCAGGCCGGCTGACTGCAGAGGGCTGGCTCTCAGCAACAGAACTTCCCGGCATCTGGTGCCTGCCCTCGGGAACATTCTGCCCTTCCTGGGAACAGGCCTCTGTGCTTGCCGCAGTCTGCTTTGCCTCCCACACCCCCCGAGGCTCCCTCAGGCTCAGCAGGGTGAGGACCACAGGCCAAGTGGGGCGGCAGCACCTGCCCCTGGCTCCCCAGGTCTGGAAGAGACTTCCCCTGCATGCAGGATGCGGAGACGGCGGACCACACCGGTGAGGGCCGCTCTCCTTGGGAGAGGAAGGTAATTCCTGCCCCTCAGTCAGGTTCACCACCTGTCCTTCCCCTGGTTTCATTTTTCTGAAGTGCTCAATCACATTAAGCTACTAGCTGCAAGCACATTTTAATTTTCCTGCTTTACACTCCGTAATAAATAGTGACAGGGTGATCGTGTGGCCTCGCCCTCGGCCTTCTCCTCCTCCTCGCCTCATTTCTCTTCATCGTGTTGCCAAGTGTCCTGAGGACTTCAATGCAAGCACAAGGCCAGGCGGCAGACTGGAGGGACCTTGCTGAACCCGCTTTGCTGGCCACAGTGTCCCCAGGCAGGGGTGTGGTGGGTGAGAACCCAGGACAGCGACGTCTCCCTGCTGATCTGTGGGCAGGGGCTTACTTGGCCCTGGCTCCTGAGCTCTGCACACCCACGCCTCTTCTCAGGCCAGCTCAGGCCAGCTCAGGCCGCCCACAGGGCCAGCTCCTGCCCAGTGCAAGGCAGTGGGGGCCCAGGGCCAGGCGCCAAGACCCACCCTAGGAGGTATGGGGAGCACCCAGGGCTTAGCTGTGGGGAGCACCAGGCTGGGTGTCTGCTTGATGGAAAAGTGTCCCCAGGCCCCATCTGTGTGGCTTCACCCAACTTGAATCCAACACATTGTGGAAACGTAGCATCGGCAGTGAACACGCATGTCACCCAGACCAGGAGGCCCTGCAGCTGTCGACCCTGCCATCACTTTGAATCAGACACGGTAACCAACTCTGGGAGGTTTTGAAATGCACAGCAGGGGGTCTGTCTGCAGGTGCCACGCAAACATGGCTAACGAGGGGCCAGAGCTCGGTTGACGTGGTGTCCTTGAGGGTCCTGCAGTCTGATCCCCCAGGGATACCGAGGGTGAAGGTCTCACAAAATTAAAATGTCCATTGGAGAACCATATCTGTATCTCAGGTTTTGCTCCAAACCTCGGAGCTGTCTTCCGTGTTCACCCTCCATAGAGAGGAGACTTTTCAAAGGGGCCACATTTGGTGATGCCCTGAGGAGCCCCCAGTGTCCCTGGCAGGTGATGGCAACAGAACTCAGGCACAGGCTTTTGGCATCTGGGTCCTGCTTCCCTCCCCAAGGAGTATTCCAGAAGGACTGTTCTAAAGTGGCCAGGGTTTGGCCAGCCTTCGCATCTGTTTCTCTCTGAAGTTCTGGGCATGAGGCTGGGGGTGAGCAAGCCCCTCCCGGAGTCTGGAGGGGCTCTGCCCGCCCCTGCTTGGTCACGGGCTCTTGGCCTCAGTTACTGGTCTCGGAGGCACATTATTTTGCTCAGCAAGACCCAAAACTGCACCGAGATGAATGCTTGCCTCTTCTCACCTAACCACACACACGCAGGTGGCCTCATTCTGTGAGCTCAATGAGACCAGGGTTTCTCACATGCTGGTTTTTGTAGTGTCCCATCACCGGGAACTGTCCCCTCTGCATGGTGGAGGCCAGCCCGCCATGTCCTCCTCACAATCCAGAGAATGGAGGGCAAGGGGGGGAGTAGAGGGTCTCGAGAACTCACATCCCCTTTCCAGAAGGGTTGGTGACCACTTAGTCCAGCAGCCACTTCCACCAGCAAGGGAGACTGGGACAAGGGTCTCTGACCAGCACAGGCACTGTCCACACACAACAAGGCTGGGCTCTGCTGGGCAAGGCAGGCAGAAGGGACAGGCGGTCTGTGTTGAAGGCCATTCTGCCACCCCCCTGCTTCCTGGGAGGAGCAAATGAGGAGCACAGTAAAGTGCTGAGCGTGTCAGGCTGCCTTACTGTCCACACAGATGTACTGCCATCACCACCACCTTCGTCATCGTCACCATCTTACTCTCAGATAATCCCCTCTGGACTCTGGCTAACCTGTGAGTCCTGCCGCTGGTTTGTTTTATGACCTGCCGTACCCTCCATTTGTGTTCAGAATTCCAGTGTGAATAGAACCTAACTCCTTGTTCCACGGGGGTTGGCAAATGGTATTTTGATACATTAATTCTCACAGGTTTTAAAAACAGTTTTGATCATCGAAATTCACAAATTCACATTTGCAAATGTGTGTATAGTTTTAAAATGGCAAACTCTGTGTTCCAACCAAGTTGCTTTTGAGATTTTTCTGCAGAGGAAATAACCACAGAGAAGGAAGGAAATTTATCTGTGAGGGTGCTTCTCACAGTGATATTTATAACCATTGAAAAATTGGAAACAACCTAAATGTTGAAGAATGGAGACCTGGTAAGATGAATTACACTCCATCCATGCCATGAAATACTATATGGCTTAAAAATTATGTTGTCGAAGAATATTCAAATATATGGAAAAGTAGTCGTGATGTATCTGTTAAATGAAAACGCAAATTTCAGAACCGTGTGTGAAATTGTAACCGTGGTCTGTGGGGGGATCACCACTGTCGGTGAAGAATGTGGCTCTGAAGCCAAGATTCCACCCCTGCTCAGCCTGGCTCCCCGCCTAGGGCCCTGGCCACAGGACTTCCTGCCTCCGTTTGTGCCTTTGCAGAGCATGGACTCTGACACTGCCCTCCTTAGGGGCTCCAGGCCAAACCCCGCCCCCTGCTCACACATGGCACAACTTCCGGGGTGCAGGACCTCCACCCCGACACCTCCTGCATGGGGCCTGGGCGCCTCCTGTGGCTCTCCATGAGGGGGCGCCTCTGAGGCACACCGGGCTTTAAGTGCACTGAGCCCTTTGGGATGAGCAGAGCAGGGGCGGTGGTGATGGGGCCCGTGTGCGGTGGTGGCGGACTGGGTTTCTTGTCTGGATTTCTAGAAGATTCCTGTTCATTGTTTGTGGAGCCCTGCAGAAGGCAGGTGTCTGTCCCAGGATGCAGGGGGCTGGGGGAAATGGGCTCTGCTCGTGCAACAGGTGATCTCTGAGCACCTACTGCAGCTGCTGGGCCGACTCCATGCTGCACACTGGGGCTTCAGAGGGGAGGAGAGTCACCTGAGGCCAGGTGTAGCCTAACTGCAGAATGAGGTCATCCCAGAGCCACTTCCTGGGGATCCCTGAGCAGAGCTGGGGCGTCCCTGAGGGGAGGGCTTCCCACAGGGCTACCTGCCAGGCTGCCACTTGAAGGAGGACAGAGCCCTCACCGCCCACCTCGTCCAAGTCATCCACACCAAGACATGAGGGGAAGGGCCCTTTGTCCTTCCCTAGCCCTCAATCCACATGTGGGTGAAGGCCCTGAGCTGGAGAGTGGACACTGGGGAGCCGGAAGCCAGCACTGGAGCTCTCGCAGGTCTATGCCACCCGCTGGAGTGCTCCAGGAGACCAGTGAGGAGTGGAGCCTGCAGGCCAGGCCAGCCTCTGCCCCCAGCCGCCATGTCCCTGCTGCATGCCATGGGCCTTTCAAGAGGAGCCAAGGTGCCACCAGGGAAACAGGGCAGTCACCTGACCAGGATGTGCTTCAGGGGGATCCCCCACCCACAGCTGGGTGACAAGTCTGGAGGGGAGGGGTCCGGGCAGGGAGAGCAGCAGCCCCAGAAAGGTGATTTGGGTTTCTGAACAGTGAGAGGCAGGGGCAAGGGGCTGTGGTTAGGAGATACTTGGGAGGAGGGGTCAGCAGGGCCCGGGGTTGGATGGCCTGGCTGGGGGAGGCCTGGGAGGGAGGAAGGGGACTTGCCCTGGGCAGGGGACAGGTGGCAAGCCTCTTACTGCGCCGTGGACTCCGAGGCTTAGCAGTGTGGCTAAAGGTGCAAAGACCAGTCCGCTCGTGGAGGGAGAGTTCCGACCCACTCAGTGCCCAGGTCACCAGCTTCACCCTCTGTGGCAAGCAGCCTCCAGCAGCCGGGACATCCTCATCGCTGACACCTGCCCCTTTGTTCCTGCTTCCAACTCAGGAACCCCAGAGACAGTCATGCTGTCAGCCAGCCCCTCAGGACACCCTGTCTTCCTGTGTCACCTCCAGTGGCCCAGGGCAGCAGTCTCCCACGGGGCTCCTCCCCTGCCACCCCTGGGTGTCTCCAAATGCCAGTGAGGCCAGTGGCCCCTCCCTGCAAGCTCTGAGCAAATGGCCTCTGCCTCACTCAGTCTGTCAACGTCCACACGGGGCCGTGTCCAAGGTAGGACTGAAGCCTGGGAGTGGTGGGGGCCATGGGCAGCGTGTCACGGAGAATCCTGTAGGTCAGAGCCCCAGGCTGGAACTCCGGGGACCCCTGACCCTGAGAAGGTGGTGAAGGTCCAAAGGAAGGAAGATCAGACTCTGGGGGGAGGCCTGGGCCATGGAGGGCATGTGGCTGGGGCCCTCCCACTCTGCACCTCGGAGGCCTTGTCAAGCCACATGGCAGCTGGTGGAGGTTGCTGGCAGCTCCAGGGTCAGTGCCCAGCTGGGCACTGACCTGAGGGAGCCCCCATTCTCTGCCCACACCCATCCCCACTGCACACTGATGATGTGAACCTAATTTAATAATCGCCCTTCAAGCATGTGCTTGGTGCCCAGATAGACAGGGTCCAGGCAAAAACACAGGACTAAAGACCATGTCCTCCCCTCACCAAGGGCCAGTGGCCTCTCTCTGTACTCTGGACAGCTGGGAACAATGAGTCTTTCTTGATTGAAACAAACGTGCCCAGGGAGCATCCATTTCAGTCTTTGGAGGGTTCAGAGTCAGGGCCGCCTGTGCCAGTTGAGGTTGGAGAATGGTGGGGAGTGTGGGTCATTGTAGTTAGAATAGCAGGTTCAACAGCATGTGGGGACCACAATGTGTCCTTAACTGAAGCCTCAGATGCAGAGTCAACGCTGCTCACCACCATGCACCTAGTCATCAGCTCACTGGGCCGTCCCTCGTATTTCAAACTTGGCTCCACGTACCATAAACATATATAATTTTTATTTGTCACTTTACAAAAGAAATTTAGAAAAGAGAAATAATGCCACTTGGATTCACAGGAACCAACCAGTGCCTCTCAAAGCCACTTTGATCCCGTGGAGACGTAGGATAAAAGCAAATGACCAGAAGGCCAATAGGGTGGCCGGCCCAACAGCGGCACTGCAAGGTCATCACCGAGCTTCCTGAAGGCCTGCGGGGGCGAGGCTCAGGGCTCCAGGGACCCAGGCTGCAGGGCGCCCCCCCGCCCCCCACACCCTCTCATGTTGTGCGAGGGAGGGAACAGGCACAGGGCAGCTGGTAACTCACAAAGCTCTCGTTACCAGGAAGTGGGTTCAAGTCCATGTCGGGCACCCCTAGTCGGGCACCCCTAGTCGGGCACACCGGTTCACCCATGGCGCTGGCCCTCGGGGGCCGTGGGAGGGAAGTGTAGTCCACGGGCTTCAAAGAACCTATCGAGGAGGAGCCGCAAGACCCGGCTGAAGGGAAACGATGTTCTGTGTGGCTCCACTCTGCGAGTGATCGAGGACCCCCACAGCTGCTCCTGGGCAGGAACCATGGCTGCCGTGCGGACAGGGGTCCAGGCCTCAGCGACAGTGCAGGACTCCGGGTGCCCCAGCAGGACTACCAGGATCAGCATCTGAGCAGGGCTCCCGGCCACCCACCGGAGCAGGAATCCCGGCACGACTCCCACACAGGACACCCGCCACTGCCCCTGTGCAGGAACCCTGGCTGCCACCCCCATGTGGACCCCCATCCACCAGAGTGGGGCTCCTCTGGTCACCTCCATCTTGGGACTCTGCAGCCACTACCATAGTCCCCTACACGCTATAGGTTGCCTGCATCGCACAGGCACCCACATCTGGAGACAGCCGACAGTCACAACACTGCATGCCACAGAGCCACGTCTATGACACATTGCCCAACACCATGTCAACCACAACCCTCTCCTCATCGCTGAAAGCAGCCACCTCCATCTTGGGACACCTTCATCACCATCTTTAGTTGGGACAACTCCCAGCTTGGAACTCTGGCTGGGCAGGTCCTGACAGTATCCAGCCTCCCCGTCTGCCCGGCACCTGCCACCTGGCACAGTGACTGCCCAATACAAAACAGCTCTCCGGTGACAGGTGCACAGTCCCCAGGGCTCATCCCACAAGACCTCTAGGAGAGAAAGGTCCCCAGTTAGGAAGTAGAGAGGGAGGGGTGAGTGGGATACAGATTAGAGACTAAACTAGAGACCGGGAACCATGAGGTCTACAGGTGATATAAGGAGAAAGACCAGGCGCCCACATCAGACCAGCGGGCCCCAGAGGAGATACTTGGGGTGCCGTCTCCCATCAGAAAGGGCAAGTGCCATCCCCCACCTCCAGGAGCCCCGCACCTGAGACCAGCTCTCCCACCCGAATAACCTGCACCATCCTGAGGGTGGAGAAACCAGCTAAGGACAGACAACCCCCCTGCAGGATGAGAAGGGAAGCAGGAGAGATACTGATTTCCAACAAAAATAATCCTGGTTTCCTCATTCGAGGTTTTTCCTCTTGCTCTTTCTTCTCCTGCCCTCACGTCCCCAACATTTGTGAAACCAACTGCTTTTCATGAACCAGGCTACCGAGGACTGGGAGGTCTGAATAGTGCATTCCGGTGGTGTTGTCTCTTCTTTTATCTCCTATTTTTACATTTTTATTCTTCTTGATATTGGTGTGTGTTTGATTCATGTGCTCTACTAACCTCCTGCTCACTTGTCTACCCCAATCACTTCCGCTCTCTTCTCCTGCTACTAACCAACTCCCTTAGATTTCTTTTTCAGGCTTTCTAAGATGTAATAACTCTATCCTCACCTCCTTCCCCCTCAACATCTCATCCTAACCCCCACCCCCAGTTCTTTGTTCACATCAGAAACTGTAGACCCTTTTGCAAACCTACTGTTTATATTGAAGATAATAATTGAACTATTTCCGAACATTGTGACCAAACTGTATACGTCTTCATAGCAGCTATTTGGTTTCAGGTTGTACTGGTTGTATTGGGGTCTGTTAAGATTATCCTCCCCCTCAAAGGACAGGTATTAAACCCTGCAAGGACACTATAAGCCTGTAGGGTGAAAACGATAAACCCTCAGATTGCAGTACTAGAAGGGAAGGCACACAAACAACATAAAAAAAAAAACAAGGGAAGAAAGTGTCCCCAAATCAACCAAGGTTCTACATTATTAGACTCCAGGCCACTACAGCAGAAGGAATTACAGAGAAGGAGTGCAGGGTTACGTGATTAAAATGTTCTGTGAATTAAAGGATGACATAAGAGAGCGAATCCAGGCAGCAAAAGACCATTTTAATAAAGAGCTACATAAGCAAATACAGGAAGCAAAAGATTACTTCAATAAGGAGACAAAGGTTCTGAAAAAACAAAAAACAGACAAATCTTTGAAATGAAAGAAACAATAAACCAAATTAAAAGCTCAATACACAACACCACCAACAGATTAGATCACTTGGAAGACAGGAGCTCAGACAATTCTTGTCAAAATATATCATCTTGACAAGAACGTTGACCACACAGAGAGGACGGTAAGAAACCACGAGCAGAACACTCAAGAATTGTGGGGTAACATGAAAAGACCAAAGTTAAGAATCATTGGGATAGAGGAAGGCATAGAGATCCAAACCAAAGGAAGGAGTCATCTATTCGATGAAATAATATTAGAAAATTTCCAAACATGAAGAATAAATTGGAAAATCCAATACAAGACGCTTATAGGATGCCAAATGTACAAAATCACAACAGATCTCTCCTCATCCTGTATGTCTTGCATTTTCATTATGATATGCCTTGGGGTGGATCTGTTAGTTCCAAAAACAGCATGGTATTTGCTGAGGGCCATTACCAAGTAGGAATGACGCATCGAAATTTCCTTGCCAAGCGTACCCCATGCTGCTTAGAGGACATTTGATGGAACATTGCATGCATGCTTTAATAAGGTGACCTTGCTCAAGGACCAAGGCAGATTCGGGTTTAGAGCTGATCAGGTTTGAGGAAGTAACCGGCTCCTTGAGTTTAAGGCGTTGCCAGTTTAAGATAATGGGTTTTAGGGAAGTTGGCGGTTGAAGATTATTGCCGGGATTAGGGTGTTCCTGCTGCTTGTTCCCGTTGAATTCTCGTGAGATTAAAATGGGATTTGGAGAGAGCCTCGTGGAGTAGGTTGTTGGTGCGGGAGACGGCAGAACGCGATTGTCCCTGGACCTGTGTGGAGGTGGTGTGAGAGCTGGAATAAAGAATTGCTGTTTGAACCTACAAAGCTGTGAGTGCCTCCTGAATCTTGTGCCAAGCCGAGACATTGGCCTTGGCAGGTATTGGCACCAAAATAGACTTATAGACCAGGGGTTCAGAATAGAGGACACAGAGACTAACCAATATAATTACAGTTATCTTATATTAGACAAAGGAGCCAAAAACATACATTGGGGAAAAGACAACCTCTTCAACAAATGGTGCTTGGAAAACTGGAAATCCACATGCAATAAAATGAAATTAAACCCCTGTCTCTCACCATGCACAAAACTCAACTCAAAGTGGATCAAGGACCTAGGAATTAGACCAGAGACCCTGCACCTAACAAAGGAAAAATAGGCCCAAGTCTCCATTAGGTAGGATTAGACCCTGACTTCTTCAATAAGACTCCTATAGCTCAAGAATTAAAAACAAAAATCAATAAATGGGATGGATTCAAACTTAAAATCTTCTTCTAAGCAAAAGAAACCACCAGTAAGGTGAATAGAGAGCCTAAGGATGGGAGCAAAGTTTTACCAACACACATCACACAGAGCACCAATCTCCAGGGTCTATAAAGAACTCAAAAATCTTAATGCCACAAAAACAAACAACCCAATCAACAAATGGACCAAGGACCTGAACAGACACTTCTCAGAAGAGGATATACAATCAACCAACAAATACATGAAAAAATGTTCATCATCTGTGGCAATTAGAGAAATGCAAATCAAAACTACTCTAAGACATCATCTCACTCCAGTCAGAATGGCAGCTATTGTGAGGACAAACAACAGTAAGTGTTGGCGAGGGTGTGGTGGGACCGCAAATTGGTGCAGCCAATATGGAAAGCAGTAAGGAGATTCCTTGGAAAACTGGGAATGGAACCACCATCTGACCCAGCTATCCCTCTCCTCGGTTTATACCCAAAGGACTTAAGAACAGCCTCCTACAGGGACACAGCCACATCAATGTTTATAGCAGCACCATTCATAATAGCTAACCTGTGGAACCAACCTAGATACACCTCAATAGTTGAATGCATAAAGAAAATGTGGTACATATACACAATGGAAAATTACTCAGCATTTAAAGAGAATAAAATCCAGGCATTCGCAGGTAAATGGATGGAGTTGGAGAATATTATGCTAAGAGAAGAAAGTCAATCCCCAAAAAACCAAAAGATGCTGATCCATTAAGGGGATGAGTGGAGAGCATGGGGGGATGGAGGAGCTTCAGATAGGGCAAAGGGTAGGGAGGGTAAGGGAGAGGACAGGGTGGTAGGAAAGATGGTGGAATGAGATGGCCATCATTACCCCGAGTACATGCATGAAGACATGGTTGGTGACTCTGCGATGTGTACAACCAGAGACGTGAAAAGTTGTGCTTTATATGGGTAATATGAATTATAATGCACTCTGCTGTCAGGTATAACAAATTACAATAAATAAACAACAACAACAAAAGAACTTGTGAGGCCCTATTATGTCATGGCCCAGGCTATGTGGGCAGTGACCAAACAGACTCCATTTTGCCCTGAGCCTCCACGTCATGTTGGAAAGCCTTCTCCCAGGGAAAGCCCTGCCTCTGCTCCTGTCAACAGTTGCCTAGCATAGCATGTTTGCCAACACAAAATGGCGATTCTTACACAATGTAAAAGTGTTTTCTCTTGGGTTCCCGTCTTCCCTGGACCATGTGCCCTGGCAGAGACTGACTCTCTAGACGTTGGTGACCATTCTGTAACTTGTACACAACTAGGGACCTTTTGGCCACTCCCTTTTCTGCTTATGATTTTAGATCTCATGACGTTTGTTTATGGTTTTGAATCATATCAACAGCCACTTCTACTTTAAGATGGTTTTGGACTATAAAAGGTGTACTCAGACCCCGAGAGGGTCGAAGGGTGTAGACCTGCAGCCTGCCCTTGGCCTGCCTGCTGGTGGATCTGGACCACAGGCTGGTGAATAAAGTTTCCATTCCCGGCTTAGAGATTGACTGAGTGATTTATTGCAATCCCACCTCAACATTTACAGGTCCCTTTGAAAGGATAAAAGAAACTGAAGTTAAAATGTAAAGGAACAGGTATTGTAGAGTTTCTAAGCTGCAAAGCCTGAGTTAAAATGTAAAGGACCAGGTATTGTTAAGTTTCTATGCTACACTCAAAGCCTGAAATTCCTGTAGCTGTTAGGACAATTCCCGGGACTGCCCATTAAATAATCCTCCTTGACCACTTAGTTGTTTAACAACTTGGACCCTGTGCAGCTAGGCACGTAGGCACCTCAGGGCCCAAACCAATCAGTTTGAATGTATCCCCCTCCTTAGGAGTGACCTATCACTCCCGCCCGACCTGTTCCCGCCAATGAATGTACTAATCATGTTTGAGAGACGTTGTTTGATTTTCCCGCACCTCATGATGATTTGCTCTGATGTATGCAAAGCCCCCACCCTCCCCAAAAAGTGTACTTAAGCACTGCTCAACCCCTGCTCCGGGCTCTTGGTCGCTGTCCCTTCTTGAGTGAGCCTGGAGCCCCAGTGCACTGGATCCTCAATAAACCCCCTTTTGCTGTTGCATGAGTCGGTCTCTTGGTGGTCTCTTCCTCCATCGTTCGCCAGACCCTTACACCTTTGTAGGAGTGGGAGTGGGTCACACCTGGTTATGGAAGGGGACAAAGCACCCCACCAGCCAGTGCTTCATTCCAAGGTTCCGAGGTGCTCCACCTTAAACAGCTGATAACTTTAAAAAAATCGAATAAATTAAAAGAGATGGACCAAGGCTTAATCAAGCAACTCATTTCAACCTCTCCAGAAATGGAAGGCACGAGAGTATGCAAATCCAGTGTTAATCTGCGCTCGGCTAAAGCATCATCGGCAGCTTGCTTTCTATGCAAATAGGACCCAGAGTGAACAGAACCGGTGACTTTCCGTGGCTGGGCTTGTTTTCTTTGTAAATCGATTTTTACCTCAAAAGACTTGAAATTTCTCACAAATAGCTCACGTGCACACCCCCGCACTGCAGTATTTTTGGTCTGGATTTATTTCATCCATTTCTGAATCAAGAATTCCCTTTAGACCTGCCCAGGACCCTGGGATGCCAGACATGGCGTCCCCCCAGCCCCAGCATGACCATGGTGGCAGGGTAGGAAATTGCGGGAGATGGCACCAAGAGCCACAGAGGCTTAAAAGCCACCTCCCCAAGAGTGCTCAAGCACGAGACTGTACATTTTATATGCATATCTGCCTCGTCTTTGAGAGTAAGTGGACACTTAACTCCAGAGCCTTTTTGCAATTCCCTGTTACCCGCAGGGAATCAGCCATCAGTAAAGTCAAACCCACTTCCTGAACAAAGAGTTCCGGAAAACTTTCCTTTTAGCGAGGCAGCGGACTCACCAGGCTCCTAAGCGCTGCTGAAAGATTCCAGTTTGGACCCAGCTCTTGGGAGGCTGAGCGCCCCCTCCCTGGGCCCCGCAGGGCTGTGCTGCAGAACCTGGGAAAGCAGGCACACCCTGGCCTCCAGCTCAGCAGCCAGGGGCTGGTGGTGTGAAGGAGGAAAGAACCGGAGGAAAAGGGGGCCATGCTTCCAGACGCCGGTGCAGAAAGAGACCTTCTGGGTAGGACCAAAGCACAGGCAACAAGCAAAACTCGACAAATGGTGCTACGTCCAACTAAAAGGCTCCCGCACCACCCAGGACACAGTCAGCAGTGAGAAGAAATGACCTGGAAAACGAGAGGAAGTCTTGCCTGCCATGATCGGCCAGCGGGTCAGTGACAGAATCTGCAAGGAACCCAGGGCCTCATGACAGAAACCCAGGCAGTCCCATTTAAAAAAAGGGGAAATGATCTGAGTGGACCTCTTCTCCAAAGAAGAAACACAAACAGCGACTTGTGCACAGAAAAGTGATGGGTGTGGTTGTCCACAGGGAATGCAAAATGAAATTCCAACCAGGACAGGGCCATGGAAATACAGCACCCGAAAAGCCCCTGGGTCCATGTATGAAGGCATGAATGGTGTGGCTGGACTTCGTGTCCAACCAGAGAAATGAAAACTTGGGCTCCGTTTGTGTACTACGAGTTGAAAGACATCCTGTCCTCATGTAGAACCAGCTGGAACAAGTAAATGAATGCATTTTAAAATGTGAATTTAAAAAAAAACACAAAAAACAACAAATACTGGCAAGGGTGTGGAGAAGAGGGACCCTTGGGCACTGCTGATAGGAGTGGCAGTCGGCACAGCCTGGAGTTTCCTGGGAACTCTAAGACAGCCTGCCTCCTGGTCCAGCCAACCCACGCCTGGGTGGGAATCTAAAGGAAAGAAAAATCAGAATGCAAAAGAAACACTTGCCTGTGTTTATGGCAGCCTCATCCGCGGTTGCTAAGTTAAGGAACTGGTCCAGGTCCCCGTCAACAGATGGATAGACAGGAAAATTCAGGGGATACATGCACAATGGAGTACTATTCAGCCACAAAGAAGAACAAAGTCCTGTCATTTACAGCAAACTCGATGGAGCTGGAGGACATTAAGTGAAGTGAGCCAGAACAGAAAGGTGAACACTGAAGAAGCGTCGGCCTCCAAGTGGGAAAGTGGTGGCCAGGGCCTGGGAAGGGTGCTAGGGTGGGGTGGAAAGAGTGTGGCTGGCTTTGATTAGTGCACACTGTACACATGTCTGGAATTGTCACCCAGAGCCCCAGTCACCAGAACTCAGTCATCCAGAACCCAGAACCCAGCCATGTAGAACCCCAGTCACCAGAACCCAGTCACCCAGAACCCCAGTCACCCAGAACCCCAGTCCACAGAACCCAGTCACCTAGAACCCAGTCACCCAGAACCCAGAACCCAGAACCCAGAACCCAGAACCCAGCCACCAGAACCCAGTCACTCGGAACCCAGAACCAAGCTATGTAGAACCCCAGTCACCCAGAACCCAGTCACCCAGAACCCAGTCACCCAGAACCTCAGTCACCCAGAACCCCAGTCACCCAGAACCCCAGTCACCCAGAACCCAGAACCCAGTCACCCAGAACCCAGAACCCAGTCACCCAGAACCCAGAACCCAGTCACCAGAACCCAGTCACACAGAACCCAGCCATGTAGAACCCCAGTCACCAGAACCCAGTCACCCAGAACCCAGTCACCCAGAACCCAGCCACCTAGAACCCCAGTCACCCAGAACCCAGTCACCCAGAACCCAATCACCCAGAACCCAGTCACCCAGAATCCCAGTCCACAGAACCCAGTCACCTAGAACCCAGTCACCCAGAACTCAGAACCCAGAACCCAGCCACCAGAACCCAGTCACCTGGAACCCAGAACCAAGCCACGTAGAACCCCAGTCACCCAGAACCCAGTCACCCAGAACCTCAGTCACCAGAACCCAGTCACCCAGAACCTCAGTCACCAGAACCCAGTCACCCAGAACCCCAGTCACCCAGAACCCAGAACCTAGTCACCCAGAACCTAGAACCCAGTCACCCAGAACCCAGTCACCAGAACCCAGAACCCAGTCACCCAGTCACCCAGTCACCCAGAACCCAGTCACCCAGAACCCCAGTCACACAGAACCCAGTCACCCAGTCACCCAGTCACCCAGAACCCAGTCACCCAGAACCCAGTCACCCAGTCACCCAGAACCCAGTCACCCAGAACCCAGGCACCCAGAACCCAGAACCCAGTCACATAGAACCCAGTCACACAGAACCCAGTCACCCAGTCACCCAGTCACCCAGAACCCAGTCACCCAGAACCCAGGCACCCAGAACCCAGTCACCCAGAACCCAGTCACCCAGAACCCAGAACCCAGTCACCAGAACCCAGTCACACAGAACCCAGAACCCAGTCACCAGAACCCAGTCACCAGAACCCAGTCACCCAGAACCCAGTCACACAGAACCTAGAACCCAGGCACCCAGAACCCAGTCACCCAGAACCCAGTCACCCAGAACCCAGAACCCAGAACCCAGTCACCCAGAACCCAGAACCCAGAACCCAGTCACCCAGAACCCAGAACCCAGAACCCAGTCACCCAGAACCCAGTCACCCAGAATCCCAGTCACCCAGAACCCAGTCACCCAGAACCCAGAACCCAGTCACCAGAACCCAAAACCCAGAACCCAGTCACCCAGAACCCAGAACCCAGTCCACAGAACCCAGTCACAAGAACCCAGTCACCCAGAATCCCAGTCCACAGAACCCAGAACCCAGTCACCCAGAACCCAGTCACCCAGAACCCAGTCCACAGAACCCAGAACCCAGTCACCCAGAACCCAGTCACCCAGAACCCAGTCATCCAGAACCCAGTCACCCAGAACCCAGCCACGTAGAACCCCAGTCACCAGAACCTAGTCACCCAGAACCCAGAACCCAGTCACACAGAACCCAGAACCCAGAACCCAGTCACATAGCGCCCCAGTTGTGGACACCGCACCGCCCAGCTTCCCGTGCCAGCCTCTGCACTGTGTGCCACCCGCAGCGCCAGGCTCCGGAGACGCAGGGCCAGGCAGAGGTGCACCGTGCGGGGTGCGGTTGTCTCTGCCTCTGGCCCAGAGTGGAGGTCACAGCCCTGGGCAGGAAGGCTCCTGGGGCAGGAGAGCGGGTCATTGGAGGAAGCAGCCTCTGGACAGAGCCTTACGGGTGCCGAAGAGGCGGTGAGGAGAGGGAACAGGTCAGGACAGCCCTTGCCGGCAGGGGACGGCAGTGACAGTGTGGGAAGCAGCGCACACAGTGCCAGCTTGCCCAGGCGCTGGGGAGCAGGGCCCCTCCAGGGAGAAATATGCATCATACAGCCCTTCCTCCTGCTCCCGGACTCCTCACAAAGGCCCGACCTGGGCCCTGGGGACGTGGAGGCCAGGGCAGCAGGGGCAGAGCTGGGAGAAGGCCGGGTGGGCCGGGGCCAGGGCGACGGGACAGCTCGCAGGCCTGGGCAGTCTGAGGGCAGAGCCACGGGACGCTGCTGGCAGGAGAAGGGCACAGTCGGACTGTGCTGGACCCATAGTCCTGGAAGGCCTGGCTCCCCCAAATCGTCCCTGACCTGCCAGACACGGTGCCACCAAAGGCTGTGGCAGGCACTCAGCTCCCAGGGAGGGAGGGAGGCAGGCCCTGGCCTGACCACGAGAGAGAACTGGGGCTGCCAGAGCCGAGGCTTGGTGAGGTGGGCGGGTGAGGTGGGCAGCTAAGGGAGGCAGGGGAGGCAGGCAGGTGAGTGAGTGGGTGAGGGCAGTGGTGAGGAGGCAGGGAGCTGGCAGGGAGGTGAGTGAGGCTGGCAGGGGAGGCTGGCAGGGGAGGTGAGTGGTGAGGAGGCAGGGAGCTGGCAGGGAGGTGGCAGGGAGCTGGACTTTGCGAGACAACAGCAGGAGTGACAGAACCCACCCAGTGGATAGAGTGTGGCCCTGACGTGGCGCACCTGGGGTGGGAGGAGGATGCCCAGCGCCATGCTGGGTCTGGGAGAGAAGCATCTGCCTTGGCAACAGGTGCCCAAAGCGCACCTCATGTCCTGCAGGCGCACAGCGGGGCCCCTGCTGTCCTCCTGGCCGAGGGACTCCTTTGGATGTGATGGCCACAGACCCAGGCCTGCCCTACCCATCAGGGCCCTCCCATGGAGCAGGAGTGTCCAGTCGTCCCCACCAAGGCAGGAGAGGACGAGGACCGTGAGGGCTCAGGACAGACAGGACCAGCGGAGCCACGGGAGGCGCCAGGCAGCCCAGCGGGTTAAAGTCAGGGCTGACGGGAAATAGCTGATCTGGGCCTCTCCTGCACCCCCCGGGGGCCTGGCGGGAATCTCAAGCTCTGGAGCCCCCAACCCCGACCCAGGGACCCGGAGTCCCCCACCCGGCCTCCCAGCCTTCCCAGCGGGTCCACTCGTGACTGAATCACAACACACTCCCTGGCAGAAGGACTTCCCCAGACCGCGAAGCCCAGTTGCTGGGTCCTCAGATCCTGCACCTGGGGCCAAGAGAGGGGACCTCACAGAACTCAGCACATTTCGCAGCAGAGCCGGCGGGCTGGGGCGGGGGGGGGGGGGGGGGGGAGGGCAGTCGGCCAGACACCTCTCCTGTGGCTCCTGTCAGGACACGCGGCAGCGTCTGCTGCTGTCATGCGGCACCGTGTCTTGCTGCGGTGAAGGCCACTGTGGTCATGTCTCTGCTCAGAACACGCGTCAAGCACGACGTTCTGGGGGCCATGGTCATGGTCGAGTCAGGACGGAGAGGGATGTGCTTTCGTCCCAAGCCCTGGCTGGAGGTCTGCCCAGACTGCGCACGGAGAAGCAGACCACCAATGCAGCGTTGGAGAGGCAGCAGCGAAGGTCAGCGCTGTCCATGGAGGCCTGGCAGCCACAGGGAAAGCCCAGGGAAATGGCGGTCAACTCTGGCCCAGATGAGAGGGCCTGTCCAGGCAGCGACCCAAGCCCAGCACCGATGCCTTCTGTCCAGAGATGAAGGACACCAAACCCAGCGCTTGGAACACCCATCCTCGGCAACAGGGGACAAGCCCAGGTGCGGACAGTAAGCCCCCAGAGACCGCGACGGGGCCATGCACAGAGATCCACAGAGACAAAGGCGCGGTCTCTGGGCATCACCCGCCGCGTGCATGGCCAGAGCCCACGCACTTCAGTAAAGACCCAAACAGGGCTCTTCACGGAATCAACGATCCTGCTCTGAGAGCCACGAGGAAGAAGGGAGAGTTGGGAACACGGAGGGCCTCTGAACACCAGGCAACGAAGAGGGGTGCTCCCTGGGACAGGTGGACGGGTGGTCCAGTCCTCAGGCACAGAAGGAACGCAGACCGCCACCCCCAGGACAGGGACTGCCACGGAGCAGCGAGGAGGCCACGGACCCACAAGGTCAGGGTGAATGGCGACAATGGAGAAAATGATGGAATTTCATTGACCGGTCACTGCTGCATGTCACCTCCTGGGGACAGAACGAGACAGTGAGCCCTTCACTGCCCTGACTCACGTGGATCAGGAAAACAGCCGCAGAACAAAGCTCTGCAAAAGCCAAACGTCACTTTATTTCTGGGGAGCACGGAGCTGGAGGGCCGGCTGGCGTGGCCTGAGGGTGTCCCCAGGACCCCAGGTCCTGGACTCTGGCTTCCTCTCGTGCCATGGGATGTCCCTCTGACACACGCTACCCCCATGAAGTCACGCACTCCTAAGCCACCTGATGGACTGCCCAGCCTTGGGCTTTCCTCCTCCAAACCTGAGAATGGAATAGACTTTCTTCTCTGATACTTTGTTACAGCTGCAGGAAATGGGCTAAGCCAGCGCAGGAATGAGCAATCCTCTAACGGCCTCCTCAAGGTGGCCGGGCCTCTTGTCCAGTCCCAGATACGCTGGCAGGCAGCCTCCCTCTGGTAGAGCATGGACCACCCTGGAGGACCAGGGAGTGCTCAGAGAGCCGCTCCTGAGAGCAAAGAAAGTTACCAGACAGGGCTGCTCTCCAAACCTGCGATCGGACGGCCCCAAACTTACAGAGGGGACAGGGGTGGCAAAGCGACCCAACCCAGGGGGCAGTGGGCAGAAACAGTGGGAGAAGAGCCCCTCTGTCACATGCACATGTGAGCGCACACACACACACGCGCGCGCACACACACACACACACACACACACACACACACACCCCTCAGGCAGATCCCAGAGGTATGAGAGTTGGTAGCAGAATCTCTAGTGAAACACAGAGGGTCATTTCACACAGAGAAGAAGTGTTTTTAAATGAGACGCAAGAGGAAAATCATTGAGAAGAAATGGATACGTTGACGACATTAGAATACGAGGCTTCTGGAAAGATTCTCTTACAAAACGAGACAGTGTAATAAAAAAACCACAGCTTGACCTTTGTCTCTGTCTGTCCACTCCAACTGCCATGACCGGGGCTGCGGACCCATGCCCAGACCTCAGGCGGTCACAGTCCTGTCTCTTCTCTGTGCTTGACCTGGGGAGACAGGAAGTCCCTCTCGTAAGGACACAGTGCTGTCACGCAGGCCCACTGTCACATCCTCATTCCACTTCAGTCTTTCCTCAGAGGCCTCATCTCCAAACACCGCCATCCTGGAGGTCCCAGCTTCACCATGTGGCCTTGGGGACAGGGGCACTCGGTCCATGACACAGGTAACCATCTCCCAGCCAATATCCAGGCTGAGTAGGAGTTTGTACCGTCAGAAAGACAAACCAAGCCGCAGAGAAGAGGCCCCCACACCCGCCACCCAGGCAGAGACGGGGTCTCCGGAGTTTGGCTGCGGTCCTGCCTGCAGGTGTGTGGGAGATCTCCCCCTGGAAGCAGCTTCGGTGCAGGGACCTGGCAGCCCACTAGCTGTCCATCAAGAGCGGTGGGGTCCAGGACTTGGGCTGTAGCAAGGGCCTCGAAGACGGGAGAGGAAGACCACGCCATGTCCCGAGGCCACGTTGGCAAGGCCTGAAGAGGGGTCAACTATGGGGCAAGGGAGATACGGGGTCAAGGGAAACCCCAGGTCTCTGGCACAAGCCACCGTGGACGGAGGTGCCCTTCCCCCCACGTGTGCAGTCACACGCTCTTACACACCATGTATATTAAAATACACGTTTACACTCACATGTGCACCACATGTGCACACCTAGATAACACGTGGGTTGCACGCACACCGATATGTGCGTACATGTCACACATGTGCATTCACTCACAGTGCGTGTCCACACACTCATAAGGCATGTTTATACTCGCCCTCCACACACCCCATGTTGACCCACAGTCCACATGTATGTCCTGCACATGGCCACACACACCTTTCCCCTCCCTAGGGACAGAGGCAGGCCTCCTGTGGGGGTGGGGGACGCTGACTGTTTTGGACGTGGTGACATGTTGAGACACAGAGTATCTGTGGGTCACCCTGGAGAGGTTAGGGACAGGCCACAGAGTCGCTGGGGGCCAGAAGCCCACCCAGTGCTTTGGAGCTGAGGTCAGGGATGGTCGGCCTCCGGGTATATGAAACCGTCCAGGAAAGAGGTGGAGGGACTCTGAGGCCCAGGCAGCTGGCAGGGATTCCTTTGTCCCCCAGCCATGTGACCGCTGGCCAGGAGTCCCTGTGGGCTGGAGCCCCGGGCAGTGGCTCTTGTTCCCTGTGCTTCCCTGGCTCCAGGCTCCAGGTGCACCCCCTAGGACTCCGCCTCGGCCCACTTGGCTCTGTTCTGGGTGACGTTGGGCACAGTTGGTCACAGGCCTTCCCCCTCTGCTCCCTGCCCCGCAGACCTCCCGAGGCTGCTGTGAAACACGGGAGGACACGGGCAGTGAAAGGCTGACCCTGTCCGGGGCTCAGCCTCCATATGAGCGCCTGCTGGGGGCAGGGATCTCCCTGGGCCTGAGAGGGGAGGCCCCGGGTGAGGATGGCACTCCAGGCCTCACAGCCCTAAGGGACTGAGGCAGAGCTGTTGGCACCTGTCTACACCTGGGCCAGCGAGTGCCTTGTAAAATGCAGACCCGCGAGCTGTTGTGGTGATTTTATCCCGGGGCTCTCAGATTTCTGACCTCTTTCTCACACCATTCTGTGGACACCATCCTTTGCTCCTCCCTCGGTGTGCAGACCCCACGGTCACTGGATTCTGTATTCCACCAGAGCTCTCATACCGTCCATCATCCCGCAGACGGTGTGGGTATTAGACTGGGGCTTGGTGGAGGATCCCGGAGCTTCTGAGCAAATGGGTGGTGGGATCCAGGACAATGCAGCAGAACGGGGGGCACTGACGCGTCCCCCTCAGCCTCCAGCTGGCTGGATGTCTGGCAAAGAAGCCGACTCCCACGGGGGCCAGCTGCTCAGGACCCTCCCGTCATCGGGGCCTTACAAAACCACGGCGGCCCAGCTGGCCCCGGGCTGGGCTGGCTGAAGGCTGGACTCACCAGGACGTCCATGGAAATGAAGCTGGGCGTCCTCACAGCTGGCCTCTTCCACTGAGTCTTCTGTCAACAGAACCTTGACCCTGGGCCTGGGGGTTGGTGGAGGAGGCCACTGGGCCTGGGGGTTGGTGGAGAGGCCACAGGCCCTGGGGACCCGGCCAGAAGGAAGCTGAGCCTGGGCTCACTCTTGTGTTAATGGGCGATTCCACAATTACAGCCACTTCTCCACCTGGTTTGGTTACGGCTGGTGCCACAGAAGCCACAGTCCAGGGGACTTCGACCACGCATCTGGGGGCTGGAGGTTTGGTATCGAGGTGCAGCAGACGGGCGTCTCCGGGGTCCCTCCTGGGCTTGCGGTGCCGTCTTCTTCCTGGGTCCTCACGTGGTCTTTCCCGTGTGTGCTAATCCCATCTTTTAAGGTCATCGGTCCTGCAGGAGAGGGCCACACCACAGACCTCCTTACCGTTTGTGGCCCTGGCCTCCAAACACAGTCACGTTCTGAGGACAAGGAGAGGGCGCTATGGGGACCAGCTGCCCGGGTCAGAGCTGCTCTCAGAACCAGGGACTCGGGCCTCTCGTCCTCCTCCCCATACCCTGCCCGGCCCCTCCACGTCAATGACTGAAGACACGCTGCGGTGGGGCCGGCCTGCGTGCGCCTCTCCCGGGGCTGGGGCTAAGGGGCAGCTCAGCCATTTCTCTTCCCCTCCGTCCTCTAACCCCAGAGACTGCAGATGCAGCAAGTCTGAAGGTGCTTGGAATATTTGAAAAATGGCCCCCTGGAAGCCAGAGGGGGGGAAAGGCCAGGGAGTGGCGGGTAGAAGGAGCACAAATTTCGATAGGTCACCCTTCATGCGCTCTGAGTTATTGGGCTGCTCCTTCTGTAATTTCCTCCCTGGCGACAGCCAGAGCCTTTCCCGGGGTGAGGCTTTCCCATAAATCTGGGTGGCGCAGACTGGTCCCATCACGCCAGGACCTGGGGCACCACCCTTGCTGGCCGCCTGGAGTCCCGGAGACCTGTCCTAAGACAGGACCCTTGGGGGAGAAGGCAGGAACTGGCCTGCCCCCCCAGTTCTCCCAAAGTGAGCCGAGCGCCTGTCGCCACCTCAGCCTGGAAACCCACATGTCACCCGCCAGTGACCTGGGAACCCACCAGAATGTTCCTTCCCCTTGATCCAGTGGGCCCCTGATGGCTCCAGACTTCTAGCCACGGCTGGGCTCTTGTGGTGGCCCGCTACGCCCGGGAGGGCCGGCCAAAGTCCAGGAGCCCAGGAGCCCTGTTTCACGGGGATGGAAAATGTTCCCTGCACTCGGCAACCAGCACGGGGTCGGGAGCTCTGCTGCAGGAACCAGGGCAGAGACCAACTATCCAACAAAAGGCTCGCCTGGCCCCTGACACTCAGGGAGTGACAAGTGAGGTGCAGTGTGACAGGAACTGGGGACAGAGATGTATGCACAGATGCATTTCTTATTTCACAGAGATCTTGTGAGATTAAAAGCTGAAAACCCAACTCGACACCAGACTGCAAAGCTCCCAGTCCCTTCCTGGCTGGTGTCACAATTCTCTGCCAGAGATGAGCCCTGGAACGTCTTCAGTCGTCCCCAGGCTGCACGATACAGGCAGGACCTGCTCCTCTAAAGGGTGCACCCAGCACAGAGGGCACAGAGGGCTCAGAGGACTCAGAGGGCTCAGAGGGCACAGAGGGTGCAGAGGTGGCCCTGTCTGCAGAGCTGCGCCGTGCACATCCTGACTGCAGAGAGCACAGCATGTCAAGGGGCAGCCCCTGCTCTGCAGCGTGGGGACCGGGCAAGGATCACAGGGCACTCGGCAGTGCACCAGTGCAAAAGGCTGGACTTTTTCAACATAACTAAATAGTACCGAATGTGGACAGTTGGTTTTGCTCACAAGGCACAATTGCTGTGTCTACGGTGAAGTTCCTGGAAACAAAGGCACACGACAGCCCGCGGCTCTCTCAGCAGCCAGAGAAGCCACATCAGGACTGCCCAGCCCGCCCCGCCATGGGCCCAGCACTGGGCACACAGCACGGAACTCCAGGCACAAGGCTCTCCGGGCACCACTGCTCCTCTGCAGGGGTAGGAGTGAGACGTCTGTGCATCGAGCAGCAGGGTCTCCCGCACACACCAGGTGTGTGCACAAGTGTATCATGTGGTGTTTACACGTGTGCAGTCACACATACTTACACACCATGTGTATTAAAATACAAGTTTATGCTCATACACACCACGTGTGCACACCTAGATAACACGTGGGTTGCACACATACTGATATGTGCACACATGTCACACATGTACATTCACACACAGCATGTGCCCACACATGCATAAGGCATGTTTATACTCACACTGCACATACACCCCACGTTTATCCACAGACCACATATGCATACCTGTATATCCTACCCATGGCCACACGCACTGTACGCACCTGTGCACACACGTGTGTAACACAATGCACACACAACAACACCCACACCATGTGCACACTCACACTGCAGGGTATTGTTTTACACACACACATCATGGCAGGATGCACACCATGCTGGGTGAACACTCACCGTGCACGTTGGCACAGTGCACACACCCACCTTACACGCACTTTCACACCTTCCTCACCCCTCCGTTATCACACCCAGCATCTCTCACTCCTACCGACACACCAGGCTGTCACACACACATACACTGCCTCACACCCACCCACACTTCACTCCACACACGCCCTCATTGACACTTCCCGAGACTGCCGAGACCCAGAGGGCCCGCACACCCGCCTGCTCACCCACAGCCCTCACACCTGGCACTCTCCTCTCCTCCCATCCCTGCTGCACACACTCACGCCGGCTCTCACACATGCTCACGGCCTCTCACCATCACACGTGCAGAGCTGAGCCGTGTGTGCAGATCAAAGGAGTGATCATGGCTGATGGACGGGGTCAGGTGAACAGGGTCACCCTGAGCAGGGGACATGCACTGTCTAGGCTTCGGTTTGGGGGGACAATGATGCCAGAGGCCAATTGGGTAGAGGCCTTTTGGTTCAGGAGCCCAGAGTGTCGATCCCTGTGCCCTCGTTCCTAGGGCTGGTCAGGGGACAGACCCGGGACCAGAGCGGGCCGGCTGCCCTTCTGATAGCAGGGCATCTGCTCTTCTCGTGGATGAAGCTTAGGGCTCTTGGTAAGACCTAAGTCCTCCGGAGCAGCCAGGTCACATCGTCACAGGGTCCTGTCCTCCACTGAGGCCCCCAGGATGGCTTTGCCTGCAGAGGACCTATGAGCGGCTCCCGTGGGTGCCAGCCCTGCTCCAGTCCTTGACCCAGGGCCAAGTCCCCCCACCCCTCCAGGGTGTTCCAGCATGTGCAGGAAATCAGTGCACAGGAGACGGGTGCAAACCACCTCTGGGGTGACTCCCGACAGCAGAGAGCTGTGGGATGGAGCTCAGGGAGGCTGCCTCTGAGGGACAATGGACACTGACCAAGCCAACAAGGGAGGAGCCATGGAGCCTTCCGGGGATGGTGCACAGGGAGGAGGGTAGAGCAAGGGAAAAGGCCCAGGGGCAGACCTCAGGAGATACCACGCTGGAAGGGGGCAGGTGAAGCCTCTGGCCGGCTGGGGGCAACTTGAGTGATCACCGGGGGATTGGTAACTACTAGAGGCTCTAGTCACGGTCACCAGCACAGCCCAACACTGGAGCGGACGGCTCTGGAGGGGAAGGTGTGGGGTCTGCTCAGCAAGGGGTCCCTGCAGGGGTTGGGAGGGGTCCACGGAGCCTTCAGTGGGTTCCTGGCTTGGGACACACAGGAAATGGGGGGTAGACGCACACGTTGAAATATTCTCACTACACAGGACACTCCTGGCTGGGCTTGAGTCCCTGCGGCCAACCGCTGATGTCTGAGCGCCACTTCTCCGTTTTCCTGTGACTTCCCGTAACCCTCTTCCAGAGGCACCCCGCCCAGGACCATGGCCCCTCAGCCATGAGTCTTGACGCTGAGGTGGCCAGATGCCCAACAGCCCGCGCTGTCGACTTCTTGCCCAATCCTGGGCCAGCAGCATGGAAACAATTCCCCCAACAAAGATCAAATATTCAAAACCAGAGCGAAGGAGGAAAGGCAGGCTTTATTAAAACGCCTCCATCATCCAAACAGGCGCCTGCAGGACCTCTTTAGTAACTCATCCTCCTAGATGGAAATTATCATCCAAGGAAGAAGGCTAATAAAACTGGCGTCCCCATCAGTCAGCTTAATTCACAGCGTAGCGCTTTCCCCGGCCCATCACGGGCCGCTACTGACAGCCAGCTGAGCATCGCCGCGGTTCCGCTGGAGAAGTGCCTCCAAGGGCGGGCAACGCGGTGCAGCACTGGGCTCTGTCTCTTTCAAGTCGGGGAAGTGCCTTGAGGAGCAGCTGGCGGGGAAGGCACTCTCCCGCCCTTCCTTCCAGACAGACTCGGGCTGCACATGGTTTCTCAAGGTCTCCCCAGGTGAGTGCTCCTCGCACACCTGCAGAGGGGGAGATGGGCTTTATAACGAGGCCCCTCTGCACACAGCCGGCAGCCCCTTCTTCCCAGTGGAGGGCTCCACCAGCCTGGGCTCCCTGAGCACCCTGCTGCCCCCCACCCACATCCTGCAGGGATGCAGCTCTGGGCACTGATGACCCGGGGCTCAGAGTTACCCAAGAAGGGCCAAGGTTGGGGGCCAGGCACGATGTCCGGGATGCACAGGCCAGATGAAAGACACAGTCCCAGGCTCGAGCTAGAAACGGCAATGTCGACGCCCAGAGAAGCATCTTCAGGACCAGACTCAGACCCAGGCCTGGCCTGGGGTGACGTGAGAGTTGGGTGGAACCTGAGGTCTCTGACGAATGGGACCCGAGGCCAGAGCGCGGGTCCCCGGGGGGATAAGAAGGGGGTGTCGTCAACAGCTGCAGAGGGACCCTAAGTAGCCCCAGTCCCACCACAGTGGCACACTGGGCACCGACCTCCTGCTGCGGGGATGGACGGCTCCCAGGACTCCTGTTCAAACCACTCACTCCCCTCCCCATGTGTCAGTTCCTCCACCACCAGCCGAGAGGGAGGAGGCCCCAGTGTGCCCCCCTCCTGGGTCAGCCTTCAATGAAAGTACTTTCTTTGTGCAGAACCGAGTGCTGCAGTCGTCCTGCAGGCGTCTGGTGCCTTGGGCAGCAGGCAAGCCCTGCTCCATATCAAAGGTACCCCAGGCTGGGGGCTTCACCAGCAGAATGGGTCCTCGCCAGGCTCTGGAGCCCTGTGGTCCCTGGTCAAGGTGTAGGCAGGCTGGGCCCTGTGAGCCCACGAGAAAGCGCCTGTCCCCGAGCCCCCCAGCTCTGCGTGTTGCTGGCCCTGCTACCTGTAGGGCCGCCACCCGGTCATGGCTGTCTTTACATGGTGTCCTCCCCGGGTGTGTGAGGGTCCTTCTCCCTCTGTGCCCTTTCCGTGTCAGAGAAGAATTGTGGACAGGAGAGAAGAGGACCCCAGGTGCCCACACAGAGGGGCTGCGCCCCATCCAGGGCAGCAGAGCCCTTCAGGGAGGGGGAGCGAGAAGCTCAGGGGGTTGGTGGATGGAGACTTCTAGAAAGCACATGGCAGTGTGGGCAGGCAGGCTGCAGGCAAGGCAGAGCCACGGTCAAGGTCAGGGTGACCAGGACTCAGGGAAGGAGTGTGACTGGCGGCTAGTGGAGGATGGAGGCCTTGACCAAGACACCGGGTCCTCCTGGGCTGAGGCCGCCCTGGATGGGCCCAACCTGACATTACCAAGACCCTGTTTCCTTCTCCGAACAGCTGCAGGTCCAGGGAGCCAGGACTTCCGCCTCACGGGGGCTGCAAGCCACCCCACCCAAGAGAGAGCTCCTTTACCTTTAAAATACCCATGGGGAGGACCTCTGCAGGTCAGGGCTGGACTCAGTCAGGGGCTGCTGTCCAGGGAAGCCATGCCCTTGTCCTGGGCCAGGGGGACTCAGAGGAGCGTGGCCCTGGCCTGGTCCCAGGGCGAAGCCGGAGCACACCTCTGCAGGGCTGTCCTCCCTGCAAGGAGCGGCTTCCACCAGTGACGGCTGGGCCTGGAGGGATGACCTCATGGCCTGGCTGCTGGGCTCTGCTCCTGTCTGCCGGCCCGGCCCCCCACGCCTGTGCCAAGCACGAGCTCCAAGGAAACCAAGGAACAGGGACGAAAGCCCTGGCTCCACGTCTTCCTGACCCTCCAGCTCGACGCCCTGAAGAGGCCTCCGCTGACCAAGCGCAGTTGACCTCAACTGAACTGGGCTGCGCAAGGCAGGGTGCCCCGGGCCGTGAGGGAGCCCCTGCTTCTCTGTGTCACCTGCCTCCCACGACCCGTTCAGAGCTGGAGGCCAGGTTCCTTTCCTTGATGGACAGTTTCCCAGTGACCTAACCCGGGCGAGGCCAAGCTCTGAAACGGGAGGAGTGACGCATCTCTTCCCATTCTGCCTTCCGAGTCTGGGGAGGGAGAGTTCTATCTCAAAAGGGCTTTTTCCCAGCTCCTGAGGGGTGAGTTGGAAACCTCAGGAAGTGACATTTTGTGGCTCCTCTAAAATGGAACAAAACCAGTGTGTGAGAGTGCAGGAGAAACGGAGAGGACGAGGGCACTTTATCAATTCCTTTTTAAAGACCTTCTGTAAGCAGCCAAGGGTTCTTCCAAATTGTGAGACAGAATGACCATGAATCTTTGGAGGATAAAATTTTGGGCTCACTTGAGAAAAAATTCTCCACATGTTTGCACTGCCTGGTTTCTATGGGAACCTGCGAGGAGCCCCACGATGCCCAGGAGGGCTATTTTTATATGAAGCCCGCCCTTCACGAAGGAAACGGACAGGGCAGGCGGGAGGCCGGGACGACCCTGGGATGAGGCTGAAAGATGGCGCATCTGCGCTCCAACGAGAGGCCAGCGTCGTGGATCCCGCATGGGCAGGCAGACGGGGCGTCCCTTCTGTTTGCAAGAAGACTCTGAGCGGTGGTCACTGTGTGCCAATGCCCCTCAGCGAGGACCGCAGTCCCTAAGCTGCACCTCCAAACTGGGATCTGCAGGTGGACAGGGACCCTGACTGCGGACAGGGACAGGTGAGGGCAGGAGGTTAGTTGTGGGCTCAGAGCCCTCAGGGAGGGTGCCCAGCTGACTGGGAACAGAGGGTCCCGTTTTAGGAACTGGTGCAACCCCCCCACACACAGCAGCCTGCCCTGGGCCTGCCCTGGTCACCTGACCTGGAGATGTCAACGCAGGCCCTTCCCTCTGAGAAAGGAAGAGAAGGAACTTGTGCAGACAGACAAAGGACACCAGCGGCGGCCAGTGTGTGTGGCCAGCTGCAGCTGGCTCCCTGGTTCCTCCTACCTCCGCCGGGAACACGCCCTCCCGCAGCAGCCCAGCAACCGCCGGAGTAAATACCGTGGGTCTCTTCCAGGTCACATTTCCTCCAAAATAGACCTATTTTAAAAATAATAAGTGAATCAAACAGTAACAGGAAGCTGATGAGGCTAAATGTGAACACCTGTTTCTTTCTCTCCTACACAAGAAACGAAAATAAACTCACTGTAATGAGAATCAAGTGCAGAAAATGGTGCCTCATTAATGGAGTGCCTGGCTGATTAGCCGCGCTCCCTAGATGTCTCTGTGTCTTCTCTACTGATTGACAGCGCAGGGAGAAGAAGGAAGGGGTTCCAGTCAGGGGCGACCGGCCAGGTGCTGGGCTCCATGGAGCACTGCCCCTGCTCAGCTCCCAGCACCCGGGACCCGTGGCCTCCAGCCCCGACTCTGCCCACCTACTGTGGCCAGCAAGGGAAGGTGGCCGGGTGGGGCCACAGTGTCTCAGTGACCGCTGCATGGCTGGGACCACAGAAGACTCCCCACGCCCTAATCCAGCACACATCCCTCCCAGATGTCCCACTACGTGCTGGACACGGTCTTCCCGTGGCACCGTGAGCTCCACACAGGCGGGGGCTCAGAGCCTGGCCCCGGCCCCTTCCTCCCACGAATTCAGCAGCTGCTACGGCGGCTGCTATAGCAAGCACTTGGCCAGTTTTGGCTGGACATAGGGAACTTGTGTCAGATTCCCAGTGGGTTCGTGTCTATGGCTGCTGTAACCAAGTGCCCCATAACAATGGCACAAAGCAGCCCAAAGCTCTGGAGGTCAGAGGTCAGAGGTGGGTCCTGGTGGGCTACATTAGGGTGGGGCAGGCAGCCTCTCCTGGGGGCTCTGGGGCAGGACACAGCCCCCAGCCCTTGCAACGTCCAGTGGTGCCCACACCCTGGGCTCAGGGCCCTTCCTCCATCCAAAGGCAGCACACCCGCCCGTCTCTCCTGCCGCCCTCTTTCTGAGACTTTCCCCGGTTCCCTATTTCACTGTGAGCACCCTGAGGTTCCGCCGGACCACCCAGAGAATCCTGGATCATCTCCAGTTGCTGCATGAGGCAAGGTAGTCCTAGAATTAGGACTTGGGCGTCTTTGGAGGATCATTATCTACCGAGCAAATTTCTATCATCAGACCCAACTGGAGATTTTTGAGAGAAAGAAGAAGAGGACAATGTTGGCTTGGTGGCGTGGGCACCCTGTGCTGTCCCCACGAAGCAGGTATTTGATCAATAAATGTTTGTGACGGAGCCTTCCTCACCAACAGGACCTGCACAAAGTGACAGCACTGTGTCATCCCAGTGACCCACCGTGGTAGCCGCCACCAGAGCTGCCATGTCCCTGAATGTCAAACCCGCAAGGTGCTCTGCAACCGTGAGCTTCGGGGTCCGTTTTCCCTTTTGCAGAAGAGAAAATGGAAGGTCAAAGACCTGAGGCACACAGTCGAGCTCTACCCTCAATTGCCACGGTGTGTCACATGATCTACAGGGAAAGCCGCTCCCGCTCGGCCAGAAGCTCCCGGGGCTCCGAGAGGAGGTCAGCCACCTCGTGCTGCCTGACCCGGACTCAAAGTCTGCAGGTAAGAGCAGCAGCTCTGGCACATTGGCGGCCCATAGAAGGGCATCGTGCAAAGAAAGGCCAAAGGAGTTACCCATGGGGACAGAGGGTGCGGACTCAAGAATTCCCACCCTCTGTCCCCTGTGCTGTCTCTAAGTCACTCCTTGACACGGCCCGCAGCTGCCGCACGCTTTATCTCACGTCCACTGATGAGACCCCATCTACTGGAAAGTGCTGTAGAAAGTCCCTCCAGGCCTGGGGCCCTGACATGCCAGTGGAGGTCAGTGACTGCAGGTACAGATGGAGGTCAGAGTGCAACCTGGGGCGTCCTCTCCTGCATTGTTCCATTGGGGGCTGATCATCCCCCCGGGGGGGGGGGAGGGGGAAGGAGAGGGCTGAGCAGGAGCTGCACTGCGCCTTTGGGTCCTGTTCTTCTGAGCCTGATGAGAACAACGGCTGGGCTTCCTGGGAGACAGAGAGAAGCCTTCTCCTCCTGCTTTCCCAGGGGCCCAGATTTTCTGATGGCACCTGCAGGAGCGAGAGCAGGGAGGGAACCCCAGATGAGGAAGCCGTCCTGGCTTGCCCACCCCCACCCGAGGTGGCACTGCCCGGGGCTGGGGGTTTCAGGCACCCACACAGAAGCCGCTATCTCACTGCAGAGGGAGCAACGCACTTCCAAGACAACGGCAGCCTGTGCTGACGTGGGCGTCCAGGGCATTGCAGTGGACGGTGACCCACAAGACAACCCGCCCTCGGGAAGTGGCCCCCGCGGGGCAGGTCCCCAGGGTACATGAAAGGAGCAGGGGACATTGCAGGTCGATTCCCCAGGGTAATGGCTGAGGTCATTTCAAAGTCACCACCAAACCAGGCAGTTGACAACCCCCTGATTCATCGATTTGCTCATTTGCAGATGTGACCTGCTGGGGCCAGGCTTGATGCCAAGTGACCAGAGCACCAGCGCGTCAGGCCTGTCCAGCATATCTTAAAACACAGAACCCAGGTTCAGCATCATTTCCTGAGAGGATGAGCTCCAGCTGCAGGTATGCTCCAGGGGACGGGTCCTCGTCCACCAGAGTCGGTGCAGGTAGGACTTCGCAGGGGGCAAGTGGCTGGGCTTTGGCTGAGGCAGCCTCTACCTTTTTCCCTAAGTCAGATTCCCGGCTCAGCACAGCCTAACGCCTTTCAGTTGCCTGCAGATCCTCCCAGGATGGGGTTTGGGTTAAATGAGATTAAACTGATGGGATTTTTAGAAGGCCAAGGTGTGGCCACTGTTTCACTGGCCACTGATTCAGCCTCCGCTTGCTGCACGTATGCCCGTCAGTCCCCTTGGCATGGAGAACGAATGTCACACTGTGCTGAGCATGCATGGTGCAGGTACCTGGTGCCATGCTGCTATCCCCCCTCCCACATCCCCTGAAGTCAGGGCAGCACTGCCCCATTGCAGATTGTCTCCATAGGGCACTCAGCAGGGGCCCCTTGGCACAAATATTTCACCAATTTCCACGAAGTCCTGGGTTTGGCTCTAAGTAGGTGGGACACGCTGATCTGTAACTGCAACCTCTACCAAGAGGGGCAGCATGCCCGGCTTGGGGATCCACCTCTCCCTGCCATGGCGGACACCCTCAGCAGTCCGGCCGCTTCTGGCCAGCCCACAGCACTGACAGATCAAGTGTTTCTTTACCAGGCAGCAGCTGATTCGTGGACTTCAAGACGGGAATTGGCTGACCACCTCTTCAGGTCAGTGCAGTCGGTCTGGTCAGCTTCACTGTGCCCCATGGGAAAGGCGGCCTGGCTGGCCTGTCCATGCAGCCTCGCTGGGTCCCACTGCAGCAGAGCCTCGCACTCCATCTTCATTAGGCTGCCCAGCAGCCTGCTCTCAAGACGCAGGCAGGAAACCCCGTCCTGTACTCATGGTGGCCTCGGGGTTGGACATGCACCATGCCCTGGTCCCCTCTGGCACCGGAGGCTGGCTCTCTGCAGCCTCAACCTCAAAGGGAGTCGACCCAGAGCCCCTGGAGTCAGGGGCTTGGAGAAGTGGCTCCTCCACATTCATTCAGCCCAGACACCTCCAGTGAGCAGGCCTAGGGTCATGGGGCTGGACTCCTGGACACTCGGCATCCAGTTCAGACTTGGAACTGTGCCTCCTCTCCAACGCTGCTCCCTCCTCGTCCGCACGCCCGTCGCTGCCCTTTGGAACACCTTTCCTTTGCCATATGTTACATGTATATCATTTACACATATCAGGGATTATCGACACTCAGACGGCGAAGACGGCCCTCCCCGGACCGGAAAAAGAAGCACGTGGTGGAGAGGAGACAAGGGCTCCGACAAAAGTCCACCTGAAGCCGAGAGTGACCCAGCACCAGGAGTGAGGGCCAGGGACTGACCGCCCAGTGCGCTTTCTGGATCTCTTCACCCCCCACGTCTTGAGGTTTGCCTCCAGGTATTTTATTCAGAATGAGCTTCAGGGGCCGCTTTCCAGTTCACAAATTCTTTCACTTCCACTTGGGGTTTAAAAAATGATTTTCCAATGATTCTATTTTTTATTCCTAGGATCCTTAATTTGGCTTCTTAAAATAATGGATCTATTTTTAGTTCATATCTAATTGATGATTTTTTTTTTACTTCAAATAGAGAAGAGATACAGAAAATGAAATGAGCTTCCAACGTACACACGGAAAAGAATAAGAACATAGCAAAGGAGCGACATTTGAAGACAGGTGGCCAGAAATCCTCGAGGTTGGACAAAGAATCAGGAGCTCTGAGTTAATGAGCAGACCAAGTGCTAGGCAGGAAGTGTGTCGGTCACGATGACAGTTACAGTGCAGAAAGGAGGAAGAAAAGGCATTCCAAAAGAAGAGCAACGAGACTGCAACGCAGCGTCCTCAGCTGCGATGTGTGTGTGAGGACAAGGAGTGAGCAGCCTCGACGTGCCAGGAGGACTGTGGATATGGTCCTCGGAGTTCCCTGAAACTGCTGTTCAGGGGCAAGGGCAGAGGAGGTCCTCAGAGTTCAGAGAGGGGAACAAGCTTCCCCCTTGGAGATCATTAAGGAGAAAGCTGCTAGGGGACATAGTCCAGCCAGAAGATAAGTGACCGCAGGGGACAGAGCAGCCCACTACAGACAATCCCAGGCAGAGGAATGGAGAAAAGGGTTGTGGCCAATCTATTGAACCCCTGACGAGAATTATTTATTTAAGAAAATTGAATCAAAATATGGGGTGAGAGCAGCAAGAGAAGGAGGTAAAGATGAAATAACTTGAGACTGAATTAGGAAAATAAAACATTGTTATATCAACAGCTTGTGTTTATTGTGGTTTAGGTAAGAGGTGCCCCCCAAAAGCTCATGGAAGAGACAGTGAGGCCGGTTCCCAGGTGAGATGACTGGGTCAGGAGAGCCTTGACCCGTCAGTGGTTGATCCCCCATAGGATGGACTGGGTGTGGCTGAGCGAGGTGGGTCCCTGGGGGTGGCTTTGGGGTTTCTATATGGGTGAGCTGAGCTCAGTCTCTGTTTCCCCATCACCCTGGGAGCACTTCCCTCCGCCCCGCTCTCCGTCATGACGTGCCCAAGCCCTGAGGAGCAGTGCCGGCCACCTGTGGGTGGAACCTCTGAAAAGGCAGCCTCAAATAGGTGTTTCCTCCTCTAAAATGGCCCTTGTCAGGATTCTCAGTCACAGTCGTGAAAACGCTGGGTAGAACCCTGTGTTGTAGTTGACTGAATACACGGGGAGAGGTAGTTCAATGGCTCCCAAACCAGAGCCAGACAGGATCACTAAAACTGCATCCCCACGGCCAGAGCCACGGCAGGGAGACAACATGAGCAAGTACTGGGTAGAGCAGGGTCAATGCGGCCAAATGACCTTCCAAAGCCTCTGGAGTCTGTGTTACCTACTTAGATAATGCACGAACCTTCTATGTGCCCCTGGAGGGAGAAATGCTGGAATCCAAGTAGCCGAGGAAGTTGACAATAATTAGAAAAAGATTCACTAAACCATACTTCATGGATCACAGAACCAATCAGGGTGTCAATAACCAAATATCTAAAACTGCTAGGATGAAGTGCCACTTGGCATTAGAACTCCTGAGACAGAGCTAAAGCAGCCCTTAAAAGTAAATTCATAGCTCTTGATGCATTTTTAAAATAAGGCTATAAAGCCGACCAGTTAATTATTTGATTTCAGAACCTTCTAAAACAGAGTGATCCATTAGAGAGAAAAAGGAAATAATAAATAAGGGCAGAAATTAACAAACAATAAGTCAGACAAACTGTGGACGATCCATAAAATCAAAGCTATTTCTTTGGAAACAAATGGAAAAAAAAATCGACTGAGTAGGAAGGTCAAGGTCAAGGGAATAAGATAGGAAGTGCAGGAACAGGAGGAGTATAGAAAGGGTTCACAGACGCATCAGGAACGCTAGGCATCGAGAACGTCATCAGTAGCTGTTTCTGGTAGTAAAATTGAAAACTTACACAGCATTGTAAGCAAAACCAAATTTATAAAAATCATTCGGACGCCAGGTTCTGGTGATTTTTTCAAAGAGAATTTTACGAAAGCTTCAATGAACAGAGAATTGTTTCCCTTACACAGCTTGTACCTGAGAATAGATAAAACAAACAAAATATCTGACTCGGTTCGACACTGGCATGATTTGAGATCAGGATTGAACAAGGACACTGTGAGACTAGAAAATCCCAGACCAACCTCACCAATAATCTAGGTGCAAAAAGACAAAAAAGGTAAACCCTATTTCACAACGTAGTAACAAGTCCGGAGTCAAGCTTGTTTCTCCAGGTAGGTGACAGAGAACTGAGGGCACTGGGACTCTTGTTGATGAGGAGGATCTGCCTTTAGGAGGATACAGGTGGCAAGTCCTCTGCAGGATTCAGTGTCCAGCACATGTAAGAAGCCAAGCAGGACAACAGCCAGGAACCAGAATCCGCTGGAAAACCCGTAACAGAAGAGTGAAACCCTTCACTTAATAAAAAGGAACCAAACTGGCAAAGATGAGCTTGGTGATGGGACGTACATATTTCTTCTCCTTACTGGATTCTACCTCTCGCCCTGTACAAAAGTAAACTCAAAATGGATCAAAGACCTGACACTTTGAAATTGCTGGAAGAAAACAGGGGTAGCCTTTCAAGATGTAGGCACAGTAAACAATTTCCTGACTAGGACTCCAACAGCTCAGGATCTAAAAGCAAGAATTGACAAATGGAATCGCGTCAAATTAAAAAGCTTCTGCAGAGCCAGGGAGACAGTCCACAGAGTACAGAGAGAGCCTGCACAGGGAGGAAATCTCGCCAGCCCTTCGTCTGACAGAGGGTTGCTATCCAGAGGATACAAAGGATTCAAAAAGGCTGAAAAGAATGAGAGTGTGTAAGTGATCTGAGCGCCCATCTCAAAGGAGTACAAATGGCCAATAAATATAAATCAATCAATCAATTAATCGTGTCCATCTACAACTAAAAAAAAATTTACAAAAGAGACACTTACACACCCATGTCCATTGCAGCACAATTCACAATAGCCAAGATATGGAATCAGCCTAATGCCCATCAACAGATGGATGGCTTTAAAAAAATATGGTATGCCGAGCACAGTGACCCACACCTGTAATCCCAGAGGCTCAGGAGGCTGATGCAGGAGGATCGAAAGTTCAAAGCCAGCCTCAGCAACTTAGCGAGGCCCTAAGCAGCTCAGCAAGACCTTGTCTGTAAATAGAATTTTAAAAAGGGTTATGGATGCCACTCCATGGCTAAGCATACCTGGCATCAACTCCCAGTATCATATGTATATGTATATGATGGGAATTGAATGAATACACACACACACACACACACAGTCACACACACACTCACATTTATATATATATGGAAACCTGCTGTTCAGGTCCCCTCTCACCCTGCGAGAGTCTTGCTCCTATTTCTATTCTTAAATAAATCTTACTCCTTTAACTCTTGCAAAAAAAAATGGTAAATGTACAAAATAGAGTATGATTCAGCCACAAAGAATGAAATCCTGTCATTTTTTCAGAAAAACAGATAGGACTGGAGGAAGTCATATTAAGAAAAATTAACCTGAAACAGACAAATATCACATATTTTCTCTCATATGTGGGGAAAACAACAGGAAAATAGAAGAGAGAGTCTTGGGGAAGAGCGAGGGGACGGGAGGGGGTGAGAGGGCTGGAGGGAGGGTCATATACAGCTGTGGAAGCCACTGATTTGTGCAATCAATATGGCTGAATAATTGTAAGAAAAATAAGTGTCTGTAAGGGAAAATGCTACTGTGTTTATTTATATTTAAAATCGGATTCACACTGAATCTAATGAAAACTGATTTGTATGGAGAGTTAAATCTTGATAGAAAAATTGTGTGAGAATCGTCGGCTCTAGATATACTAAAGGTTATATTTTGAAATAAAATATCAGAAACTTATCCCAATGTTGTCACAGTGCCAGTAACAGTTGTACCACTAGGAAAATCCATCCTAAAATGAAAAATTATCAGAAATCATTGTGAACTTCTGACTGATGGTGCTTTTTGTTTTATCAGCTAAAATTTTAAATTTAAATTTAAATAGTAGTTAAATTTGAAGAAAAGTGAGCCAGAAAAATCTTAGAATTGAGATCACGTATCTAATATGTTGTGTAAGATCATGACCAAATAGTATTCTGCAGTCTTCAGGGGTATGTCAGTATCAGGCATCATTATTACCCCAGTATGTCATATATGCAATGAAATATTTTAAAAAAGAAAAACTGAAGGATATTTGTTTTGTGAAGATGTTTTCTTAACTTATTTTTTAAGTCAGACAAATTTAGTTATTTCATATAGAACAGCAATTTCTTATGCAAAGTATTTTATTATATGATCAAATTAAATTCACTATAATATATTGCATAATATATTAATGTTATTAATATATTAATATATTGCATAATATCTTAAATGTGTTGCATATAGATATTAAGTGTTAAGTATTTATTTTATGTGTTCTAACAGATCATCATTTGTAGCAATATTGAAGGTCATTCCTAACCACAGATCTAATAACTGTTTATCATTGTGAAGTTCTTTATTTGCACTTTTTTGATACGTTTATGTACAACTTAATTGTTTTGCCTCTTTTATCCAAAGCAGAGTTGGGGCTTCAGCTTTGCCAGCTTCCTTTCACTTGGACTCCAACTGCACTAAACTAACGTAAAGCACTAACAGCCTGGCACCCAGCAGCCTGCAGTGGGGAGCAGGCCGGCTGTGGCAGACGGCAACCCGGGGACTGGGCTTGGATTGGCAGAAGGCTGAAAGGCAGGAAGGAGCTGGCTGCTGTGGCCAAGGCCCTGGGCAGGGTCTCCACCCGTGGGAAACTCCCTGGAGAGCACCCTTCTAGTCTGGGGGCAGAGCAGCGGGAATTGGGACCTGAGCTGTGGGTCCCCACCGGGGCCAGGGCTCTGTGTCCTCCGGCTCTGCAGAGTCCTGACGTGGTCCAGTAGGTGTGACCAGTGGGGGCGTCCACTGCGCGGTGTGAGCCAGGGCTCCCTGGTCTCCTGGGCTGCTCTCTGCACGCAGCGGGGACTCCAAGCCTGTGGTTCTGACGGCGGCCAGCACCACCCCGTCTCCACTCTCGGCTCTCGCCTCCTATCCAGTGGCCCTCTCCTCTTGTCCAAACCCTACCCACCCTGGGCCAGCGTGTGCCCTGTGCTGGCAGTGCCAGGAGCCTCTTCTCATCGCCGAGAGCCACCTGGGCCTGCCCTCATCCCTGCCGGGGCTTCCCTTGGCTGACGGTGGAGACAGCCCAGCGACAGCCACCCCTGATGGGAGAGTGAGGGCAGAGGCCACGTCCTGACCCACTTCTGGGGTCTTCAAACCCCACCTACAAAGTGGAGCCAAGTGTCCAAACCTCAGGCCACTTGCCTGTTACAGTGCGGAGCACTGAGTAGCCTCTCCATTAACAGCCGGCTCGTCTCTGGTGTGCTTTAATGGCCTCCGGTCTTCTGCGCACAGACGTGGAGCGGGGCAGGACTGTGCTCACCTCCTTCCACGCCCACCGTGTGCACAACAGGGGCTGGTAGTGTGAACCGCATCACCACGCCCCGTGAGCTCCAATGACTGGATACCTGAGTGGATCCCACAGCCTCCACCAATGCCCTTGATGGGGAGGCAGAAGGGCCCGTGTCCAGGCCAAGCTGGGCCAGCTGGGGTGCTCCAGGAATGACCCCATCCATCACTGACTCCAAGAGCTGCGTTCTGGATGCTGGCTCGTCTCTGCGGGATGGAAGCCCTGTGCCCGCAGCCACGTCAAAGGAGGCCCCAAAGATTCCGCAGAAGAAAGCAGCCTGACTGGAGGCAGCACTTACGGTGTCAGAGGTGGCTGACCTGACCTCGTTTGGGCTACCAGTCTGCACATCTGCTCTACATGGAGGTGGGTGCCCAGGGCGGCTGACATCCAGACACTCAGCTTGTGTGGTGAAGGGGGAAATCTCAGCAATTGCCCCCAGGGAGACCTGCAGCGTGGGCCTGGCTGACTTTGATGTCTGTTTTCTCTCAGGGCAGTGTGGACAGAGATCGGCCACTCAGGACCTGGACTTCAGGTCCCTCGTTAGCTGAAATGCCCTGAAAGGGCCTTTTGTGTCAACTGCTGGGGATTTTTAAAGTCCCAGGTCCTTTCCTGACTCCGGAGACAGATGGGATCGATGGGCCACTGCTGTGGCCTCAAGCAGGACGCAGCTGGCCCAGGGTCCTGCACAGGCCAGAGGCAGGGCCACAAAGATGAGGACTTGCGGCCCTGCCTGCCCTAGAAGCAGCCCAGCAGCCTCTGTCCACCGTCTCTATTCGGGGTTCTGTTTGGAGCTTGCTTGTTCCTCTGAGTCCTATGAGGGGGAAGGAAGCCAGGCTCAGCGCCCCCCCAGGGAGATGGACTTGTGCAGCCCGCAGCCCTAGGTGACGAGGCAGTCCTTAGTGCCAGAGACTGGGCAGTGGCTCCACTGAGCCACCTCGGATGGGCCGTGCCCAGGGGGACGACACTTCTGCAGCTCCTGATGTCCAAGGCCAGGAGAGGACGAGGGCCCCAACTCTGCCATTCCCTTCTATCCCGACCCCAGCGATGGCAGGGCGAGACCCAGGCCCTGCTCAGGGCACAACTTCCGGGCCACCCTCCTGGGGACGCGCCCTCACTGAGGCTCCTGGAAGCAGTGTTCCACCAGCTCTCTGGGTGTCCTCGTGCCCCGAGATAGCCTGCCGTCAACCCCTACAGCCCTCTGGAGCTCCCCTCCTCTTCCCCCCACGCCCATCCCAGCCCCTTCCCCCACCCTGCCCTCTCTGGACGCTCTGAGGACCTCAGGTCCCACCCTGAGCCTGCCCCCGGCAGCCCTCTCTGCCGCTCACCCCGGGAAGGCCCGGCTGGCGGACTGCTGCAGCCTCTGCTGGCCCCACCCCGGCAGGGCTCATCCTGGACCCCAGCGTGGACAGGTGTGGGCTGCAGGGCCAGGAGGGACCTGGGTGTGCTGCCCTGCCAGGTCCTCCTCTGTATCCAGGCCCAGGGAGGACTGGGAGGAGAGAGGAGTTGGACGGGCACAGGGATCGGGCAGAGCTTGCACTTTCTCCTTCCCCTCCCAAGTCTGGTGAGACAGGAAAGGGCTTGTTGTCCCTTGCTGAGGGGGACAAGATGGGGAGCAGCTGACAGCCAGGCACCTGAGAAGGGAGATGAGCTTGACCGCCCCAGGTCGCTGCCCTGTGACCTCACCTGGCTGCCCTTGGTGACCCTGCCTTTCAAGCCACAGATCCTGGCAGTCCCGCCCCCCACCCCAAGCACCTGCCCCAGAGCAGAGGAGACCAAGACCTGGACGTGGGTTTTGTGAACATTCCCTGGGAACTTAGGGGTGCCACGCCCAGTCACCACAGGTACACAGTCAGGGACAGAAAGAGCAGTCCTTGCCCCTCAGTGGCTGGGTGAGCCCTGTGTCCTAGGCCATCCCCGAGGCAGCTCCCACCCCTCCCAGTGCACCCAGCCCCAGCCCCGCCTGCCCCCAGGCGCTGCCCCTGCTCACTGAAGGCTCCTTGTCACTGGGCTGTTTGTTTAAAGGCACAGAACCCCTGATCACCACCAGCAACATCTCAGGTCTGCATGGCCCTCTGGGGACCAGTCTGAGTGTCCTTTCACTGTTTGGCTGGTTTTTATTGGCTGTGGGGCTGTTGGAAAGACAATGAGGACGACTTATCACGCCCGGAGGAAGCCTGCCACCAGCAGTGAACGGCTGTCACCAGAGGGGAGGGGACGTTGGGTGGGAAAGACACCGTGAAAGCAGGAAAGGGAAACTGTGAGGAAAACGGTCTCCACACTCTGTGGCAGGGACGGAGAGGCCCAGAGCAGAGTCCCCCAGCAGAGTCCCCCCATGAAGGTCCTGAAGAAGCCACCATCAACAACAGGCGGCCACATACCTACCTATTGGATGCTCCGCAGGACACTGGGAGGCTGTGAAGCTGTGGCCAGCAGCAGTGCAGCACCAGGCTGGGTCCATGGGGTGCTGACCTGCAGACAGGGGTGCAGACGCCTGGCCGGCACGTGCCTTCCCAGCACAAGACAGCACTGGGTGTAGACGCTCGTTCCTGAGCTGGGCACCCCAAGGACCCCAGGGCTTGGAGGACAGATGCCAGCCAGCGGGTTTCCAGAATAGCCCATAACACAGGGTGGGGCTGCAACAGCGGGAGGAAGGAGGGAATTAAAAACCATCAATCATGGCACACACACACACACACACACACACACACACACACACACACACACACCAGTGCAGCAGGCCACCTCGGCCAAGGCTGCCTTCACAGCTCAGCAGCATCCAGCAGGCCCAGCTGCTGTGCCCCGTCCCCACACTCCACCCACAGCACTCCTCCGTCCCCATCAGACCCGAGCTCCCGGTGCCCCTTCCCCAGCCCCTGGCAGCCACTGCCCTACGTCTGCGTCTATGAATTAGAACACTCTAGATAAACGGAGGGAGATTTGTAAGAAACGCTTTATTTCGGAGCAGTCATGAACTTACAGAAAATCTGCACAGTGACCAGCGGTTCCCCTGCACCTCACAGCCTGTGTCCCCTGCCGTTAGCATCAGGAGTCGGCTGCCGATCTGCGATACAGAAGGGGCCCTTCAGATGGGATACCATCCACTGAGGCCCAGGCTGAACCGGGACCTCCTCAGGCCTCACCTGATCCTCCCAGGTCCACGTGACCTTCGGCTCTCAGACCTCCTTAGGATTCTTGAGGCTGGGACAGTTTCTCAGAATTTCCTTGTCTCTTGTGACCTTGACAATGTTGAGGAGGGCTGGTCAGGTCCTTGCCGGGCACTGATTTTCCCACCTCAAAAAAAGAATCTCATTTTATTCCTTCCAATTGTTGGCTCTGTTGACACCTTATCCCTCGCCCCCCACATTTACAGAACCCCCCATCTCAAGCACATGTCCAGGGTTCCCCAGAGGAGCAGTGAGTGGACACAAGGAGCAGGCCTGAGGACTGCCCCATGTGTCCACCCTTTCAGCATCCCAGCTACTGGGTTCTGCCCTCTGGCTGCCCTCGAGGGTGCTGTGACTGGACATCTTCCCCTCCAAATCTCTTCTCGAGAAGGTGCCCTGAGCCACCAGGGTCCCCTCCCTCCCATTGACCATTCCTACATTCACCTCAGAGGGGCCAGCATCTCTTTTGGGGCTGAGCTCCCAGATTCAACCAGGGACGGGAAGTCACACCAACCTCTCAAGAGCTTGTCAATCCTGCCCGCCTTCTCCCTGCTTAGCCCTCCCATGAGCAAGAGCTGGGTTTTCCCCCTGAGTCCACACAGTTCACACTTCTAAGCTTCCAGTTGGCTATGGCAAAGTGGATGGCTAATTAACCGTGCTGCCCAGCATGCCCTGTCCATGAGCCTGGCTACTGGTGAGCCAAGCCGTGCCTCACCTCACCTACTAAGCAGCAGTAGCCAGTTCTTCGCCTCTGCTCTGCTGAGACTTCAAGAACCAGCATTCCGCAGGAAGCCTTGACTCTAGAATGGTTTTGAGATCAGACACAAGAGGGGGGGGATTCCCCTTCTCACATCTTCTGTAACATCACATGGGAGGCCTACGCACTGCAAGGAAACAAGAAAGGGATTAAAGGTACACAGTTTGGAAAGGGAGAAATAAAACTGTCCTTGTGTACAGAAGATATGATCATTTATGTAGAAAACCCCAAAGAATTGACAAAAGTTCCTGGAGTGAATACCTGATTATATAGAGACATTGCACAACACAAAGTTAATTTGCAAAAGCCAATTGGTTTTCTATATTCCAGCAAAGAACAAATGGATTTTAAAATTAAAAATACATTACCATGTATATGAGCACTCGCAAAGGGAAATATTTTGTGATAAAGCTAAGCCCATTTTTACATGAGCCATATGAGGAACCTATGTGACTCTAGAGAAGGACATCTCCTGAGAACTAAATCAGTGGACATCCCATGTTCATGGATAGGAAGATTCGATGTGGCCAAGACATCAGTTCTTCCCAACTTGATCTACGAATTTGAACAATCACAATTCAAATCTCAGTGTTGTGGCTTGAATCTCTAATGACTCCCAAAGGCTTGGTCCCCAGTGCAGCAGAGTTCAGAAGAGGGGCTTTGGGGAATGATGACATCGTGAGGGTTCTAACATCAATGAATCGACCCATTGATGGACCCATAACCTGATGGGATACAGGGAGGTGACAGAAGCTATAGGAGGTGGGGCTCAGTGGAAGGGAGAGAGTCCTGGGGACTGTGCCCTTGGGAACCACACTTTGTCCCTGGACACTCCCTTAATCTCTCCTTCTTTTCCTCTCTGTTTCCTAGCTGCTGGGAGGTGAGCTCATCTCTTCTGCTGCACACTCCCTGCCATGAAGTGCCGCTTCCCCAAAGGCCCGCAGCATGGAGCCAAGTGTGGGCTGAGACCTCTGGAGCTGTGAGCCAACAAACCTTTCTCCTTTAAGTTGGTTTTCTCCCGTATTTTTGTCACAGTCATGGAAATGTGATGGCACACTCAGCAAGTTATTTTGTAGTCATCAACACACTGATCCTAGAGTTTAGCTGGAGAGGCAAAAGGGACACAGTCTGAGGACTGTCCATACCTAGCTCCAAGGTTGACCATAAAGCTACAAGACGGTGTGGGATTGGAAAAACAAAAGACAAATGAGAAATGAAACAGAATAGAGAGTCCACAGTGGACCCCCCATAGATACAGTTAGCTCATCTTTGACAAAAGGGTAGAGTTGAAATAGGAGCAAAGATTGTCTTTTCAAAATGGTGCTGGCACAGATGGATGTGAACACAGACCTTCCCCCCACAGAAATCAACCCCAAATGGATCAGGGGTCGAGGTGTGCAATGTAAAACTACAGAATTCCCCGCAGATAACAGGAGGAGACCCAGGTGACTTGCGTCTGGTGGTAACTTTTTAAACAGCAATATCGAAGGTACGATCCGTGGAAGAGAGAACCGATAAGCTGACTTCATCAAGATTAAAAACCTGTGCAAGATTAAAAACATGTCAAAAAAAAAGAGAAAACCATCTATAGACCGGGAGAAAATGTTTGCAAAAAAATGCATCTGATAAAAGACCGTTACCCACGTCGTGCCCAGGACTCTAATTCAGCAGTAAGAAAATGAGGAGAGAACAAGAAAAACCTCACAACGCCTCGCCAGACATGCAGGGCACCAGGGAAGTGCCGATGCGATGCCAGCACAGCCCCATCAGGGCGACCAGATCCAAGACACCGCCGCTCCAGGGCCAGCGAGGATGTGGAGCGGCAGGACCCTCACGCACTGCAGGAGAGAGCGGGAAAGGGGCGGACCCTTGCGTCAGCAGGTACCAATCACAAGGCCAGGAGCAGGGCCTGGGAGGCTCACCCTCTGCTCATCTCAGGCTGGGCCAGTGGACCTGGGTTCCTGGGTCATAGCTGAGCCCAGCTACACAGACCCTGTGCCCAGGCCTGCGGGAGGGGATTGAGAACCCACTGAGGGATGAGAACCCTCCCAAGGGCGTACGTGGTCTGTGAGTGAACAGCTGCAGCAGTGATCTGTACCCGGGAGCCCCTTTCAGCCTCTGTGCTTGGGGTGTGGAGACGGTGGCTGGACGTCTCACCAGGGAGCTCCCGTCGGTAGCACCGCTAAAGACCATCACTGGGTCTAGACGTTGGGCAGCGTATCATCAGCGTTTGTTGCTATAACTAAATACTTGAGGCAGGCTGCTGATAAAAGGAGATTGTTCAGCTCACAGTTTGGGAGGTTCAAATGGGGTTCCTGCGTGGGCCCAGCTCTGGGAGGGCCTTCTTGGCTGTGCCACCTCTCGGCAATGGCAATGGCGGAGCCATCACATCTGGAAATGGGAGGCCTGGGAGGCTGGGTAGGGCCAGGCACAGGCTTCTACCAGTAACCTGGTCTCGCAAGGGTCGAGCACACCACAGCGACCTGAGGACCCCCCACCAGTTCCACATCCACCCGGGGGGCCACCTCATCCAACCCCAGCAGGCAGGTTTCACAGGTGACGATACGGGAAGAGCAGACCAGGAGAACAGCAGTGGGCGGGTGTGAGGGCCGCTACGGCCCCTCAGCATGTGCAGCCCTGACCCCACGCAGAGGTGAAGCAGGTGGGGTTCTGGGGGTGGCTCACGAGTCTCACAGGAGGGCTCAGCACCCTGATAAAAGAGGCCCGAGAGACCCTCGTCTTTGCACCATGTGAGGAGGCAGCGGGAGCCGGAGAAAGAAGAAAGGGGGCCGCTTGCATGTGGGGTGGACGCGGAGGGCCCCATGGGGAAAGCCAGGAGGTGCCGGAGGGGAAAGAGGGAGCCCTGGGGTGCAGGGCCCCTGCACAGGCCACACGGTGTCCAGAGGCAAGACTGGGTGCCAGGGCAGGGGAGCCAAGGCAGCTGGACTGGGGGAAGTGGTCACCCTGCTGCTGAGCTGCCCTCTGGAAAGCAGGACCACCTCATTGTGCTTTGGGTCTTCAACCCTCTCGGCTGATGGACTGACGACGGCTGTGCAGGGTTGGCAAGGAGAGGCCTGGCTCTCGGGAGCTGAGGTGGCTCCCTGTCTCCGTGGGACCTGGGTTCTCGACTCTTTCACGGGAGTAGAAGATGCTGGCCCGAGACGTTCTGAGGCAGTGGGCCATCCCCCACCGTGAGCCTCCTCTGCGGGTCCGTGGAGGGCACCCACCCTCGGTCTCCGTTGTCCTGACGAAAGCAGGGCTTGCCTTGCCCCAGGCCCCGGGGCCAGCGCAGGGCAGGTGGCAGGCAGCCCGCAGCCCCCACCCCTGCACCCGGGCTCCTGGTGCTCCCTCCTTCCCTGTGCAGCGGCGGATGATACTTGACTAGTTGCCAAACATTCTATTTTGGTCTCTGAGCTCATGTGACTGAGCCGTGACAAGGAGGCCGTCTTTCACACCAGCCGAGTCACGGGTAAGGCTCTGATGTGGGTATTTTTGGTGTGGGTCAGAACTGTGCTGTTTCTAAATGTTCTCTTTCTCCTCCCCTAAAACCAGCAGGAGGCCCGGAGGGGAGGCAGCTGAACTTCGGAAAGGGGGTCACAGAGGAGCCTGAGGCAGGGTCTGGGGGCTCCCTGCAGGGTCGGGGCATCCCGGCTTCCCTCCAGCCTTCCTCCAACACGGGCTCCCCACACACTGACTTTGTGAGCTAAGCGTTCCTCATGCCGCAGTCCCTTGTCTTCTAAGTGACATTGATTGAGAAACCTGAATGGGCGGCGGTGTTTATGAAGGACACTCAGCACTGACCGGGCACTGAGGTTGGGGCTTGCATATTGAGGAGGAACATCCTGGATAATTAACCTCTGAGGCCTGGGGACCCCAAAATAGTCGGCAGGGAGGCCTCCAGGAAGAGCAGCGAAGTCAATGCAGTCAATTATTTGTCATTTACAATTTAAATAAACCCCCGTGATCCCATTAACATCTCAGTCAGAATCGGGTAAGCCGCTGTGTGAGGTGTGAGGTGTGCAGTTGTTTTTCTGGGACCAGGCCAGCTCCTTCCTGGACTTCACCCGGAAGGACTGGGAGGACTGGGGCTTCTCAGCTGTGGGCTGTGTCCGGAGTGGACTGGACCCGGGAAAGGAATCCAGGAAGTTAGGGTGGAGCGGAGGGTGCCAGGGGGTGCAGACAGGGAGGAGGCGGCTCAGGGGGGCAGCTGCAGGGCAGGTGGGGCAGCAGGTGAGGAGGAGGGTGTTAGAGGACCCCCCTCCCCCCAGCCAGCCAAGCACAGGCCCCAGCAGGAGCGCGTAGGACTCTCCTTTTACCACAGTCCAACCTCCACCTTCTGTCACCTGCCTGGAGTAAGGTGATGAGCCCTGAAGGTGCACTTTGGGCAGGGCGTGGTGAGAGAGGAGTGGCCCCTCATGGGCCACTGATCGGCTTGGGCTGTCCAGGGAAAACTTTCTGAAAAGTCTCATGTGCTTTTTTTTCATTTTTTTATCAGTATTATTTTCAAAGGACCAGCTGGCAGTTGACAGCTATTGAAAGGAGAAAAGATGATTGCCAAATCAAAGTGGGACGCCAGCCGTGTGCTGTGGGGACCGGAAGAAGGAATCGGAGCCTTTCCACCTCTGTGAGTTGGGATTCCACCCCTCTGTGTGTGTGCATATGGGCGTGTGCATCCGTGTGTGTACGTGTGGGTGTGTGCGTGTGCTCTGGGGACCCACAGCCTCAGGGGTCGAGGAAGGCCTGTTCACACAGAGAGGCTGCTGCGAGGGGCCCCCCGCATGGACCCCCTGGGTGGTTTGCACCCTGAGAGGAAAGCCCTGGACAGCGTTTGTGAGCGCTGATGGGGCCGCCCACTGTGCCTCCTGCCCCACCGCCTCTTGGCTGAGCATGTGAGGTCTCAGCTCCATCTGTGGCATCTCCTGACCTCACGTCCAGCTTAGCAGCATCCTGTGCTCCAGGCAGACCTTCACCCAGCCCGACCTCAAGAGCTTGATAAGCTCTCCATTATTGGACTTCCGGAGCTCTCTTCTGGTGGAGAGGGAAGAGAGAGGCTTACCCCACACAGGGGCCTCTGCTCCCCAACACCTGGGCTGTATTTCTCCCAGGAGGGCTGTGGGACCAGAAGACACCCCTTCAAGTCCACCAAGAGTTGGCAAGAAAGACCCTTGATCACCAAGGGACATAGGGGACTCCCCTCCAGGCTCCCCTGGCCTTCCATCAGGAGTCTGACCTCTTTGTCAGGAGTCAGGACTTTTCCAAAGCCTTGCTCTCGTTCTCCATGGTGAGAGTCAGAGATGGCCCAGTAGCTTGGTGCTGACACCCAGGTGTCCCCAGGAGAGTCCTTCCCGGCCTGCCTCCGGGTCACACAGCATGGGGCCAGCTCTGATGGTGCTGGATCTTCCACCTGGGGATGCCCTTGGGTAGCTGGAGATGACCGTGGACTCCCTGGATGGCTACCCAGGAGGGCTACCCCATGCACACTCACAGAATTCTGCAGCTAAGTCAGTGGCACCGTTGGGCCATCCAGGGCTGGGCTGCCCAGTGGAACTTCCTGTGGTGTGGAACCACCTAGGTGGCCACTGTCCAACATGGCGGCACCAGCCACACATGGTTGTGAACACTTGAAGTACAGCCAGTGCAGGTGACCAAAGGCACCCCGAGAAGTCCACTTGGGGAGTCACAGCACATCTGTTAGGACCACAGCATCACGGAGCCTTGTGGCTCCCGGGTGCAGGACACACCCTCTTGTGAGGATTTGTTAGACAACCACCCCCCAGAGAGGGCCAAGCACAGGCCCCAGCAGGAGCGCAGGCGACTCTCCTCTTTCCACAGTCTGTCACCTGCCTGGAGTGAGGTGCTGAGCCCCCTGAAGGCACACTTCGGGAAGGGGGTGGTGAGAGAGGAGTGGCCCTCATGGGCCCACGGGGAGCCCTCGGCTCTAGCTGACCACACAGCTGGAGAGGGGTGGGCTTGGGGGCAGCAGGTATAGCATGGAATGTTCTAGACGAGCTTTGGTCATGAGGAGAAGGAGACCAGAAGGAGAAAGCAGTCAGGGCGGGTCCCAGGCCGGGGCAGCTGGCACTGGGAGGTGATGGGGAAGGCCACCACCCTCTCCTCCTCCTCCCAGGCACCCACCTGCAGCCCCAGAGCCACCAGATCACGTGGCCTTTCCAGCGTCGGCAGGGGATGGCCTCTTCTGAAGCCAGTCGACTGCCCAGCCTTGCTGTTGGCACTGAGTTCCAGGCTGTACCGGTGACCTGCCGAGCCCAGGTGCAAAGCCATGACCAGCTGGTGGCTCCAGGTGGCCTGCTGGTGGCCGGGCAGAAGGGGCTTCTAGCTGGGGGAGCGAGGAAGCCAAAGCCAACCCCAGCCTTCTCAGAGGCAGGTCCACTTGGAGAGGCCAGGAGCGGCCCCCAGCCCCAGTGAAGGGGAGCACCGCAGACTGGAGCAGGTGGCTTGTGGGCAGCTTGACTCGCGTGGTCAACACAGCAAGCCCACGAGGACAAGGACACCAAGGCCCAGGAGGCTCAAGGGAAGGTGGGGCTCACAGCCTCACTCCTGGGACAGAGGATCCAGGCTCCGACCAGGCTCCAGCCCACACAGCCAGTGACCCAGGCGAGTCCCTAACCTCACCGTGCCTCAGTTTCCACGGCTGTAAATTGCTCAAGCCTGGGCCTCGTCAGACCCTGGGGATGGCCCTCCTGGGCCAGACCAGCCTTCCCGGGTCAGTCTAAGCACAGGCGCTCAGGCGGCTGCTCCACAGCACAGCAAGGAAGATCCGCTGCCCAAGGGCCTTGACCCAGAGGGGGCTGTCCCTCCTCTCTCCCCAAGGGCAGGGTCGAGGCCAAGGGGCTGGGCACGGGGCTTCCAGCCTCCTGTTTGAGGTCACCAGCTGAGTCAGTGGGTGTTCACCAACTTCATCTGGACCCCAGGTGACATCCTTGTTCAGAGAAGAAAAGCCAGGAGCCATGAGGGAGGGGGGACCCCCCTCCAGGCCAGAACCCCGGTGCTCTCAGGGGACAAAGCCAAAACGCATCCAGGAGAGCCCTGCCTGCCAACCAGAAGGCCCAGGGGACTGTCCACGGGAGTCCTGGCTTCTCCGAGTGGAAGGGGGTTCTCCCTACAGGGGCGTGGGGCAAAGTGCCTGCTGTCCTCTCCCACTGCTTGTTCAAGTCCTGGGGCCTGGTGACCAGGGCGAGCCATCACGTCAGTTGGAGTTCTTCCTGGGATCTGGCCTGTGGTAGGGACTGAGCTGCATTCCCCCAAAGTCCACCATTGACGTCCTCGCCCGCCCTTGCCGCCTCTGAATGTTCCTCTGTTTGGAAATAGGGTCCTCACAGATGTCACTGACCAGGACAAGGTCACAGAGGAGTGATGCAGACTTCCTTCCTCAAAGGCTCACGGAACACAGCCTGTCACCCAGGAGAAGCCGGGGGAAGACCAAGGCGAGGCCAGGCCGCTTGTCCCTCCAGCCAGGCATCCTGGGGACTGCAGCCAACCGCCAGAAGCTGGGAGAGAAGCCGGGACGCGCTCTCCTCCCACCGAGGGAACGCGCCCTGCCGACACCTCCGCTCACACCTCTGCCCTCCAGAGGGTGAGAGCAGACGCTGCCTGTGAGCCACCATCTGGCATGGAGCAGGCACAGCTTCCTGCAGCTCAGGCAGAGCCAAAGCTCCAGGGCCTGGGGGCCGCCAGGGACAGTTGTGCAGCTCAAGCTGGAGCACTGAGCAGCCAGCTGTGCTGAGGGGGAGCCCAGGCACCCTGGTGGCCCCCAAATCCTGTCCCCTTCCCCACAGCTCCAGGGACCAGCCCTGCCCTCCCCTGGACTCCCTCATGTCCGGCCAGCTCCCTTCTCCATCTGCTGGGTGTGGGCACCCTCTGAGGGTGGAAGTGGCAGGGGACAGCAGGAGCTCACTGTGGGAGCGTTTTGATGAGGCTCGTCTTCAGCGGTGGACTCCTGAAGGCCAGGGCAGGCTCCCAGAGCTGAGCACTTTCCCGGGGTTTCTGGCCCCAGGCAGCCCCCGAGACGTCCACCAGGGCAGACACACTGCCGTGTCCTGTCCCCAGGCCACTCCCGTTTCCTCCTGGGCAGAAGCTCTGCAGCTAGGGCACAGGACTGCGCCCCGGTGGAATGGACGTGGACCCAGGTCTGCCTGGGAACACCACAGGTGGCCTCTGTCCCTGGATGGTGACATTCCTGCTGTGCAGTTGGTGGAAGAAGGAAAATGGAAGCCTGCGGGCCTTAGACCACACGATGGTGATGCTGAAACGGCAGACCCTGGACCCGGCCTTGACTGCTGGCTCCTGGGACGTGACGCGCCTGTCCTGGGTGCTCCCCCAGTGGGTCTCCCTGAGGAGTGAGAGCCTCCCAGCCTCCAGGTGCACAAAGGGGACAGGCCTGCCCTGAGGGAGCTGCTGGGACGCTCTCCGTGGTCCTGACCTACGGGCAAGGGAGAGCCCACAGCAGACCCTAAGGAGGGGCAGGAGGAAAACAGGAAGTCACCTCCCTCTTCACCCCGAGTCCTGTTCTGCAGCTCCCCACCCCAAGCCTGGCCCGGCAGTTCTGGGGAACCTGGCCCCCGGGGTGCAGAGCCCACCACTCCACCTCGCAACCCTGGAGTGAGTCTGTTAGAACTCTCAGCCACGCAGAAGTGACACTGAGGTGGTGACCGTGCCTGCTACGTCATCTTTCTTGGTCACCTAGGAGCAGCCTGAGCCATGGCTTCCCCCTCTGGCTGGGGAGGCTCCTGGTCTTCCATGGTGGGGAGATGGACCACAGTGCTGCCCAGCAGGGACACCTCAGGGGTCCAGCTCTTGGTGCCAGCAGGACCTGGGAGTCCCCTGAAGGGTGGGAGGTTTTCAGAAGACACACACCCGCTCCTTCACCCCTGTAGGGATGCCCCGGCAAACACGGCAGAGTGGGTGGCTTAGGTGACAGAAGGTATTGTCCCACGGCTCTGGAGACAAGGAGTCCAAGACAAAGGGCCAGCAGGCAACAGCTCTAGGGATCGTCTGGCCCAGGCCCCTCCCCATCTCCTGGTGGTGACTGGTGATTTGATAGCAGAACCCTCACCCCCACCTCTGCCCTTGGCTTCACACAGCCTGGTCCCTGCGTGGGTCTGGGTCCAAATTCCCCTTTTCATAAGGACAGTCACATGGGATGAAGGCCCACCCTGATGACTTCAATTCACCTTGACTTTTTCTCCAGGGAAGGTTATGGGGGGTCAGGAACAACCTGTCTTACTGGGGACACCCTCCCACCCCCAACTTAGGAACAAGTGGATGGTTTGGCAGGAAAATACGAGTCAGAGAGAAAGAACAGAACGGGAGCCCTGGCAGCTAGGGGGGTCCACCAGGATCCTGACTTAGAGCCACAGCCAAGGTGGGGCCCGAGTTGAACACGCCCCCAGGCCCCCGGGTAACCCACAGCCTGATGGCCTCACTGGTGGTCAGGCAGGTGCAGGGACAGCAGCCACCCGGCCCTCGGAGAATCCCTGACCCTGGGGCTCCTGCTGGCAGCCCTCAAGACCCACCTGCCCCTCCTCCATTCGCTCCTCCCCCCCAGCCCCCAGCCGCCCAGCAAGGCCGGGACAGGGAGGGGCGCCTCAGCTCGGAGAGGAGCCTGGTCCCCCCACCCCCCACACATCTGAGCACAGCACCATAAATTGGGAGCCCATGACAGATGGGTAAAGCCGTGCAGCTCAAAATAAATGACACCATAATGTCTGTTCAGAGACTGAGTGACAGAAACGTGCTCTCAAGTCCCCCGCGGGGCCCTGCCTCCTGCCCACTGGCCTTGACCCCCACCTACCGACCAGCGTGCCTGAGTAGGCACCTGCTGAATACTGTTGGACGACACAGGCGGATCAGAGGCCAGTCTGGCCTTAAATTAAACATTCTTTTCTTATGTTTCATAATTAAAACGTTTTTGGTTTTATGAACCTGAGTATGAATGGTAACAAGTGTGTGAATAAATTTTTTAAAATGAATTCTGTGAAGAGGCATCTCAAGGGACTGAGGCCAGCTGCGCAGTCTGAGGGAAGAGTCCTCCGTGGCCACCTTGCTTCACAGGCCAGCTACAAAGCAGGGGTCCCTGGGCACCCTCACTGCAGACCCCTGGCTGAAGATGTGAAAGTGTCCCCAAAAGCACTATCATGTAACTCCCCAGAACACTCAAAGCACAGGACAGCAACGCCTGCATTTAGGGTTTTGTGACAGCAAAAAATACCGTCTAGAAGCACTTGGGGGAGAGGTGGTGGAGAGGGAGGGTGGGAGAGTGCCCAGTGCGAAGCCCTGTGTCCCCCGGCCTTCTCGCCCCAGTACCAAGGTGTGACCCTCCACACCAGTGCCACCCATCGGGGAAGCCTGCCTGAGCATCACAGAGTTCCCGAGCACTCAATGGGCTGGTCACCAGCCACGTGGCCACTCTGACTCCTGCTGTTCCCCTCCAGGAAGTCAGCTGAAGCCCCTGTCCCCTACCCCCAGCCTCCATCCTGGTCTTTCTGGCCTGACCAGCGGCCTTCCTGAGTCTTTTCATCAGCATGGAGTAGCCAGGGGCCTGCCACAGGTCAGGCTGTCAGCACAGGACATGACAAGGGGCCGAGGCCACTTCCCAGGACTAGGACAACGGGCAGACCTGTGTTCAGGTGGGTCGCAGTCTTCGCGACACTGTGACCTCAGCTTGCGATCCCCGTGTGAAGGGTGCGTGTGTTCTGGACACCTAAGGAGACGCGTGGGAGAATTTGTGGCAGAGTTATTGGACATCATGGAGGTGTGGACATGGGTGACCACACACGGCTGCCCGAGACATTCTGTCTCCAACAGTCTCCTTCGACAGAGAGCTACCCCCGCAGCGTTGGGCCTCTCAGTCCCGGTGAGTGGCAGCCGCAGGCTGCAGGGAGGGGCGAGCCTCGTGACGACCCCTTCCCTTCAGAATCCAGGGTCGGTTATCAAACATTGCTCCAGATGAGAGCTCCTCCTCCCCAGCCTTGTGCAGGAACCTGAAGACTCGAAAATCCATTTTTAAATATTCAAAAGGCGCTGTTATCTACCTAAGTAGATGGGCTGAAGCGCCAGGAGCCGTTGCTGAACAATCAAAACTCGCTCAGCGGGGGTTACAGGTTGAATTGTGCCCCCCCCCCAATTCTTAGGCTGAGTTCCCGACCCCCAGGCCCTGCTGGGTGTAGGGTCATGTAGAGGAGATTAGTTTAGGCCAGGTCATGTGGACTAGGGTGGCCCCCACCAGTCCGCCTGGAGCCCTTATCAGAAGAGGAGACCAGGACCCAGGCTCACGGAGGGACGGCCCTGGGGTTCAGGGTGAGCACCTGTCTGTGGCTGAGGAGAGAGGCCCAGGGATGAAGCACCCCCCACATCCTGGACTTGGCCTCCAGGTGGTAGGAAGCAAACGGTACTGCCCAGGCCGCCCCCCAGTGTGCCAGGGCAGTGGGGTCAGGGGCACTGGCCTCGGGTGGAGGGAAAACACGTCCCACAAACACACCGCGCCCTGTTGGCACGAACCTGGCTTCTCCCAGAGAGATTGGCAGAAAGAGCACTGAGCCCCCATCCAGGGTGAGCCCTCAGAGGCCCTGGCCCGACCCTCTCTGCTCCACCTGTTGATTTAGGAGATGGGGCATCACTCACCCGAGTTCTGCCCGCAGCCTCATCTTGGCATTTTGACCAATGCCAACTCCGGGTGTACCTGGGCAGCCCACCCCACCCCAAGTCCTGGAGGCCATGATGAAATCACTACACCCAGCCCAGGGACCACCCAGAGAAGAGGGTTCTGAAAAGTGGGAAAAGAGAGGAATTGACCATCCGTCACTTGGAGAATCAGGCACCGAGGCGATCGCGTCCATTCCAAGGATCATTGTTTCAACTGACCATGTGTTTTCAGCCCTCAAACAGGGAGGCCGGAGAGGCCAGCAGGGAGACCGGGCAGCCCGGCCTGATGGGTGGCACCCCACAGTGTCTCTGACTACAGAAGCAGCGCGCAGGCTCACAGGAGACGGGCGGGTGCTGGGAAGTCCATCCACCCTCACGGAGATGAGCTTAGGGCACTAGTGCAGGACGGTGAGCTGGTGAGCTGGTGAGCTAGACGTGCTGTGGAGAGGTCTCTCTGCCAGGAAGAGGAGGAAGGAGCCGGTTGACGGAATCAGCTTCTCACTTCTGCTCTTGGTTTAAGGGACACTGCTCTGACCCTGTTCCTATCCAAAGCTTGGTTCGCCTCTAGGTTCATGTCAGCGGGAGAGATCCCCAGAAGGGGAGTCACCAATCTCAGGCCAGTTGCTCAGCGGGAAGACTGCCCTGCTCCCGGAGAGCAGCAGTGCCCAGGAGGGCCCCCCACTGACCCAGGCTAGAGCAAGGTAACAGTAGACCGGAGAGTTTCCCACTCGTCTCTGAAAGTAGTCACACCTGGGCGGCTGCCAAGGGCCAGAGCTGGGGATCGGCTCAGGACGCCTCCAGTCCTCGTCTGCACCTCTGGAGGTCATCTGAAGGGTCTGTGCACTTGACAGCCCATTCACTAGCCTGTGCTGGCCCTTCAGCTGCAGCCTGGTCAGTGCCCACCTGGACCCAGCCCTGGGAAGAGACCCCTCGGCCCCCGTGCTGTCCAGAGCTGTGTGTAAGCGCGATCCGGGTGAACAGAAACGCGTTTCCTCTCTCCACTGGCTCCTCTCCTCTCTGCCAGGAGACAGACTTCGCTCTCCGGAGGCAAATGCATTTGGCTCCTGAGTAAAGACGGGAGATTCCAGGTGTTTCCAGGCATGCGGGCACCCCCGACAATGGCCCCATTCGCTGCCGTTGCGGCCTCTTGCCTGGCTCCACGTCCTTGGTCACACATGGTGGGGATCGAGTCTCTCTGCTCTTTGTCCAACAGCAGGGCTCTGCTGAGCTTTCAGAAACCAGCCCTGGTTGTGAGACTCAAAAGAGGCTGGGCACAGGGGACGGTCAGCCTGGCCAGAGCTCCAGGTGCTTTCAAAGAAGCAGGTTTTCCTCCAGGAGGCCACCGTCCATTAGAAGGAAAGATGGGCAGGTGTCATTCATATAGCCAGGGGCACGGCCAGCTCAGTGGTCTCCTGGGGCAGCCTCCAGGGACACCACTATGTCCACACGGCTTCTCATGCCCATGATTTTAGGCCAGGATAAAACATAGTGTCTGAGACAGACCTGGGCCTTGTGTGACCTGGATTTATGTTTCAGCCCTGCCACTTGCTGCAGTGTGACCTCACGGTGTCCTTGAGCATATGAACTCACAGCTTCCCATCAGGTTGAGGGACAAATGAGACGCATAGCCCACAGATGTCTCCAGTGGCCCCGCCACACACAGCCCTTGGTCCACCAGATCCCACTCACTGAGGACCTCACCCACTGGGGACCTCCTCTGGACTGGGCCCTGTTCTAGGTGCTGTGGTCACTGCAGTGAATAAGAGACCAACATCCCTCCAGCAGTGGTCAGCAGCACCCATCATTCCTCAGGTCAAAGGCCTGAGGATCATCTGCTGTCCCTTCGTCCTGGCACCAGGGCTGACTAGTCATTTGGGGAACATTAGGTAAGACCTGCAGACAATTTTTGTTGTCATAACTGGGGAGGAAAGGATGCTACTGGTTGGGAATGGGTAGATTCCAGGGTTTCTAGACAGCCCACAGGGCACAGGACAGACCCCCACAACAGAGATCTAGCCCCGAGTGTGGACAGTGCCGAGGTTGAGAGCCCTGCCTACTCCAGACCATCAACACAACCACAGGTCACCTCCAGCATGTACCCCAGCCCCACAACTCATCCCCAAACCATAGTCACCACCATCATTACTGTCACCACTGTCACTATCACCATCGTCATCATCACCAACATCACTGTCACCACCATCATCATTACCACCACCACCATCATCATCACTGTCACCACCATCATCATTACCACCACCACCATCATCATCACTGTCACCACCATCATCATTACCACCACCACCATCATCATCACTGTCACCACCAGCATCACCATCATCATCTTATCACCATAAACATCACCGCCATCATCACTGTCAGCATCGTCATCATCACCATCATCATCACCATCACCACCATCATCATCACTGTCATCATCAGCATCACCATCACTATCATCACCATCATTGCCATCAATGTCACCACCATCATCACTGTCACCACCATCATCATCACCACCATCACCACAACCATCATTACCACTACCACCATCATCATTACTGTCACCACCAGCATCACCATCATCACCATTATCACCATAAACATCACCGCCATCATCAGTGTCACCACCGTCATCATCACCATCACCACCATCATCATCACTGTCACCACCAGCATCATCACTGTCACTACCAGCATTACCATCATCACCTTACCACCATAAACATCACCACCATCATCACTGTCACCATCACCACCATCACCACCATCATCATCACCACCATCACCAGCATCATCACTGTCACCACCAGCATCACCATCATCACCTTATCACCATAAACATCACCGCCATCATCAGTGTCACCACCGTCATCATCACCATCACCACCAGCATCATCACTGTCACCACCAGCATCATCACTGTCACCACCAGCATCACCATCATCACCTTACCACCATAAACATCACCGCCATCATCACTATCACCATCACCACCATCACCACCATCATGATCACCACCACCACCAGCATCATCACTGTCACCACCAGCATCACCATCATCACCTTATCACCATAAAAATCACCGCCATCATCACTGTCACCATCACCACCATCATCATTACCATCACCACCAGCATCATCACTGTCACCACCAGCATCACCATAAACATCCCACCATCACCACCATGTCTCAAGGGGTGACCCTGCCCCAGACTCTGGGCTGGGTACTGCTTGAGTCAGCTTTTTTGCTGCTGGGACTAGGAGACCCAACCAGCCCAGCTGCAGAGGAGGAACAGTTCATTTGAGGGCTCATGGTTTCCGCGACCTCAATCCACGGATAGCAGGCTCCATTCCTCGGGGCTCCAGGTGAGGCTGCACATCATGGCAGAAGAGTGTGGTGGAGAGGAGTGGCTCCCATGGTGACCAGGACACAAGCAGAGAGGGGACCCACTCACCAGATAAAAGTCAGACACCCCCCAGCCGCAGCCCAGTGCCCGCCTCCTCCAGCCACACCCGCCAGCCTTCGGCGACCACTCAGCTCATCCCTGTCGGGGATGAGGTCACCGACTGGGGAAAGGCTCCCACAGCCCAGTGATGTCTCCTGAACCTTCTTGGGTTGTGTCACCCGTGAGCTTGGGAGGACACCTCAGATCCAAACCATAACAGGTGCTTTCCACACATCTCCCCATCGCATGTAACTCCCCCACTCCCGGCCACACACACACACACACACATACACACACGCACATGCGCACACACACGCACACACACACATGCACACGCAAACACGCACGCACACGCACACACACATAAACATGCACACGCACGCACACACACGCACACACGCACACACACGCACACGCACACGTGCACATGCACACGCACACGCGCACACGCACACACACGCACCCCTCTGTGAGGAGGACATTGCTGCCCTGACTGCACAACCCACGTCCCACCAGCTCCGAGTGAACCTGCCTAAACTCTGCAATAGGCTTCCTGGCCGTCAGAGGACCTGTGGGACCTGAGGGTGAGTCACTGGCCTCCTGTCCCCCAGCTTGCCTCCCTGTACGTGGGGACATAATGGCCGTCAGAGGACCCGTGGGACCTGAGGGTGAGTCACTGGCCTCCCTGTCCCCCAGCTTCCCCCCCTGTACGTGGGGACATAATGGCACCAGCTTCGCTGATTCGGAAGGACCCCATGAGTGGGCCCATGAAGCAACTGGAGTAGAACCCGGCAGAGTGAGTCCTGGACACGGGTCAGCCAGGCCCTGGGATGGTTTTAACGAGGACACTGAGGCCTTCGGGGACGAGCACCTCCCTCCGGGTCCTCTGGGAAGGGCTCGGCCCCCGCCCACCACTGCACGAGGCGCGGCTGCCCTCAGGACAGGAGACGCTCGTCTTCCGAACGACCAAGACCTGGCTCCCGGCTCTTGTTCCAGGCGACCTCAGAGAGGAGGATGTCCTTCTGGTTTCTGTCCATGCTCTAGAAGTGGCAGACGCCCTACGCGAGGCTCCTGTGATCCCCACGGCTTGACCTTTCGGGAACCCCATCCTCCTCTCCAGCCTGCCGAGGCCATGTCCAGGAAATGTGAGACTTCTCGCCACCCCTCCCCGCCCGCCTCCCGGCCAGTATCCTAATCACCGCCCCCTGGCCAGCTTGCTGCTTGCCCAGCAAGTGTGGTCTACGTGGTCTACGAGACCAGCCTTCCAAGAGCAGCCACCGAGGCTCTGGTGGCATTTGCTCCTCTGTAAATCAGCCTGTCTGCAGGCTGGGAAGTGCTCTGAAGTAGTTCAGATTAAAGTTCTGATTACAGTGGAGAGGCACTGCAGCCAGGGCCTGGGCGGCTGAGGAAGACGGAGAGAGAGAAAGCCATTATCCCCCATCGAGGGGATCCCCGGCCCTGAGGAGGGAGGGAGCCCGAAGTCTGTCCTCCACCCTGGAGGCAGGGGCTGGCCTCGGAGGTGCTCAGAAACCTCCGGCACAGAGCCCTGGGAACCGGCTGCAGGGAGACAGACTCCTGCCTCCCGCGGCCCTCCCACCCCCCAGAGCCCAGCATGGGCCGTCTCACCACGCTGGCCCTGGACCGCTCTTCCCTCCTCCCCCACACGCCTGTGGCCCTCAGCTGTGGCAGAGCCGCCCCCTCAGGAACCCTTCCCTGGACGGGGCAGCCAAGCGGCCACCTCTATATGGGCCTTTGTGTCCACTCACATCCTCCCGGGGATCACCCTGCTGGTTCCCTGGGGCATGCCATGCCTGTGTCCTGGACACAGCTCTGGGCATCTGGGGTCCCTGGAACACCCCAAAGAACCCCAGGAGAACAGCTGAGTCCTCGGTGCCTTTAAGCCCAGAGGTGGGGAGGCCAGAGCACTCCCTGGCCCTTTGGAGAAGCCCCAGGGACACAGCCATCCTCGGGGACTAAGCAGGAGGAGGAATGTGATGTCCCAGAATCTCAGGGACATATGGGTGGGTCCTGCCCACCGCCCAGCTCTCCTCCTTCTCTCCTGCTTTGGGTCCTCCTCGCCCGGCGTGGGGTGATGGCCGCTCCCACCTGGATTCTTGGAATGGTCCCTGGTTTATTCTTAAATTCTTCCACAGGGCAAAGCCAGACACGTTTGCCAAAACTGACCCTGAACCTGGCACCAGCTGGGCAGGGCCTCGTACTGTGGGTCACCCTGTGGGCCGTCCCAGCAGGCCCTGAGTTGAGAACTGCTGGCCACTTGTACCTGGGAGGGGACGGAACCCACTGGGCCCTCCTCTTATCTGTCTGTGTGCCAGCCCCTGGCCAGCACCTGGCCACACGTCCCAAGGAGAAAGCTGCTAGAACCTCACTTTACAAAGTCCTCAGCCTGAGCCGCACTGGCCAAGCGGCCCTCCTGGCCTGGGCAGGCGCAGATGGTTCCAGAACTCAATTTGCAGAAACCAGACCCTGAAGACCCCAGCTACGTCCAGCGCAGCATCAGCGTGGAGCAGAACCCAGAGCTGGACAGCAACGCCTGCCCTGCCCAGGGCCTCTGTCAACAGGGCGTGTGGCAAGAGGCGTCCCTAGCTGAGGGGAAGCCATGTCCCATGGAGAACTGGCGTCATATTCCAGACCTGTCACCTGACGGTGCCATATGGCGGGGGGAGGGGACGCTCCTTCTGCCAGTGGTGCTCCAGGTGACTCCTGTGCTTGGAAAAGATGAGCAGGGCTCCCAGAGTGTCCCAGACACAGCTGTCCACGCTGGCCAGTAGCCCAGAGACCGCAGATGGCCTCAGCAGCCACTGGAGGTGGGGACAGGGACACGTGGGCCATGGAGCCTCTCTTCCTCACCAAAGGCAGCTTCCGCTGTGTCCTGTCATTCACCTTGAACTAAAGGCCGTGACGGGGGAAGCCCAGAGCGGCCTGTCCTGCATTTCCTGACGTCCTGCGGGCTCCCGGCTGGCTGAGGATGGAACCCTCCCAGGTGTCCCTGTGAGTTTCCAGGGCCACAGAAACCAGTGCCACAGACCAGGGGCTTGACCTCAGGAACTTCTCCTGTCCTAGCCTGGAAGGCAGAGGTCCAAGGCCAAGATGCAGGGGGAGGTCCATCTGGGGCCGTAGTGGCCTGGGCCCTGACAGTGGCCATGGCTGAAGTCCTTCTTCCCCAGTCGTCTGTGTCCAAATGTCCCTTTGTATTGGCACTTGTTCATGTGGGAGGAGGGCCACCCTCACGGGCCTGATGAGTTTCCCACAGAGGGGACTGGCTGACCTCTGTATGGTGTCCCCAGTAGGTCAGAGTCACAGGGACTTCCAGATGCGGAATCCCGGGGGGACACTGTCTCTTGGGTTCTGATCTGGAACCGCTTGGTCCCCAGTGTGGTGCTGCTGGAGGCCAGAACCTTCAGGGGGGACCTGGTGGGAGGAAGAAGGTCACAGGGGTCATGGGGCCCCAGCCTTGGCTAACACCGTCCAGCCACAGCACAGCCCGTGGGACGCGCAGCGGATGCCCCCAGAGCAGCTCAGAGAAGGGAGCTATCCCAGGACCTGGAGATCGGGACAGGCCAGCTGATGGGCTGGCGGGAGGGGCCAGGAGATACCCCCATTCCCCAGTGGCCAGGGAGCTGCATCCCAGAGTCCAGAATGCGTCCTGACCAGAGCCGCCCTGGACGGACCTGTGAGGTCAGTTCCCCTCTCAGGGCCACAAGCCACCCTCACGATGCTCACGGGGATTCAGCTTCCATGACCCGGTGTTTGTTTGTCACACACAGATGCAAAATGAGCCCAGCGGAAAGATCCCCGGTGGTTAGACGGCAGCACCTGACGCTGTGCACTCCTTCACTGATCCAAGAAGTATTCTGAGACCCTACTGCATGCAGCCTAGCTCTGAGGGCTGAGGACGCTCATGATTTTAGGTCCTGGGAGCCCCTGATGTCCAGCACAAACAGCAGAGGCTACACAGGGACAGCTTTACTTCTGCTGCCCAGGTTGTTTGGCAGCCTTGCTGCATGAAGTCCCAGGGGTGACCCTCCTTGCCTGCTGCTGCTCTGCTCGCCACAGTCTTGTCTCCCAAGAGAGCCCTGTGGTTCAAGATGGCTGCTCTAGCTCAAGCCATTTCAGCTGCATCTAAGCCAGCATGAAGAAGGCACAAAGGAAGAATGTGTGCCTCTCCCTTAGAGTCACTTCCCGGGAGGTTCCACCCACATGCACTAATGTTCCACAGGCTCTAACACAGCCCTGGGGCCACATCAGCTGCAAGGGGAGCTGGCACCCAAGTCACCCCCTAACTAAGCAAAACCCCACGGGAGCAGGGCCAGCTCACATGGCCAGAGGGCAGCTCTCCACAGCCTGAGAGACACCCAGGCTCACAAGCCCCCACCCATGCTTGTTCCAAAGCATGGCAGGGTCCTAGTCCAGAGCTCACAGTGTCACCGCCCCATGACGAGAAAGGCGGGACAGGCGGTCACCTCCGTTCAGACCTCTCTCCTGTCCCGTCCTGTGATGTTAGGGGCAGCTGAAATGCCTCTCCAGGCCCTCTCCAGAGCCTCCTCTGAAACCTGCCCCTCCCAGCTTCACTCAGGGCTTGTCCTGGCCAAAGCAGCACAGAGCCCCGTCAGCGTCCTGGGGCTGCTGCACCACATCACACCAACCTGTAGCCTTTGGACGGCACAGAGCCCTCCTCTGGTGCCTGGAGGCCGGAAGTCTGAAATCAAGGTGTCACAGGGCCATGCTCCCTCCAGACACTCCAGGGATGCGTCCCCTGCCTCTTCCAGCTCCTGGGGGTCCAGGCCTGGCGTAGCCTGTGGCCACCTCACTCTGTCTCCGCCTCCATCTTCTTGGCCTCTCCTCTGTGTCTGTGTCCCTTCTGTCTCTTTAAGGACACCCGCCATCCACTGTGCCCTCTGCTCACTTCCACCCAGACTCGGTTCTGCAGGGGAAGCAGGGGCGGAGAGCCGGAGGGACCCCCCACAGCAGGGCACATGGTGGTCTGAGCCTGAGCCGAGAGCAATGGAGAGCTCGCAGGAGCTGGGACACAGCTCTGACGAGGCCAGCCGGGGGCCGGCTAAGGCCCTGACGAACACAGTTACAAGAAAGTTCTAGATGAGCCCAAACTGGGATTAAGCAGGAGGGGTCAGCTTGTCTCTGAGGGGCCCCAGGAGGAGCCACAGCCCATCCAGGCACTGCCCAGAGCCCTTCTCAGCCGTGGCTACAAGCCCAGGTCATGTCCAGGGCCCTGACTCTGATGTGTCCCCATGACCTTGTGGCGTTGGCAGGAAGAGCCCGCACATCTGGTCCAGGTGTGTCTAGAACAGGTGAGGAGAGTCCCGCCACTCGATCCCTGCAGGAGCACTCTGACCCAGGGCTTGGACAGGGCAGGCCTGGGAGCCTGCATTGCTCCCCCCGTTCCTGAGAGAACCAAGCCGCTGGGCCCCAGAACGACACCAGGAGAGGACTGCGGAGGGCAGTGAGCACGCGGAGCCTGCTGGGAAGGTGCTGGGCTCGCCCTCCGGCCCCGGCCCTGGGCCACAGGGTCGGAGGGCAGCCGGGTTCCAGGGCCCTCCACCGCCCACCCTTGTTTAGCGCCCACCAGAGGCCCCGGGCCTGAGTCTCCTGGGTGGACCTTGCCCTGTCGGTCCTCCAACCCATATGGAGTCGTCCCTCCAGGTTGCCAGGAAGACCCTCAGACTGGAGCAGGGGTGCAGGAACCTCCTCCAAGCCCCGCGGTTGTCCTGGGCAGGCACCTTCTGCCCCGCGTGCTGACTGACGGCCCCATGTGTTTTCTTTACAGTGGGGCCGTGTCCAACCACCAAGTACACAGTGCTATTTCAATGATAATCACAGGCTCCCGAGCCTGCGCAAGCTCCACTATCAGCGGGTGCCTGGGCCACCTGGCAGGGGAGGATGCGGCCCCCCACCTTGGGGCACCTCACAGGGCATCCCTGCAAAACAGACTGTGACTCTGTAGGCCCACCCGATCCTCACGGACAGTCGAATCACAGCCCTGCCTGTGACCCGTGGCAGTGGGGGACTCGCAGCCGACGATCCAACAGCTCCCCGCAGCCTGTGTGCCAAGCCAAGCTGGTGGCCAGGGTGGATGGCCGGGGCCCGCCTGCACCTCCCTGCGTCTCCTCAGCCTCGAAGAAGATAAGAAAACAGCCTGCAGACTGCGCACAGGACCCAGCGAGGTCCAAGGAGACTAAGAGCCCGACAGCAGTACCCAAAGCACAGGGCAGGGTCCTCCGGTGGCTGTGACCAGCCAGGTGGCCCTGTCAGTGCCTGCACTGGGCGGGTGGGGGGTCTGAAAACAGCGAAGCTCCGCCCTGCATCCTGGGGGGCCTCTGACGTCCAGGGCCAGCAGGGCCGGCTCCCCTGACAGCTCTGGGCAGGACCCTTCCCGCCCTGTCCATGGGCCTCACTGCAGCCCCTGCCCTCGTCTCTATACCGCCTTCTCCCTCTGCGCCCCTTCCTCTCTCTTAAAGGGGCACCAGTCGCTGGATTAGGGCCCCTCTCATCCAGTGTGACCCCCCCTTCCTAAGGACGTTTGCAAAGACACAGAGTAGCCAGCAAACTCAGGTGTCCAAGAAACGCCTCCAGAGTCCTCCTCCAGGTCCCGGCAGCGATGCTGGGCAGGCAGAGGTGGTGGCTGCCATGGTGCGTGGAATGGGGCTTTCTGTTACTTGCCAGCCTCCCGGTGTCACCTGGGCGCAGGTTTGAGAGCCTCTATCCAAGCCATCTCAACAGCTCATGGCCAGGTTTCTGACTCCTTTGTCACCTAAAAGGATAGCTCTGCTCTTCCCCTGCTCCATCACTTCCCACAGCTCCCTACTGCCTGTACCAGCCACTAGCATTAGCTCTCCCTGCTTCTCTGGACACCGTCCACTCCCACCAGGTCCAAGCACACCTGTAGCAGCCCAGCTTGGCCTGTGGGGGCGGCTTGTCACTCCCCTTCTCCACCCATTCGTTGGCTTGGTCAGCTGACATTTAGGATGATTCACCACGCGTGTCCCAGGTGCTGTTCTAGGTGCTGGACACAGAGTAGCCAGTAAACCATCCCTGCCTTCCTGTCCTTGTGGAGTTCTGGGGAACTACCCACCCCTCCAGACCCACCGCTCTCAGCATCGGCCCCAAGGCCCTGGCCCACACTGGCTGCCCTGCTGAGGCCCACCTCCCCTAATCTGTCCAGCGCCCACACACACCTGGACCCCAGTTCCAGCCAGGGCCTTGGTCCTGCTCACCTCTGACCCCAGGTGCTTAAACTCTCCTGAGACTGGAGGAAGTTGACCAACGTGTCCAAGGGAGCACTTGGTGGCTGGCCCAGACTGTACCCCAGCTCAGGGGGCCCTGGAGAAAGGAACAGGACCCAAAAATGTCATGGACACGGAGAGGGAGGGTGCGCCAGACTGAGAGGAGCCTCCTGTGGGAGAGGCCAGGGGCTGGCTGGTCGGCTCCTCCCGAGCCTGACCCAACCTGCTGCAGGGGGCTCCTGTGTGGAGCTCCCAACCTGGCCCCTCGGCCAGCGCTGAGCCGTCCCTCCCCTTCCCTCCCTCCCTCCCCTTCCCTCCCTCCCTCCCTCCCTCCCTCTCCTTCCCTCCCTCCCTCCCTCCCTCCCTCCTCATCTCCTTGCTCTCTAGCTGCTCTCTGCTCTCCACACCCCTTGTCCTTCTCAAGAGCTGGCCAAGAGGGCCTGAAGGACAGCTAAGTCACCTCCGGGTTCTGTGAGCCCCTCCCTGCTCTGCACACTTGAGTCATTTCTGGGCAGATGAAGGATCCACAAGATTCAGACCCACAGGGAAGAGGCCCAGGGAAGAGGCCCTGCACAGGACAGAGGAGGCAGAGAGCAGAGCGGCGCAGCTCCTCACCAAGAGCAGCAGGGACTGGCCACTGAAGCTGGGCAGGGCAGGAGGACCCTCCAGTGCCTGCAGCGGGAGCTGGCCCTGCACACCTGGACTCCGGACTTCTGGGCCTCTGAAAGAAGAGCCTTCTGTGGTTCAGAGTCCCCTGGTGTGGACGTTGGTTCCAGCAGCTGCAGGACACGAGCAGAATAAACCCTAAAATGCCAATCTCCCCCTGGCCCTTGTGCTCAGGCTCCTCCCGTTTTCATCACACACAAAATAAAGATCAAATCCTCAAGGTGCTGAGTCTCCAGGGCCCTGCGTGGCTGCTGTCCACAGCCCGGTCCCTCTCCCGCTGGCCCCAGCCATGGAGGCAGTGCTGACTCCGCCCCTCTGCTGGATGGCTCTCCCCTCCCCGCTGCCCACAAACTCCCCTTCAACTCTGTCCCTTTCTCTCTAACAGGGTTTCAGCTTGGAAAGACTTAAACACATGAAAGAGAACCCCCTGCCTCAGACCCTGCCCGGGACCCCAGTGCAGCACAGGGAGCCCCGAGGCCCTACGGCCAGCCTCTGCCCCCTCTGCCTCCTTCCTGCCCCTGTTTCCACCTCTCACACTCCGCCTGCCTCTTCCCTCTGCCCCGTGGGGTGTCAGGAGTACTCAGCAAGTTTCACAAACAGCACCCTATCCTGCGACTACTCAGCAAGCTGCTTTGTTGTCAGGGTCTGACTGTGGCCCATCCACGTTGATAAACGTCCATGGGTCCATGTGTTTTCCTGGGCGGGCGCTGTCTCTCCTGTCTCTCGTGCCCCTCCCTCTCCTCGCCCAGCCCCCAGCCCCCACCGTCTCCACTCCCCGCCTGCAGAGGTGCAGCCTGGCCTGGCACCCCGGCTCTCCCTAGACGGGGCTGCCAGGCTGCTCTTTGCGGGTCTCTAAGCAGGCGTGTGGATGTGCCTCTGGTCACCGTCCCAGGAGAGAGGCCAAGGGTGGCAGTAAGTGAGCGGTTTCAGTTTTACTGCCCATAATCCAGTTACTCTCCTGGGGGCTGCATCAACTCCACGCCCCACAGTGGAGAGTCTGCCCGCCTTCCTGCCTCCGCTCGTCCAGCAAGTGCTTACTTAACTCCTACCAGCAGGAGATGACCCGCAGGTGCTGAGCAGCCCAGCACAGGACAGGCAGAGTGGACACCGGGCTGTCCTCCTGGACCACAGGCCCACAGCTGACCGGTTTGCCCTGGGGAGAGCCAGGCACAGTTCTGTGCCTCAGTGTCCCCATCTAAGGTATTTGATAAATTCTAAAACACACATGTAAGTAGAGATACCTGCACAGGGTTCCCACCTACAGCACTCACCAGAAGCCCGAGGAGGAGGATCCCGCAAGATGGTGATGCAGGACACGGGTCAGCGTCGAGGCAGCGCAGGGCCCACATGGCCGTCTCCCCAGGTCTAGGTCCTGCCAGCACAGACCAGCAGGAACTCACCGTGGTCAGCGTGGGCTTATGGCTCCTGGCAACAGAAGGATCACACACCGTGGGGAGCCCTGGGGCATGGCACGTCCCTGAGAGTCAGGAGAGCGCCTTCTAGATTTAAGGTCACATTAGGAGATCTGAGGGTTTGGGGGACGCAGGGCTTTGCTCTGGATTGGGTGCTGCTGGAGAGTGGGGGTAATTTGGTGTCTGCTGTCTTCATTGTTTGAATGTAGAAGGTTGGGACAGTGGGTGAGGGTGGAGCTTTGATTGGTGAAGAATGTGCTGTCACTCCTACTGGTCAGGCTGGGGCAACTGGTCCTTCTGTGACCTGTGTTCAAAGTGGTCATGGAGTGACCGTTTACGCATTAGAGCAGGAGAACTCCGAGGCCCCTCCCTCCCATAGACCCTGCTGCTGTAGTCACTGGGGTCTCTGGAGGGTCCCCCAGCCACTAAATAGGCTTCTGACTTGGATCCTTGCTCAGCGACCCTGTGGTCCCAGGGGTGGCTGGCCAGCCTCCTCCCCATCAGCCTGCGTGTCACCACACGGGGCAGACCCTGTGGTCCCAGGGGTGGCTGGCCAGCCTCCCCCCCACCAGCTTGCGTGTCCCCCCACGGGGCAGACCCTGTGGTCCCAGGGGTGGCTGGCCAGCCTCCCCCCCACCAGCCTGCGTGTCCCCCCACGGGGCAGACCCTGTGGTCCCAGGGGTGGCTGGCCAGCCTCTCCCTTCCCCAGCCTGTGTGTCTGGTCTTCCCAGAAATCCTCAAGGGAGGAGGTTCCCAGCCTCCTCAAAATCCAGAGGACCTGGACTCAGGCAAGAGGGACGGACACTGGGAGGGCCTCCCTCCACTATGTCCACCCCGTGTGACAAACAGAGCAAACCACCAGCTCATGTGGCCGGCAATGGTGCCCACGTGGACAGGTGAACGTCTTTTAACTCAGTGATGGTAGTGGGCAGCGCAGTGTCCCACAAAATCATGTCCACCCAGATCCCAGGATGTGGCTTTATTTGAAAACAGGGTCTTTGTGGATGTCATCAAGCTGAGTCCATAAAGGATTTCGTGGCCCTTGGCCCAATGACTGGCATCCTCAGAAGAAGAAAGGACACAGAGACCCAGGAAAGCAGGCCACACGAGGACAGAAGCAGAGGAGGAGTGACACTCTTCAAGCCCAGGTCTCCAAGATGTCAGCAGCCACCTGAAACCTGGAGAGAGGCTGGGAAAGGGCTCAATCCTCCCTCCCAGCCTCGGCAGCACCACCCCAGCCCACACCGGGGCTTCAGGTCCTGAGAATGGGTTCTGCTGGTGTGAGCTGCCCAGTGCATGGGGACTTGACATGGCAGCTCAGGAAACCTGCATAGGGACCTTGGTGGCCGTTCCCCTGCCTACTCCCCGTCTGTCCCCGAGGGTGGAGGACAGGGACCCTTCCTGGCATGGCCAAGCCCCCTCGTCCCCGGGCTCTTGCTCAGGCACCCATCCTGCCTTGGCTAGGTGGCGGCTCCTGCTGCTTGGCCCATGGAGCCGCCCTTGGGTAATGACCGTCATCATGTGACTGTGGTGTTGCTGGCACTGGTGATCTGTCATTGTTAACGTTTATGAAGTGACTGGTCCGTCTGCAGCAAATGATAATAATAAAAAATAGGAATTGCTCCCCTCTGATGGCCACAACCCGCAGGGAACCAAGCGTCCGGGAAGGAAGAAGGGCCCCAATGCCCGGGTAGTGCCGGGACAGGACCAGCAGGTCACTAAAGACCCCAGGCTCCTCTTCTCAGCCCTAAGAGCCCCTGGAAGTTGTTGGCTGATGCTGACCTCTAGCCGTTCCAGGGAGGCAGGAGAAGGTGGCCATCCATTGGCCATCGGTCAGTGCCCGTGACAAGCCCAGATGGGTCAGGCAGACCCAGAAGGAGGAAGGAGTTGAACTCAGACCTGTGTCTGCCTCAAGTAAGACCAGGGCTCGGGGCCAGATACTCACGACTTCTACGTGGGGTCCTGGAGCCAGGGAAGGGGTAGGGTGACCGCATCCCCCAAGGCAGGCACAGGGAAATCACAAGTGCACGTCACTCCTGGATGACCAGTCCACTGCCATCTTCACTGCCTCCATGCTATGAGAGAGTCAAAATGACCAGTGTCAACAGGGAGCCTCACCCACTGCTGTTGGGTGACAGAAGCCCTGTCCCCCCACCCCCCTGGGGACCCCTCACAGGATGCGCAAGTCTCCATATGGGTTTCAGAGGAGACCTGCACAGACTGCCCTTCTGGGAAGCAGCAGGTGGCCTCTGCAGCGCTCCACTGTTGGGGTCAGGGCAGTGTCCCTCAGCTGTCCCTCATCTCAGGAAGCACCTCCTGCCAGCCCCTGAGGCTTCAGAGGCCAGGCCCTGTCTCAGGCCAGCCCCCATCACAGCAGAGGCCATCCCCTGTCCCAGGCCAGCCCCCGTCACAGCGGAGGCCATCCCCTGTCCTAGGCCAGCCCCCGTCACAGCGGAGGCCATCCCCTGTCCCAGGCCAGCCCCCGTCACAGCGGAGACCCTGATGGAATCCACACAGACTGGATTTGGGCTGGAGTCAGTGGGTCAGGAGGAAACAGGGGGCTGGGGACAGGGCAGCTGAGGAAGCCAGGCCAAGGCCTGTAGGACGAACCGCCCAGGACCGTGCACACATTGGGTGGCTAATTCAAGGACATGCTGCCCTCAGTGTCTTTGATCAGGACCTAAAAGTTCCTGTGATGACCAGGTCCCTCCAGGGGCCAGGCCCTGGGGACAAGCTTCTGTGTTCACATTTGAGATCAAGACTCGGACAGCAGGTGCCGTTCCCGGTTTGACAGGTTCCAGTTGGATGGGGAGAGCCCCTGGCCCAACCCCTCCATCCGGCCAGCTTCTGTCCCAGTGTGGACCTCCCAGGGGGCCGGGCCTGGCTGAGGGAGGGCACACCTGGAGGTACAGCATAAACAGTGACCAGGCGGGGCCAGCAGCCTAGGACACACCTGCCGTGACACACCTGCCCAGGGAAACCATCTTTGCCTGGAAGGAGCAACTCGCTTCAGAGGACGATTGTAAGAGAGAAAGGGGCAACTTTGCAGTGGGAGGGGCCGTTGCCATGGGAGGGGCCATGCAAGAGGGAGGGGCCGTTGCCATGGGGAGGAGAGAAATCTGGGTGCCTGTGACCAAGTCCCTCTCTCAGGGGAAGGGGCGCTGCAAGGGGCCTGAGCAGGAAGAGGCCGTGACTGGAGGCTGGAGTGGGAGCTGCCCACACTGGCCACACCCCGAGGTGCAGTGCTGGCCCTTTGACACAGGCCACAGAGTCAGCCACCGGTCAACGGGGATGTACCCTGCAGGGGGGCTGCAGCCAGGCAGCTCCCACCCCAGGAGCAGTGCTCCAGGCCCCCACAGCTCAGCCTGGAGACAGCTGCCAGCCTGAAGGGGCAGGAGCAGCATCTATTTCAGAAACATTTTTCTGCCAAAGCATCACAGGATCCCCAGTGAGCTGCAGCTCCCCGACCTCGTCTCTGTGACAGCATCCACCCTCTGTGGCCACCTCCCCCCGGGGCCGCACCACAAGCAATTATCCCGGTCTCTGCTGCTGAACCCTGTCACTTCCTGTGTAGGGCCATCGAAGACAGATCCCCAGGGGCCGGCCAGGTGCCAGCTGGCGGATCAGAGAAGGTAACAAACAGGATTGATATGTTTAATCTAACGCCAGGACTGTTCACACTGGGAAGGACAGGGCTCCGTTTATTAGGATTAGACAGCTCTCAGCAGACAGAGCCGTCCAGACCTCACCTCTCCTGTGTGAAGGCTCCATTATTAAACCCAGGCCCGGCCCCCGAGCGCTTCCTCAAAGGAAAACTTTGTCAAAGGTCTCCAGAGATAACAGCCCCCTGTCCCCTGTCTGACCCCTCCGTCAACAAACAAGGGTCTCCGTGTGGGATTGTGCCTAGCGTGGCTCTCTCACCCCCTTCCTGCTTTCTGACTTTACAAAGTGTCCTGAGGGAGAGAGAAAGCTGCTCCCTCCACCGCATCCTCAGCCCGTGGCTTGCTGGCCACAGCATCCCCTGACCCTGCCTGGGGCCCTGCAGGCAAAACCAACAGAGTCTAAAGACATTCAGCCTCACCGTTTTGAAGTTGAGATGGCAGGAGCCGGCAGGACTGTGGGGACCAGGGACATGAGGGTGGCCCGGCAAGTCCCTGTCGTCCCATGTCAGGGTATCCCACTCGAGGTCCAGTGTCAGCATCAGTAGCATGCACCAGTGAGCATGCAGGTTTCGGCCATGCCCCAGGCCCCTGCATCTGCCCTTTAAGTAAGCCTCCAGGTGATTATGGTGTCGACCAGAGATTGAGAGCTAATGGCCTCAACCTGTGGGGGTGGGGGGGTGGAAAGCCCATCTGCTTGGGCCACATGACCAAGTGCCCTCGTCTGGATGACTTCAACAACCCAGTCCTGGAGGCTGGGAGTCTGAGATCAAGGTTTGGCTGGTTTCCTCTGAGGCCCCTCCGTGGACATCCCCTCCTGAGCCCTCACGTGGCTGTCCCTCTTAAGACACCAGTCTTGTAGGGTGAGGCCACCTGGTGACCGCTTAATCATTTCTGGAAAGACACCAAATACAGAAGCCCTTTGACGTATGAAGGGGTCACCCCCAATAAGTCCATTGTAAGTTGAAAATACACTGAGTCGAAATGCATCAAATGCCCCGGATCCACCCAAGAGCCTGCTCAGCAGCACGGCACGCTGGAGAGGGTCACTTGCTCCCCTGGTGGTGGCAGGGCTGAGAAAACTGCCCAGCTGTGCAAAACAGGACCTCACCCATGCCACCAACCCAGGAAGGATCAGATTCAACGTTCCAAGTGCAGCTTCTACCGAATGATTCCAACTCTGCAGCATGACGGAGTTTAATGTGTAAATTGCACCTTCCGAGGTTGGGTCCTTCTGCAGTCCAGTCTGAGCTCCAGGGTTCAGACTCAGCATGTGAACTCTGGTGGACACATTGGCCCTAACAAGAAGCCAGAAAGAAATAGATCAAGCCACAGCTCCCTCTTAGCTTGGTACGATGACACTGGCACCACAAATTTTGGTCCCAGAACCCAGTTCTGCATATGCCAGGTCTCTCAGCAGCAGCTCAGGGCTGACAGCAAGTGGGAAGGCAAAATTTGCAAGACTGGGTCCATGGGGCGGGGAGGGGGTGAGGTCAGGGAGAGAAAGACACGCCTCTCCCCCATCACACCCTTCCTTGCTCACAGAGGTGCTTCTAGAGGAAGAGAAACCCCAGCTCCTGTGCTCAGCTGCATGGCTCACCCTTTGCCCCAGGAGAGAGCAGTTTCCTGGCTCCCTTAACCCCTCCCCCGCCCCAGACAAGACCCTCGTCTCCACGTGCTCCATGGCTGCCCCTGGGAGCCTCCGCTACTCAGCCTCCATCTTCTTGGGTCTTTTCAGCTTCCCCAAACTCCTGCACGTGGTCACACAAGTCCCAAGCTTGGGGGAGAGAAACAATGGGCCAGCTGACCACACGAGCAGACCCACATTCACCACCAGTGAGTTCAGGACTGAGGCCAGAATTTCATCCTCATTCGCTGGAGTCTCCTCTGGGGTGGGTTTCCTGGGTCTACCCCCTCAGTTTACCCCAGGCCTGGAGGGGCAGGAGGTGGGCATATCAGGGCCCACCTTTGACTTGAGGGTCCCTGTCAGTCATCTTTCTATCACAGGATGTCTGAGATAATCCACTTAAAGGAAGAAAGAGTCATTCTGGCCCCTGGTCCCTGAGGTTCACACCCCGGTGGCTTGTCTGTAACCCTGGGCCTCGGGTGAACCAGAACAGCATGGCAGGGAGCAAGTGGTAGAGCAAAGTCACCTCGTGGTGACCAGGAAGCAAAGAGAATGAAAAGAAGGATCCAGGGTCCCTTCAAGGGCACACCTCCAGTGACGACTTCTGCCACTAAGTTCCCCTCCTGAAATTACCAGCACGTCCCAAGAACATCATTGGCTGGAGGCCAAGTCTAATTCATGAGCCTTTGGGTGACATTTAAAATCCAACCCATAACTTCCCAGCCCTGGTCCCCCAAAGACTCATGTCTATTTCAAAATGCAAAAGGCATTCCGTCCACCTCCAAGAGTTCCCACGTTATTAACTGTTCCAGCATTCTCTGAAGTTCAAACTCAATTTCTCTTCTGAGACTCAAGGAAAACTCTGAGCTACAAGCCTCAATAAATATTAAAAAAAATACAAGTTACATGCCCAATGGGACAAAGTGAACATTCCCATTCCAAAGAGAGGAATGGGGCATAGAGAGAAAGGGTGGGACTGAAACCCAGCGGGCGAACGTTGAATCCTGTCGCTCCACATCTGTCACCCATGGCACACAGTGGTGTCATGTGAGCGCCAAGGGGCTTAGAGACCCCCACCACAACCTGCTGGCTCTTTCTCAGGTTGCTCTGCTCGTGCCCACTGTCTCCCTTGGCAGATGTCACATGTTCCTGCATCTCTAACTTCTCGTGGTCCCTGCTTCGGCCTCACTCCCATGGCTGCATGCATGTCCCTGCCTGGAACTGCCCACAGGCACTCCAACCCCATCACATACTGCCTGGTTTTCCAGAATTGCCTTTGAAATCTTGGTGGAAATCTCCATGACCCTACAACTCCTGCATTCCTCATTCATGCAAAACAATTATCAAATAGATGACACGAATGTCCAGCACCAGTGGGAGCAGTAGCCAGGTCTCTGTGGATCACAGGTGCAGCAAACACTGAATGCCCAGGTGGCTGAGCAAAGCCAAGCACACCAGAGTCACAAGGGCTTCCTAGTAACCCCATGCACGCAGGGTGCCCCAGAGCTCTCTGTTCAAACAAGTTTTTGAGCCTGCTGTTTGTCTCGCTGATTCCTGAGACACCCTCCAAGCTTCTTTCCTATTGTCCTGATGTAAATTAATCACTTTCCTTTTAATGGTGCTAATATACTTAGTACCACATTCTCCTTATCTGCAACTATATATACACTTTGTGTGTGTGTGTGTGCACACGTGTGCAAAAATGAAAGTTTTTCAAATCTTTCTGCTTTTCTTTTTGATCCTGATTCTCATTGTAAATATGGCCAAATGATATCATCAATATCCATGTCGCTGCCTGAATGCCGGGCTGCCTTGAAATTTCATCCAGCAAATAAACTAGTCCATCACCTTTAAATTTAGCTTCACCCAAAGTCTCAGGGTTTGGACGACATGTAGACAAGTTCTTTGCCAGAAGGTAATGAAGATGGCCTCTAATCTAATTCTTAGTAGATTCTGCCTTTCCATAGGAGACCTCATGAGCACAGTCTTTACTGTCCACATTTCGGTCAGCATCCTGGTCTTCTGAGCTCCCACAGACATGACCATTAAGCTCTGCTTCCAGCATCTAAGACTTTTCCTAGGACACTTTCCAATATTTCCTAATTCCTCCTGAGAACCACTTCCAACGCTTTCTGAAACGCGTGATCAGGCCACAGACCCACTCCTGGCACTGATTTTCTGTTAGTCGGCTTCCAACACTCGGATAAAATATCAGAGAAAATTAACTTACAAAGAGGAAATGTTTATTTTGGCTCATGATTTCCAAAGTTTTAGTCCTGTGGGTTACTTGGCCCCATTGCCTTGGGTCTCTGGAGAATCAGGACATCATTGTGGGGAGCACGTGGTGGGGAAAGGCTTCTCATCTCATGGCGGGCAGGAAGAAAAGAGAGCAGGAGAGGAAGAGGGACTGGCACACAATACCCCCTTCAAGTGCACTCTCCCAATGGCCTAATTTCCTCAAGTTTCCAACATGTGAACAGCACCTTCTGTTGAGGACCAAGCCTTCTACACATGCACTTTGGGATACATGTGAGATGCAAACCCCAACAGTCATCTATTTCAATAAAGGCCCCTGAGCATTTTCTGGCTCCACACGTCTCTACTTTCAACCTGGCTACTTACTGAAGACAATGTGTTGGTTTTTCTTTGCATTCAAAATTTATCAACAGGATTCCTGTCAGAGCCAACCCATGAGGTGTTTTCTACTCCAAGGAGAAGACTCGAGAAGAACAAGGGATCTTGTGGGGGTTTTCAGGTACCCTGCCCGAGTCCCAGATTTATCAAAAGTGAAACAGGATGAATAATTCCTGAGGCACAAGGTGGAACAATGGGGGGGGGGACTCTTGCTAAGTCTGAGATAGCCCACTGAGCATTGTACATAGATTTTAAAAAAATCTGTTTAACCCTCAAAATGACTCAGTGATATGGATCCTGCATCTCACAGGCAGGAAGTGAGACACAGAGTTAGGGTTGGGTATCCTTCTGGAGAAGCACAGCTCGTACGCAGTGTACCCCAAGTAGGATGCTGGCCATCCTCGGCGCCCTGTGCTATAGGCACAGCACCTCCACCTCTGCTTTCATCTCTCATGCCTTCCGCTGTGGTCTCTTCTCTAGCTTTTATGGGGACACTAGTTATTGGATTTAAGGACCACTTAATCTGGCATGATGTCATCTCAAGCCTTGCCGTAATTGCCTCCGCAAAGACCTTCTTTCCAAATAAAACCGCATTCTGAGGTTCCAGTGTCTAGGGGGACACCCTTCAGTCTAATACAAACCCTGTTTCTTCTGCCCTAACAAAATCCTGTAATCTAGGTAGTTATTTCTCAGAGTTCTGGAATTTAAAGGCCCAAGATCAAGACATGATTCCTACGTCTGCTGAGGGCTGCTCTCCTTCACGGTGGCCCCTCTGCTGCGTGCTCACGTGGCAGGAGGCGCAAACACTGTTCCTCACATGGAGAGTTAGAAGGGCCAAGTGCCTCTCTGAGCCGCTTCAGTGAGGGCATAAATCCCCTTCACAAAGGCAGGACCCACCTCTTAACACCAGCTCAGTGGGCATTAGGCTCTGCATGAGCTTGGAGAGAGAAACATTCAAACCCCAGCACGTGCTAAGAGCAAAGCCTCTGGCTCTGGAGACGGTTAGCGGCACTCAATCCCTTCCCCTCCCCTCCGGCTCCCGTGGCACAGTTTCCTCCACAGTCACTGGCACGGGCTCCTCCTCTCTTACCTGCTCTCCCAAATTCTGTCCCCCCATACCTCTCTCAACAGGCACCCTCTCATCCCCTGCCAGCCCCAGGTCCCTACTAAGGGAGCCCCCTGGACAGCTACCTACCCGTCCCACTGCCCATCTGCCCAGAGTCTCCTTACCCTTGCCACCAGCCCCAACAAGCACTCCCCCTGCAGGCAGAGGTAGAAGCCTCGGGAGAACCTTCAGGGTGAGGGCAGAGAAGAGATGGAGAGAGGAGGGGGCAACGTGGCTCAGGAGAATCACAGTTCTGCCTGCCAGTGCCTGACCACAGTTGGGGGGAGACAAGGATGTCAAGCTCCAAGGCCCTGTGGCCCCCAGCCCAGAGTCTCTGGAGACCCATCCTACTGACCTCACCCAGGAGATGGCCCCTGGCATGTGGCCTCAGAGGAACAGCAGGAGTGTCTGGAGGTCAGGAGTGGCCAGTCTCTGCCCTGCCCTCCCTGAGCACACGCTCTGAGCTTCCTGTCTCCATTCCCAGGAGGAGACCCCAGGCCCAGGCTTCTCTCTGCAGGGCTGCCTGGTTTCGGCTCCTGCAGGACCAGCTGGTGGCTCTGCTTTCCTGACCTGGACAGACGGCTGGCACCAACCATCCCCCGTAGCTTGTCCTTCAGGACTCCCCTTGTGTTTTAAGGTGTGGTCCCTCCAGTTAGAGGTAGGAGTCCGTGTGCCTGGATTCAGGCACCTCGGAGAGGAATGGTGGGGGGCACATCTTCAGAGGAGCCCGCCCCGACAGCTCTGTGGCCCTGGGAAGCTGCTGAAGCTCTCTGGGCCCAGCGTCCTCTTCTGTAGGGCGGACGTGATGCTCATGTCCCTCACAGGATTGCTCTGAGGCACCAGGAGTAGTCTGACGCAGCAGGGCTCTCCAAGCCAGTGAACTCAGGTGAGGAATAAATTAAAACGAGTGCTTTTCTGGTGGTGACAGTTTCAAGTGAGTTTTTCCCGAAATCGGTGAGGCTTCTAGCGTCCGGGGGCAGCCCCTCCCCTCCCCCCTCCCTGCCCAGCACTGTTGTGATGCTTACCTTGACACATGCTTGTCAACGTGGGCACGGGAAGGGGCCCATGGCATTTAGCAAAGCAAAATAAATGGTTCCTCCTGTCCGACTCAGAAGTCCTCCTGTCCCCAGGGACGTAGAGGCTAAAGCGTCCCTCAGTCACCTCTCCAGGACACAGGAAGATAAATACAAACCAGAGGCCCGCATCTGGGAGCCCCAGGAAGGCTGGCAGGGTGGGCCGGGCCTACTGGGGTAAAGGTGCCCCTGGTGAAGTTCACTACTGCTGCCGCCATGCCACCCAGGGAGCCCTCCCCTCCCTGGGTTCCCGCGTGTGCACTCGCCCTTCCCGCTGCCTCAGCCTCGCGGTCTGCCCTCTTGTACAGGCACAAGCCACCATCTTCTGCTCCCCAACGCCCCCCTTCTGCTCCACCCCTCTGGTCAAGATTGCCCCTGTTCCTGTGACACATACGCAGGAAGGCACCCCCACAGCCTGGCGGGGTGCAAGAGTGGGCGGGACACTGGCAGCCCAGATGAGCAGAAAGAAGATCTGGCCACCAAAGATACACATCATGCTTCCCGGTGTCAGAAGGTGGACAGGGTCAGCCTGAGTAAGTGCCCGTGGTGACAGGCCATCAGAGCAGGGAGTCAGATGAATATGGGCAGTCACCTCTACAGGTCTCTGTGTCCTCACCTGTAAAACAGGAATAATATGAGGATTAAGTGAGGTCTTACACAGAACGCCTGGTAAGCACAGTGTCAGGGATTTAGTAGTGTAATTATTATCATCTTCTTCACCATCACCACCATCATCATCTTCATCACCACCACCACCATCACCACCTCCTTCATCACCACCACCACCACCACCATCATCATTACCAGCACCATCATCACCACCATCATCTTCATCATCAGCATCACCACCACCACCATCATCATCACCACCACCACCACCTCCTTCATCACCACCACCACCACCATCATCATTACCAGCACCATCATCACCACCATCATCTTCATCATCAGCATCACCACCACCACCATCATCATCACCACCATCATCTTCATCACCACCACCACCACCATTATCACCACCATCATCTTCATCATCACCATCACCATCATCACCACCATCATCACCATCATCTTCATCACCACCACCACCATCATCACCACCATCATCTTTATCATCAGCATCACCACCACCACCATCATCTTCATGACCACCACTTTGATCGACATCATCACCACCATCATCTTCATCATCACCATCACCACCACCACCACCATCACCACCACCATCATCTTCATGACCACCACTTTGATTGACATCATCACCTCCATCACTATCATCTTCAGCATTATCATAATTGCTGTATCCTGGAAGATAGAAATTGAGCTAGTCTCTGGGAGACGGGCTACACTGGGATTGGAGAGAGGGATGGGGAGGCCCATGAGGCAGGTGGAGAGAGACGTGGAGAACAGTAGCAGTCAGAGGACTCTGGGGACCAACTGGATAAAGACCCTGGGGTCAAGGTGAGCTGAAGTCGACTTGCCCTTAGAGGAGAACAGAGGCCCCTCCTCCCCGCCCAGGCTCCCTGCCTCCACCCTGCTCTTCCTCAGACCCCACACTCCCGCCATGCCACCCTCTACCTCCAGGGCCCCCCACCACCACCTGGAAATGACGTGTGGGACACCACAGCAGAGGTCCCAACCTCTGCACCGGGCACCCCAATGACCCTCCCTTTCAGAGGCACATGCCCCCCAAGGACTTCCGGCCTCACCCTCTGGCTTGGCAGAGAGTCATCCTGGGCTTCTGGAGAGTGACGACAAAGCCCTCCAGGGCTGGAAATGAGAGTCGTGTGATAATGAGCTGGCAGGGCGCAGCTGCCAGGCCGCCAGCTTTGGACGGCCGCAGTCGGAACAGCCTGGGAGTTGATTTGTTCTCCCCAAATGAGCCATTATGGTGAGATTTCCCACAGGCTCGCTTTGGCAATAGCCATTTATGTCTCCTTCCCACCTGGGGGACTCCTGATCCTGTCCCGGGAGGGGGCCCTGCTTCGCCGGCTGGGCTGTAATTGCCTCGTCGCGGCTCTCGGCCGCACATTTGGTCTTGTTTCTCACTCTGGGTCACATTTCATTTTGGTTTAAATAATGAAACCAACAGACCGGAGATTAGAGCCGTTAGATGATTCTGCTCCTAGGAAGTGGACGTTGTCTGTCCAAGATCAAAACTCACCCACAGCTCAGTGGACCCTCTGTGCCAGCGAGGCAGAAGACCACGGCCCCTCACTGCCAGGCTGCGTGGGGGACAGACCTGGGAGGCACATCGGGGTGAGCTCCATATGAAGCCAGCAGAAAGTGGGGCTCTTGGGAAGGAGAGGCCTTTGGCCTTGGAGGGATGACCTATGCCGTGGTCAGAGATTCCTGGGGATGGTCACACTGCAGCCCGTCTGCCCTCCCCCACCCCCTCAAAGCCCTTTCCCTCTTCCTGCAGGGAAACCAGGAGTCCAGGGAGGCCGGTGACAAGTCCCCAGCTGAGTGCACCCCCTCCCTGAAGGCATGGATCTTCTGCGGGAAGCCATGGAAGTGAATCTCAGGCACAGTCTGGACCCTTGAGCCTCAATTTCCTAATCTAAAATGACCTCGGCCCTACAGGACTGCCGCTGTGCCCGGGCAGAAGCCCCCAGGCCTGGCTGTGCGCAGGGCGGCAGTGGGCGGGGCAGCCAGGCCTGCCTCTCCTTTAGCGCTCTTGGGAGCTTGTCCAATCAACTGGGCTCCTTGTGTGGCTGGAGCAGGCCTGACCGCCTGAGAAGTGGACGCAGCGCTGGCCCCTGCTGCCCACAGCCTGCCCCAGGCTCGATTTTGGCTGCTTGGTGTCATGCCTCCCCAGCCCACTGGGTGGATGCGGTCTCCTTTACACACGGGTTTGCTAGCCATTGCCCGGCTCCGGGGAGCTTCGTCCCTCACAGCACAGGACTGTTGGCTTCCTGCAGCACTGTTGTCCAGTACATGCCAGACCCCTCGAGGGTGACAGGGACAGGCCATCCCCACCAGGAGAGCTCAGGCGTCTTGAAGCCACCTGCCTGGAGCAGCCTGGCTTCCACAGGCCTCAGTTTGGCAAAGGTCCTCACCAGGGACCCGGGAATCCCGGACTCTCGCTGCTGCCCCAGGCCCACCTGTTGGCCACCCCGTCACGCACCTAAGCCCACAGCTTCCGTCCACCTCCCCCACCCTTTGCCCCCTGCTGCACCTGGGCCCACCTCCCTCCTTCCTCTGCCAGAGCCACTCCTGGAGTGGCCACTGGACTAGTCACAGATCAGCCTTCTGGGGTGGTCACTATGGATGACTGGCCTCCTGGGATGGTCACTGGGCATGTCTGGCCTCCTGGGATGGTCACTGCAGATGGGCTGGCCTCTAGGGCTGGTCACTGTGGATAGGCTGGCCTTCAGAGCTGGTCATCATAGGCAGATGGCCTCCTGGGCTGGTCACTGTGGATAGTACCCCAGGCTGCTCCTGTCCCTCTGGCCACAGAGCCTGCCACCACTCAGACAGCAGGGCTCTTCCAGGCGTGTGCCGGGGGTCTGCTGTGGGGGTCGTCACCAATGCCTGGGCCGGTCCCGCAGCTGTGACATGTGGACTGGGCAGGAGGTGCACCATGCCAGGCCTCCAGCTGCTCCTGGGAAAGTCCCCTGCCCCCTAGTCCCAAAGGCCACCTGGGCCCTTGAGGAGTGGTGCAGAGAGGGTAGTCCTGGGGGCCGTGTGCTGTGGAGGAGGCCGGAAGGGACGGGAGGCCCTGCTCCCGGCTCCTCTGCAGGGCCGTCGCCTGCCGACCAGCGCTGTCCCTCCTCCTGACAGAAGGATGACTGAGACTAGACACACTGAAGGGAGCCTCAGCTATGAGGCCCTCGTGGAACGGGAGGATGCGCTCTGTATCCTGTGGCCATTACCCACTGGCTGGCTCCTCTCTGGGAAGGCAAAGGAACAGAACCCTCCCCAAACCAGTTTCCGCCCTGCCCGCAGGCTGGCCGCTGCGCTGCCGGGGGGACAACGGCTCTTGTCCTTGTTGTCTCCTCCGGAGCTCCGTGTTCTGCTCTCCTGCTTCACCCTCCTTCTCCAATGGTGCTGGGGGGCCGGCTCCTCCCCAAGAAGAGCAGCTTCCCCGTCCTGTCCGGCCTTCCCCATGGCCTGAGGGTGGACCTGCTCCCCCGCCCCCCTCAGCAGCCATGGCCCAGAGACACCGAGCCCACAGCAGAGCAGGCACAGCCATCCCTTGGCGGGCTGCAGGGCTGGTCCCAGGACCCCTGCGGACGCCAAAGTCCACGAGGCGCAGGCCCGTCACGTAAAGAGGCACAGCGCTGGCTTAGAAGCTCCGCACGAGTAGGCCATCTCTGATGACTTGCACCACCCCACGCAGCGGGGGTCGTGAAGAGCTGAGTTGCCGCGCCGTCTGGGAAACAGTGGCCGGAAGATGTCCACGCGTTCAGTTGAGACGCGTTGTTAAAATGCTTTCCCCTATACACTGTACTCACAGAAAGAGCTACGGGAGCCTTGGGCTCCATGTTACAGAGGCAGGCACACCCGGGATCTGGAAAGGGACTCGGCCATCACTGATCCAGGAGGGACAGTGATAGTGTGAGTGTTTTTCAGCCAGCGTCTTCGGAACCTGTAAGAGCTATTGTTCATTTCGAGTCTGAGGCAGGAAAACATCTGATGACCTAGTCTGGAGGCTCTTAGGCATAGGAGAATCCCCTCTTATTTAGAAGAGGTTCACCCTTTAGGTTTCTTCAGGCTTTCAACTGATTGGGTGAGGCCCACCAAGAGAGAGTTCAAGAGCTGATCCCCTGAAATAAGACCTCACAGACACCCAAAGCCATGTGCTACCAAATGCATGGCACCCCCAGGGACACGCAGAGTGAACCCCCACTCCCACCCCGTGTGCCCTCCTTGTCACCTGTCTCATGTCCCATCTGGAATAAGGTGCTCTTCGCATCACTGTTTCCTCAGCTGGTCTTGCAGACCCTGCCACTCAGCCGGTCCCCTTCCTGTTTCTCTGCTGTCCCCCTCATCCTCGTCCCCTTCTCTTCCTGCCCGTTTTCTCTCCTCAGAGGCAGGCTCTGCACAACGTGCCTCAGCCCTGGCTGCGAGGCCCCTGCTCTGCGTGGCCGCCCCTCCCCGGGCTGTTGGCTTTGCAGGATTAAAATCCCCATTAGGGGGACAAGGAGTCTCCCTGCGTGCCCCTGGGTGACTTCTGCTGATGTGCCTTCAGACCACAGGGACAGGCTGGCTCGGCTGACCACAGGAGTGGGCTGGAGACCGGATGAGGCCAGGCTGGCCCTGCGGTGGCCAACGTGGGGCCCACTGGAATCACCTCCACAGATGGCCCTTATCAGCCTGTGTCTTGCTGGCAGAAGAGCCGCGTGGCCAGGACAGTCCTTAATCACTGCACATTTCAAAACTGATCCTCGGAAACGCCGTGGAGCAGCCCTGTTGAAGGAGAAGGACGGCACTGCCCTCCCGCCGCCCAGCACAGCGGCAGGGCCCCTCTAAGCCCTGCCCACAGTGGACACGCAGACTCCAGAGGGAAATGACAGGACCCTGCTCCTGCAGCCGGCAGATCGCGCTCAGTCCCGAGTCACCACCCGCCCCACAGAGCAGAATGTCCATCCAGCCCCAGAAAGCACGTCACTTGGACAGGCCCAGGAGGGCCTCAGGGTCTTTCCCACTGAAGGGACTTTGGGGGTGGGCTGTACGATCCCTGCAGAGGCTAAAAGTGGGGTTCAGTCCTCTGGAAGGAGCTCTCCTCAGGGTCAGAAACAAGAGGCAGCCGTGGGCCCCCAGGAGCCAGAGCCGTGGTTCCGCAGGGCCCTCAGAGAGGCACCCTGGGCCTCGGCCAGCGACTGGGCTCCCTCCCTGCTTCAGGCCAGCCCCAGACCGGAGATGTGGCTTCTAATTCCTCAGCTTCCCTGAGTACTCCTTCCCGGACCCTGGTTACAGGAGGCCAGTCTTCCCTCTTAGATGTTCCCAGGTCCTTCCCCACCTCCATGTCCCCCGCCCTGCTCACCTGGGGCTGCCCAAAGCCCTGGCCGCTATCTCCTGCCCCCTCCTCTGACCTCACCCCTGCAGCCCAGAGCTATCTAACCAAACAACATCCCAGCCTTCCACCCCACTGGGAGTGTGACAGGTGACATTCACATCAGGACACCCCCAGGTGTGCAGCGAGCTGCTAGGCACAGATGAGACAGGTAGGTGAGGGCGGGGGCCACCACCAGGGGTCCCCTCCCACAACCTCTGGGAAACAGCTGTGGTCTGCCTTGCTCTCGGAGCCTCTGCTCCGCCCACCTGAGCCACTGCTGTCCCTCGGCACAGCCCCACACCTGCTCTGTTAGGGACCAGGCCTTCCCACACGCCCAGGGCTTCCCGCACATGGAACCCACCCTGGAAACCGCTGACCTGTTTCCTGCCCCAGCTGGAGCAGCCTTTCCTTGGAACCGTTGTGTCCAGTGCTTCTGCCTCAGCACCTGTCCCAGCACATGAACGTGACCTGGTCTGGGTGGGCAGCCTTCTGAGTGTGCCCCCACCCCCCAGCAGGGCCCCCAGACAGCAGTACAGGCTCAACCAGGAGCCTCAGGTCCCTCTTCCAAGGCCAGAGGGACTATCTGCCAGGAAGAGGGCACACAGGTGGGCACCGCACACACCGTGGCTTGGACTGGCAGCTGGGGCTCTGCCTGAGCTGGAGGGTGACCACAAGCACAGACCCCCTTGGCGGCTGAAGTTGTGCCATGTGGAAGCTGCTGTCGGACCGTGGAAGAGGTCCTGAGGGGTGCTCTTGTCCACCTGGGTCTGCACCGCCCCGTGGGCCTGGACGGACTCCGGAGAAGGAACGTGGCAGTATCCTGCCGCCCGGTGTGGTCAGGCCATGGCCAACAGCCTCCTGAGACAAGGGGCTTCTTCGCACCGATGCTGTCACTTCCCGACACATTGTCACCCCACGCCCCTCAACACCCCAACTGCTGGGGTGAATCAGAGCCTGGAAGATGGCGGGAGGGAATGGGGCACAGGTTGGCGCCTGGAGGGGGTCCTAACGGGAACGGGGGTGAGGCCCTTCACCTGCGCATGGTGAATGCTCTCCTACTCACTGCATGTGTCACCTTGTCCCAAGAAGGGCACAGTTGGAGAGGGAGTGGCCCAGGTGTCGTGGAAGAGTAAGAAGGCTGCAGAATACCGGGTATCCAGAATGTTCTGTCTAAGTGCAACAGACCAGCAGGGCGTTATCGTCCCAGCCAACCATCTGCTATTCACTGGCAGAGGGACAGATCACCCCTGACTGGCGTCACAAGCCTTGGTGGTTCCACGTGCTGGGCCATGGCTGCCCAGGCCCTTGGTCCTGACTGTCCCCACCCTGTGCCACCGGCCCTCCCTCTGTTCATCTCACCCTCTCGCTGGGAAACAACCTCAGTAAACGCTTCTAGAAATAGGAAGCTCTGGCTCTCCTCTAATTAGATAATTTGAAATTGGGCCAAATTGACAGAACCATTTTTATGTGTCTCCTCGTCTTTATTCCTTGTTTGAAAAGTTATGAGCAGGACTAGTACTTTGGAGTGTGAAGGCTGGTATTTATCTCCCGCTGAGTCGGACAACTCTGTCTGGCTGGAAACAGAGGGTCCCACAGCACCCGCTTTCCTTCCTGAGGTGGAAGTGCTCAGTTTAGGCCCCCCGTGGTCACCAGGGCCGCCCACCCACCACACTGGCCTGTCCTGGAGGTTGGTTCCATATGCTCTCCCACTCCCCGGGAGCCACGTCTCCAGGTGGCATCTCACACGCCAGCCTCCACTTCGTTACGCTGTTGTGATCCCCATCAACATGTGGGTGACCCCTCCACGTCCCCTCTGGGAGTGGACCATGAAAGATAGGGGGCAGTTCTCAGGGCACAGAGATGGACAGTCTCGTCAGCCGGGACTGCAGAGCTGGGCCATTCCAAACACCAAGGGAGCCAAGCAGAGGTGGGTGGGCACAAGCCGCCTCACTCAGAGGGACCTCGGTGTCCTGCTGGAGGACTTCTTTCTCCTGTGTGCCCAGGGGAGGGTGCACTTGGCCCCTGGAAGCAGAAGGCTGCACAGGTGGGGCACATCAGTGACGGTGTCTCTGGGTAGCAGGGGTGGGCCTGAGTGCCTCCAAAGACCAGGCCCCGGCTTTGCCCAGGGCAGCACTGAGGGCTGGACACAGGACAGGATGCAACCCCACATTTCGTGACCCTTGCCAGCTGCCAAGCAGCACCCTGGCTTGCCTGCACCAGCTCTGGAAGGCCCCAGTCCTTAGCTCCAGCGCAGGGCACGGAGCTTGACACTGCTGAGAGGAACCAGTCGCCTCACGGGAGCACATAATAGGTTAAAGACTCAAGTCTAGCTTTGCTGTATCAGTCAGCAACAGCCACATAAATGCTGTGTAACAAACCCCCCTGGGTTCTCAGCTTAGCACATACCCTGAGCTCATGACCTCACAGGGTGACTGGTCTGGCTGACCCAGCCAGGAACCAGGAGATGGCTCCACTTCTCTGCTTCATGCAGCTGGAGACTGCGGGTCAGGTGCAAGTTCAAAGCTCTTCTCCTGAGATCCTAGACCACAGAGGCCTAACTGCACAAGTGAATTTCTGGCCTCAGCTTGCCTCAGGTCCACTCTATTCTGTCAGCCAGAATAGGTCCCGTGGCCAAGCCCAAGTCCAGCTGGGCAGGGAGGTCCTCTTCTCTCTCAGTGCCTGGAGGAGGGGTGAAGGTTTGCCAACAGCATCCCACAAAGCCGAGGCACGAGGAATGGCAATGTCTTGCTAAACTTCCCTCCTGCCCAGATGATTGATGGAATACGCAGAACCCAGAGAATTTGCTAAAATCAAGGTGTAAATTCAGTAAAGTTGCAAGATATAAGACTAATATACAAAAACTGCCATTTCTATAACTTACAGCAGTTACTGGAAATGAACTAAAATGAACCATTTATAATAACACTAGACATAGCAAAAGGTGTGTAGGGCTCATCACTGGAATCCACAGAACTGTGCAAAGAGAGACGGAACTAGAACCAGATCAGTGTGTGAGCAGAGGCCTGAATTTAGAAATCAGAGAATCTTCTGAACACTGGCTGGGCAGTGCGGGGGGTCAGGGACTGTAAAGCAGGTGGGGAGGAAGGTTAGGACGCAGCGCTGTTGCCAGACGACCCGGCCACTGAGCCCCGAGCATCACCAGAGTGGCTGAGGAGTTTAATTTTGACTTAATTCATTCATCTAAATTCTTGTGCTAGTGGCCACCATATTGGACGGCAGGGCCCTGGAGTCCTGTCCAGAAAGCCCAGAGGGACCTGTATCCCTAGTTCTGTACTGAACCGCGAGAGACAAGGTCAGACACACTCTCCCCGTCCCTCCCTGTCGAGCCCCCTTGTGGTGTGAGCTCTGAGGAAGGGCTGCGTCTCTGTCCCCGAGGACACCTGCCCAGGCGGTGACAGCCTGGCTAGGCCCTGTCTGCTGGGGCCTTTCCAGCCCATGTTTCAAAGGCCTCCAGCTGGCTCATGTCCCCTCTGCCACCGGCTCCCCGCAGCAGGCTCCACTCAGGAAGGGAAAGGCGTGGTCTCCGCTGTGTCCCTCCCCGGCACTGACCCTGTCAATGGGAGGCACAGGACGGTCTCTCAGGTCCAGGAAAGTCACAGAAAGTGGAGTTGTTCCCCAGGGAGGCCCCCCAGCCTCTCCCCGAGGCGCACCTGCCCTGAGACACAGGATGCTCCCATCTAAAGCTGCACCCCCACCAAAGGAGAGGGGACAGCAGGGGCTGGGGACACGTCGCCCTGTCCCTCCACCCTAAAGACGCTGTAGCAGCTGCAGCAGGAGGAACCTTTCTCCTGTGGGCCACTGAAGGGTCCCCACGCTGCTGGGAGAGCAGCTGGCTCCCACCGGCCCCTGCCTCCTCCAGTCACGGCCCGGGTTGACGCTGGCACTTGGCTTCCGAGCAGGCAACTTGCATGTGGGGTCCCTTTTACCAGATGAACACCCCTCAACCCCCAGGCCACGTGCTGCCATCACCAAAGGCCTGTCACCTCCTCCATGGGGACAGGAAGCAGCCTGGGCCGCATCTGTAAGGGCCAGGGAGGCTCTTCCTTGGCTCCCACATCAGAGGGGCCCAGTGTCCACATTCTACAGAAAGGTCCAGATGGTTGCTGAGAGGACTTGGAGGGAAGGTGAGAGAGACGCAGGTTCCAGTGGGTTCTGGTAGGTTCTACCAAGGTCTCGCAGCTCTTGAAGAGACTACAGAGAAAGGCCCTCCTTTAAACCACCCCCCAGACAAGCGATGCCCAAGGGCCTTGGCACAGCCACCAGGGGTCATGGAGGAACAGGACCAGATTTAAGAGAAGCACGTCACTTGGAGAAAGGCTGGCGGAAGCCCTGGAAGGGCACGAGGAGGGAGCTGGAGAAGCCGGCCACGCCACTGGAGGACCTGAGGCCCACGCTGTCCTCCCAGCACCGGGTCCTTCCCCCGGCAGCCCTGCGCGGAGGCCTGCAGCTCTGGGAGGGTGCGGGCTGCACGGAGCCCCGCAGCAGCTCCTGAGCCAGCAGAAGCAGAGCGCCCGTGTCCACTCCCATTCTGGGTCTGCTCTGTCCAGCGCTGTCTCCGTTCTCTGCCCCAGACTCCCAGCGGCCGGATTCTGCCACAGTAATGATGGCTGTCTGTGCTGTGTTCCGGAGCTCACCCCGGGGGCCAGGAGCGCCCGATGGCACTTGATTCTCTGTCCCTCTCGCCCTCCCCGCCGTAGGAGGGAGCCTGAAGGTTGCATTCTGCATGTGGCTTGGAGGCCAGCTGAGACCTCCCGGCACTGCAGGCTCAGGGGCCTGTCTGGGCCTCAGTTGCTCACTCCAGTCCAGGGACACCAGGGCTGCCTGCTCTGCCCTCCTCTGTGCCCAAGGGCCACATGCCATCGGGTGTTCCAGGTGCTGAGAGCTGAGACTTTGCTGTGTGGACATGGCCTACTGGCTGCTGCAGAGTCCACTGTGCCTACAAGCCAGGAAGGCTAGTGCGATGCAGCACCCCTTGCAGGTGAGAGCTCAGGTGGGCCTCCTGTGGTCTGCAGTCAGTGCCGAGGGCCAGGGGCTGCTGCAGACAGCAGCAGAGAGGGACACCGGGGAGCGGAGGTGTGGACCCACTCTGACCATGCTGGACAGCAGTGGGCTTGGCCGTCCCTCTGCAGTACGACTGTGCAGACGGGCCTGGAAGCTCCCCCTGGAGCCAGCCTTCCTGCGATCCTGGAAGTTGTTTGACCCTGGTTGGGTCAAGGGACCCTTCTCTGCAGCTGGCCTCTACCCCTTAGCAAAATGAGAGTTGGGGTTACTGTCGGTCAGCCCAGCGGCACTCCAGGGCAGCACTCACTTGGCCAACTGTGGCCCCTGCCTGGCCCTGGGTCCACACACAGCAGGCCCCCACGCCTCCTCTTCCTTGCCTATCTTTCCTGCTCAGACTGAAGCCCAGGCCACCACTCATGGGCACCATGATGAGTGACATGCATCCAGCCCCCTTCTTCCCTCCAAGCCGGAGCCAGAGATGGAGGCCACAGGCCGGGCTGGCCAGGATGACCACCAGGAGAGACTGCACTTCTGTGGGGTCAGGGAGGGAGAGACCTAGCTCACCAGCTCCACTGTGTCCTCCACGCCTGGCTTTGATCAGAGCCCAGGACACTGTGGGGCCATGCTCAGGGAGCAGCAGACCTCCATCTTGTGGGGAAAGTCACCCTTGTGTTGCGCAGCCAGAGCCATGTGACATGTAGGTAGTCACCGTTCTAGTCTGTGACTGCCCTTCCCATGTCCTGATTCCAGACTGAGCTACATGCACATGTGTGCACACACACACGCACATGCACACACACACACACACACACACACACACACACACACTCATGCCTGCAGGAACATGGGATTTGCTATACATAGGAAGTAACAGCCCATGAGGGTCCAGCATACAGCAGGCTCCCGGACCAGGGCCCCCTCCTGAGAGGGGGCACCTTGGTGGGCGCAGAGAATCCACTATGCCCTGTAATCTGCCAACCCAGTGACAACGTCCAGGCAGTGTGGGAGAGATGAGCCTTTGCTCTCACCTCCAGACAGACCTCGGGGGGCACCCTGGGGGAAGTAGCCCACCACCCTCAGGCCCTCAGCCCATGAGACCTGGGGAGCTGATCCGTCCCTGGAGGTTGGCCTGAGCCTGGGTCCACCTGCTGGAGCTGGCCTCCCCGAGCAGGCTGCCTCTGTCCTTGCTATAGCACCCCACCCCCTGGAGCTCTCTCTGGGCGCTCCCACCTGGGGGACTTCGGATGTCCCCCGGCTCTGGCAGCTCGTGGACTCTATAGAGCAAATCCCCTGTCCCTCATGTGCCTGTGGGCCATGCCCTGCCCTGGACCATGATGGTCTAGGAGAACTTAGTGCCCATCACTCAGGAGTAAGCCAGCATGGCCACAGGGGGACCCTCACTCCTAGGTGGACATCGATGCTGATGGCTGGCCCCAGGCGGGGAGGTTTAGCTGTGGAGGGGACAGTGTGTGTGATGGCCTCCCGGCACAGCAGAGGAAGAGAGAAACCACACCTGAGGACAGAGACTGTTTCCTGGTCTCTCGATGGGAGCCGAGCCAGCCTGGGAGACGCGGGCAGGCCACTGCTGGCCTTGAGGACGCGCTGGTGTCCTTGGGGGCTGCAGATCAGGCGGGAGGCGCGTCCCCTTTGGACCTCAAGAAGGCACTGGCCCTGCCAACGCTTTGGTCCTGGGACTTCCGCCCTCCAGAACTGTAAAGTAAGCCCCCGTGACTTCAAGTCCCTCAGCCTGTGGCAGCTGGTGACAGCAGCTATGGTACATGCTATGGGGCCCTGCTGGCCACGTGGGGATTCTGGCCTTTGCTTAGAGAGAAACGGGAGTCATTTCAAATGCCTCGTGTGGAGAGGGATCCCACGAGGGCACCCTGCCTGTCCTGTGTGGCTGGGGCCCTAGAGGGAAGCCCAAGCAACAAAGATGTGGTCAGAGGAGAGGGGCCAGTCTCCAGCTGCCTCCTTGGACAGGGAGGTGGCAGACTCATGGCCCCCGGGTCCCTGGGTCACCCCTCCTTCCTCCAGGGTGGGGCTGCAGTGCGGGGAGTGGGGGGCCAGGGCTAGAGCTCTATATGCGGCCAGGAGGGGAAGCGGCCCCATGTCCTACATCCCTGGGCTTCCTGGACAAGTGTCAGCTGCTGCCCTGCTGCTCCCCGAGGGTGGGGGGCGCCTATGGAGAAACCAGTGAGCACCAGCCACACAGGAGGCTGCGCTTTTGCGGAGGTGGTGAATGGAGGAGCCTGGAAATGAAGTTCAGGTGGTGGCTCAGGTGCTCCATGCCCTGGAGGCCCTGCTGTGCCTTTGTCCAGACGCAGCCCATCCATCTGTGCAATTCCAGGCACAGGAACCGAGCGAGCCTGGGAAAAATTAGCATCTCATCCACACCAGGATCCCCGGGAGCAACGAGTCCCACTCCCTTGCACTTAAAAGGCCACATCTATCTAACAGCAAGGTATTGGTTTCTGTGGGACGCGCTTCGTGCTTCTCCCAGCCCAGGTCCCTGCTGGCACTGGCAGCCCCAGATCCTACTCGACAAGCACCGGCTCTGCTTCCCAGCGCCTGAACCTGGGGGCCACTCGGAGCCCTTCTGCAGAGGGGACCAAGCTGTCAATCAGCTTAGCACAACCCCGACTCTGGTGGGATGGGAAGGGGTGGAACAAGGGGGGAGGTGGACTCCCCGTCCAGGACCTTGGTGAAGGTCACTGGCGGGGACTCCAGGCAGGGGATAGGGACCAACAATAGACCTGAGGGGCCACTTGTAGCAATATGACTGTGGACAGCCCACTGACAGCGTCTTCCTCGGCACAGGGCACAATGCTACCCACACCCCATGAGCCACCGTGTGCAGACCCCAGTGCAGCTTGTGCCCAGGAAGGGACGGGGCCTAGGGAGCTGCCCCTGCCAGGGTGGCTGCCAGGGTTTTAGTCCTAGTTCCCTCACGTGTGCACCCATCCTACAGGCAGTGAGGGAGACGGAGCTGCCCACGAGGGCAGAAGGGTTCTGAGCCTAACCTGGAGGTGGTCCGATTTTTCGTCACAACCCACGATGATGCCTTCTGGCTGATCGCCAGGCGCCATCTTAGCCATGTGTGGCCTCAGAACCGGGAAGTGAGAATCAGTCTGCAAGTCAGGTTTCCTCTTCTCCATCTCTGATTTGACATGCCCTACATCTCCCCCGTTTTGTTTTATTGGCCAGTGTCTACCTTTCACTGGAGAGTGTGCCTGTCTTAGGTTGTCCCCCTCTGGGGCTCTTACCTGTCACTGACTACCACTCTGGCTCTTCAGGCAGTTCACCTGCAGGATCGGCAGACCCAGTGGGAAACCTCAAGGAGGGGAGGTGACTTAGGCCTATGAAGAAGACCCTCTTGCCTCTGACTTACACCTGCACATCCTGGTAGGGCCCATGGCCAACCTCACAGGGCTCCCAGTCAGTATCTCGCAAGACGGCCTATCGCTGCCGGACCACCATCAATTGAACAGCTTTGGCTCGATCCTTGAGCAACTGGAGGAGCCTGTTGATTACACAAGGTCCAAATGTCAAAACACAAGCATTATAGTGACCAAGGGGCCTACCAAGGGGAGAAGGTAAAGGGGCCACCCATTTAGCCCAGTCCACAGAAAGCTTTATTGCAGCTCATTCCGACAGTTTTCAAGGTCTTTTTAACCTTATAATCTTATCTTGAACAATACTAGAGTGACTGGCATAGAAGCAGCACTTCTCCTGAAGGAACAGGCACAGTCCTCCCTCTCTGGCCATAAGCAGGTCCAGGCCATGATGGCTTTGGAGGACTCCTGCAGCCAAGGAGTCGAGTTGAGATTGCAGGTCCAAGATAGGGCTGCAACATGGTGCATGTCACCTATCATCCGCTGAGAAAGCTTATTGTACATCTGCGAAGAAGTACCGAGGCCAGAGGTCAAGTACCCATCCCTGTGGCCACCCGCAGGCCCAACAGCAAAGGAACAGCATGAATGGCTCTTTGGGGCCTGGAAAGGGAATCATCACCAGCAGTATAGGCAGGGACTGGTCATTAAGGAGGATCCCAGTGTCAGGAGGAGGAGGACCACAGTGCAGACCCCCTCCAATTACCCAGTAGGACACCGTGCGCCATATCCCCACAAAGGAAGGCAGTACCCTTAGGAGGACAGAGCATACCACCTACTGATCCGTCAAAAAACCTATTGCCTCCATACCAGAGGGGATTCAACATCCCCACATCTAGAGTGCTGTCTCTAGTGAGACAGATGACATTAGGCATGGTCACCAAGGGCAAAAGGACTTCTGAGTGGGGTGGGAGTATAGGGCATCTACTAGGGAGAGGTGAGGTTATATTCCACCAAACAGGAATGGCAGTAGCCTTTAAGGGTCCATTCTTTCCTGGGGGCAGGGGCATATAAGGACCAACAAATTGGCTTACCACCACTTACAGCATCAAAGTGTGCCTCCCCACAGCATGTATCCCCCAACAAACATGAATGCCACGAGGGAGACAATGAGGAGTCCAGTCACAACCAGGCAAAGCGTCCAGAATGGTCTTTTCATTTCAAATGAGAAAATAAAGAATCATACCTCAAGAGGGGGTGCTCTTGGGAAATCACTTTTGTTCTGGCAAACAGTATTTTAGATCTCTAGCGGGGACCCAAATTGGACTTGGCTCCCCAATCGGGAATCACATCCAAATCCCCTCCCTACACTAATGAGGGGATCAGCACCGTGCTATGATCCAGTAAGGGGTCCCTCCATCGGACCTCTACCTTTAAATAAGGTGTCTGATTAGACCAATGTCTCTGGAAAGCAGTCAGAGGTTGCTCTTGGGAAAAATTTGAAATAATGTAAGCATGGCTGACCTTAATCACTCATGGGGGTTGCTTCCGCCTTTTTGTTTTATTAGTTGGTCCTTTAAGGTAATCTCCCTCTTCCTCATCAATTGTTCTGCTCGGTCCCAGGTGGCCAATCCAAAAGACTGGCATCCACCAACCTGGGTGCAGTGTGTGCCAAGGTTTCCCAGTCCTTTCGGCCTGGGCATCTGAGATCTCTAAACCTCGCCTTTTGAGCCTGAATCTCAGCGCTTTAAGAGCCGGAGCACCATGCTTAGTGTGAGATTTCCCCGTCTCTTCAGGGAGACCCTGACCTCGGAACTTGCTTGGCTTGGCTCCCCGATACTTTCACTTTGGTGAACCGACTTCTCCATGTCCCTATTCGGGCGCCAGATGTTGGGGGTTTTAGCCCTTGTTCCCTCCCGACCTGCGGGAGAGATGGGAAGAACACGCCCTGGCCAGGATGAGCCAAGAAAGGAGAGGGCCGACTGACCGCCCGCACTCAGCCCTCCCTCGCCAGAGGACAATCAGACGCATCAGGGAGACCAGTCAAGGCTGGAGCTCGTTTATTGAGGAAGCACACACAGCTAATATGAGGCCCAGGAGCCAATCAGGATAAAGGTCAGCAGGGTGGGGAGAGCTCACGTGTACACCCATCCTACAGGCAGTGAGGGAGACGGAGCTGCCCACGAGGGCGGAAGGGTTCTGAGCCTATCCTAGAGGTGGTCCGATTTTTCGTCATAACCCACGATAACGCCTTCTGGCTGATCGCCAGGCGCCATCTTAGCCATGTGCGGCCCCAGGACTGGGAAGTGAGCATCAGTCTGCAAGTCAGGTTTCCTCTTCTCCATTGTAGGTTTCTATTTCTCTGATGTGACATGCCCTACAGGCAGCCAATACCTAGAGACAGCGAAGGCCTTTGGCGATGGCACCTGTCCCTGGCACCTGTTCTCTCCTCCCTGCCGCCAGGGGCTGGTGGCCTTCCTCTGCCATGCCCTGAGGCCAGCAGAGTGGAGTGGCCCTGCATGATGGGAGACCTCAGAAACCAGGAGCCCCTGGAGGCCTTTCCCAAGAGCCCACCCCCACCTGCTCTGCTGACTTACAGCCAAGGTCCACCTGTCCTGGGCGTACCAGGCCAGATACAGAAACAACCCTGTCCCACACAGGATCCTTAACCACAGCACAGGTGGCTCTGTCCTCGTCCCTCCCGGCATGTCCCTATGCGAGGTGCCCTGCCTGTGTCTCTGTGAGTGACGGGTTCTCTCCTCAGTCTTCTCCTTGTCAGTCTCACATCTGAGTAAACCAGACCGAGGCCAGCCCAGCGGCCGCCCTCCCTCCCACACGTCCACAGGCAGATGCCGGCAGGAAGACCTGCAAAGGGCACGGCTCTGCACAAGCTTCCTCCTGGGAGGCCGAGGGGCAGGGACAGAAGAGGCACCCTTCCCTGGTCCTCCTCCAGGGAACGTGGCACTCTCCCGCTGGACCACAGCGACCTGGCAAGGGCTGCTTTACACCCTCTGGCAGGTCCACCTGGCCTTTTTCCTTCCCCCTGTAGGAGGCTGATTCAAACACGGAGCCCCAGGCGAAGGGCTCACCAGGCTCATGCAGAACCAAACACTCCGAGTGGACGTGACATGGGCAGGGCTGGACGAGCCACTTGGGGACATGGGGTTCCCGCAGAGGGAGAGCTCAGTCTCTGTCCTCAGTTAGAGTGAGAGGTGCCCCCAGGAGGAGGGTCACTGGGGGCCTTTGGCGTTGGCACCTGTCCCTGGCACCTGCTCTCGCCTCCCTGCCGCCAGGGGCTGGTGGCCTTCCTCTGCCATGCTCTCAGGCCAGCGGCGTGGAGTGGCCCTGCATGGTGGGAGACCTCAGAAACCAGGAGCCCCAAGTCAGCCTGTCTCCTGTGAGCTGCTCCCGTCAGGAGTCTTGGCCACAGTGGGGGAAAGCCAGCTGCCAGCCACCAGCCTGTCTGAGCCCCAGGACTCCAGGCTGTAGCCCAAGTCCTGCAGCCTGGGGCTTCCCTGTGACTGCCCCAGCTTTGAAACTGAAAGTCCCACAGCCTAAAGTCCCCTGAGGACTGGGCACACTAGAATGCCGGTCACTCTGCTGCAGGCCTTCCTGGAGAAGGGCTTCGGGTCACAAGGTGCAGGTGAGCAGAGGGCCTGTGTCCAGGAAGCCTATGCCCCTGTCCTGCAAGAAACCCAGAGCTCACTTCCCTCAGCCTCACTTCCCTCCCCCAGGCCAGTGTCTCAAGTCCCTCTGCTCCTCGGAGTACCATCCTGGCTGATGGGCCTGGACTCAGCACTGTCCCGGGTCCCAGGAGACAGACGGGGGCAGCTTGAACGCTCTCCGGGGCTCTCACGGCTGGTTTTCTCTTTATTAGTCGCAGACGTTTTTCTCTGCACTCCCTGAAGCAATTGCTGCTGATCTCCTCTGAGACCCTGAAGGCTTTTCCCTTTGACTCCCAGGTCAGGGAGCTTGGCCCTGACCAGGGCTGGTGGCTGCACACTGGTAGCTCCACATTGGCAGCGGAGGCTGGCTGGGGACACTGGGCCCCGCCTGGCCTGGCCTCCAGGTGGCCAGGCCTTGTTGCTGCATGGCTGGTGAGCAGCACAGGATTGACCTGGTCCTCAGCACACTCGCTCACGCCCCAGGTCATGACCCAGCTCCCACCAGTGAGCAAGTGCTGGCTGGCCTGTCCTGCGACCACTGACTCAGACCCAGGGAGACGGACGCCTGCCTGGGAGGACTGCCCTCCCGGGCACTTTGAAACCTCAGGCAGATGGCAAATAGGGTGTCAGCAGAGATTTACATCAGGGGCCCTTCAAAGGGCACCCCAAGGCCCTGGAGAGGGGTTTCAGGGTCACAAGGTGCTGGTGAGCAGAGGGCCTGTGTCCAGGAAGCCCTGTCCCCTGAGGGTACCACGTCATCTCTCACTCTGACCCTGGCCTCTGGGAAAACCAGCACATTTCAGACATGCCCAGAGCCCATGCAGGTAGATCAAGGGAGGCTGGACATCCACAAGACCAACATTTGCTCCGATCTTTGTATGTATTTGTGTCTTCTCATATTGGCAGTTCTTTAAGAGTTTCACAGAGTCTCTTGTTTGGGCTTTCAATAGCCAAGCATTGAGTCTGTGGAGTCAGCAGTCCCACCTAAACCCACATGTTTTAACTCGTACAAGAGAGATTTTTAGTACCACCACCACCACCATTACCACCACCTCCATCACCACCACCATCACCATCATCACTATCACCCTCACCATCATCACCATTACCACCACCACCAACACCAACATTATCACCACCACCACCACCAACATTACCACCACCACCAACATCACCATCACTATCACCATCACCATCATCACCACCACCATCATCACCACCACCACCATTACCACCACCACCACCACCTCCACCACCACCACCATCATCAACACCACCACCACCACCATCATCACCACCACCATCACCACCTCCACCACCACCACTACCACCACCACCACCTCCACCACCACTACCACCACCAACATTACCACCACCACCACCTCCACCACCACCACCACCACCAACATTACCACCACCACCACCTCCACCACCACCACCACCAACAACATTACCACCACCACCACCTGCACCACCACCACCACCACCAACATTACCACCACCACCACCTACACCACCACCACCACCTCCACCACCACCACCACCACCAACATTACCACCACCACCACCTCCACCACCACCACCATCATCAACACCACCACCATCACCACCACCACCATCATCATCACCATCATCACCATCACCATGTTCACCACAACCCCATCATCATCTCCACCACATTCATCACCATCATCACCACCACATTCACCACCACCACCACCACCACCACCATCATCACCATCACCATCACCGTCATCACCATCACCATCATCACCACCATCACCATCACCATCATCACCACCACCATCACCACCACCACCATCATCATCACCATCACCACCATCACCATGTTCACCACAACCCCATCATCATCTCCACCACATTCATCACCATCATCACCACCACATTCACCACCACCACCACCACCATCATCACCATCACCATCACCGTCATCACCATCACCACCACCATCACCATCACCATCACCATCACCGTCATCACCATCACCACCACCACCACCACCACCACCACCACCATCACCACCACCATCACCACCACCACCATCACCATCAACATTACCACCACCACCACCATCAACACCACCACAACCACCACCACCATCACCGTCATCACCATCACCATCACCATGTTCACCACAACCCCATCATCATCTCCACCACATTCATCAGCATCATCACCATCACCATCATCACCACCACCACCACTACCATCACCATCACCACCATAATCACCACTATTACCATTACCACCATCATTACTACCATCACTCCCACCACCACCACCTTCACCACCACCACGTCTTCTTGGCCATCATAGTACACCACCTTATCAGCATTTGGCTCCATTTCCCACGGGCCCCCTGTGGGGTTAAGCTCTGGACACCACAGTGGGGACTGGCTTGCTATGTCCCTTCCAAATGCTCTGTTTCCCTCTGCCTTCCTCCTACCCTCTCAAATAAGCAAGTGCTCTGGGATAGGCCACTCAGGGCCTGCTCTGGGGACAGCCCAAGAGCCCCCCAGGTTGCCGTCAGGGTCGAGTGCGCTCGCTTGAGGAGAGCTTGGCCTACGGGAAGATCGGAAGACCTGGAGTGTCGTTGGTCTGGAGAAGTCAGGAGCCCCGCACTGGGTGACACTGCGGGATGTACGGGCCGTGAGCAGAGGGCTCGGGAAGCTCTCCGCACACCGCCTCTGGTCTGATTCCTGGTGGGTTTGTCATCTCCTCCCTTCCAGCGAGTCTGTCTCGTGGATTCTGGACCCCAGCACCCCGGGGAGCTGGTGCAGTGCTAGGAAGAAGCGCTGACCCTTCTCAGCGGCCCCACCTGGGTTCTCCCCGCCCAGAGTCACCCAAGAGGCCTGTGGAGCATCTCTAGGCACAGCCCTGAGCCACCTGGAGCTTGCCCTCGGCCTCCCCGGCCCTTTCCTCCTCCTAGCTTCCAAAATGGCATCATGGTGGCCACCCTGGGAGCCTGGGCAGCAAGCACATAGCCACACGCTCAGGGAACCTACCCTGCAGCAGCCACGCCACCTGCTGCGAGCTCGCTGCCTCCCACGGAGCCCTCAGCCACAAAGGTGACAGGCTTCACAGTGAGTGGCACACGGGAGCACAGCCGCTCCCTCTGTGGGACTCCTGTGCCACGTGGGGATGCCCATCCCCCGGGTGTTCTGCTCACTGGAGACGGCGGGTCCGCTTGGTCTCCTGGGCAGCCAGTGTCCCTGGTTCAGCAGGTGGCAGATGGTGACGGCTCCTTTCCCTGCCCCTGCTCCCCTCACCGCTCACAGAGAGCAGAGTTTGGAGACTGGGGTGCAAAAAAACTGTTAGAGAGAGCAGAGGTTGGAGACTGTGGTGCATAAAGACTGTTGCAGAGATCAGAGATTGGAGACTGGGGTGCAGAAGGATCCTTGGAAAGAGCAGATTTTGAAGACTGGCGTGCAGAAGGCCTGCTACAGAGAGCAGAGTTTGGAGACTGAGGTGCAGAAACACTGTTACAGAAACTAGAGGTTGGAAATTGGGGTGCAGAAGAAACGTGACAGAGACCAGAGTTTGGAGACTGCGGTATAGAAAAACTGTTACAGATCGCAGAGGTTGGAAACTGGGATGCAGAAGGACTGTTGATTTTCAAACATATAAAGACAGAGGAATTCTTTGCTAGCAAAACTGCTCTCCAAGAAATGATAAGGGCAGCCCTTGGGCAGGCAGGAGGAGGTAGTGGACGAAAACAAGGATCCAAGCACAGGAGTGAGGAGCAGTGGATACAGGGCAGATATTGGGGGTTTTCATAGCTTTAAAAAAAAATTAAATCATTAACAAAAACATACTGAGTTTAAGACAATAGAAGTAAAATGTACAACAGTAGCATACATCAAGGAGAAGATGACAGCAGTGTGGTGGTTATGCAATATGTGAAGGTATACAGCATCACTTGGATGCTGTATACCTGGACAGCACCATGTCAGAGATGTACACTAAAACTCTGAAATAACTCTGAAGTAACAGTGAAAAAAATTTTTTTGAATCACTGAATTTTTTTTTTAAGGGAAGAAAAACAGGAACAAAGAAGCGATGGGACAAAGAGTGAGAAAGAAAAAGAAAAGATGGCAAGATGGAACCTACTCATTTCAGTAATTGTACTAAATGTAAATGCGCCTACCACCCCAACTAAAAGGCAGAGACCATGAAATTGGATTAAAATGTATCACCAGTTATAGACTTTTGACTACAACACACTTAAAATATGAAACACAAAAAGAAATAATGCTGTCACTAGGAAACCAAGAAGTGAAAGTGAACAGGCTGCTTCAAGCAGACAATGCACTTCAGAGTATAACCTACTGCCAAGTAGGCTGCTTCCCAGAAGTGAAAAGATCCCTGAAGGAGAGGAGAGGGTATATGATCTGGAGCACATAAGTACAAACAAAACAACTTCACAAGAAATGAGCAAAACCAACAGGGCAGTGGGAGAAATCAACACGTCCTTAGTCAGGGTCACTACATAACTAGCCAAATCAGGGAACAGACACTTGAAAACATTATCAACAGTCTGACTTTCATAAAATTTACACCTACTCATCTGTAACAGCAGAATACACATTCTTATCAAATGTTATCTAAAAATTTTCCAAGTTAGATTACATACTAAACCATAAAAAAAGGCTCACCATGTTTAGGAGGAATTGAGTAGCTCTAGTATGTTCTGACTGTATTCAAATTCCCCAGAAACTAGTACCAGAGAGCTATCTGAAAAATATGACTTACACAGCATCCAAATCCATGAAAACTAAGAGAGAATATGACCAGGCCATGGAAGATGTACACTGACACCTGCAAGTGCTACCAAGAGTCTACGATCACCTATGAATTGGAGAGAAAGACCCTGCTTACAATTGGGAAAACCATCGTGGTTAGTAGTATACTTCTTCTGACATTCATCTACAGAATCACATCAATGCCAATCACAATCTCACAGGTTTCTTTGTACAAATCAACAAGCTGATTCTAAAATTCCTATAGAAATGTAATGAACTTAGATTAATCAAACAAAAAGAAAATGAAAGCAGAGGACTATCTAATTTCAATGAGTTACATTAAAGTTAAGTCATCAAAATAGTGTGGCACTGACCTGAGACAAATACATGCACACACACACACACACACAATCTATTTTTTTTGTGTTTTGTTTTTCAGCACTAGGAATTAAACCCATGGCCTCATGTATGCTAGGCATATGCTGTACCACAGAGCCACCAAAACCTATTTTTGATAAATAGATGAAGGCAATCCAATGTAGAAAAAAATGGTCTTTTCATTTGAAACAAATGTGTTTTCCTAAAGGGAAAAATAAAAACTGAAATCCATACATATCATGTACAATATTAAAAAATTTTTTATGTAAACAAACCTATATGTAAAACCAACAATTTGAAAATTGCTAATACAGAAGAAAAATTCTGTAGATTTTTATAAATAAAATACAAATCAAAACAAGACAAAACTGAGTGATGCATGGTGACACACACCTGTAATCCCAGTGACTGGGGAAGCTGAGGCAGGAGGATCTCAAGTTTGAGGCCAGCCTCAGCAACCTAGTGAGACCCTCCGCAACTTAGCAAGACCTTATCTCAAAAAATAAAAAGGGCTGGGGATGCACCTCAATGGTAAAGCAATCCTGGGTTCAATCCCCAGTACCAAAAACAAAACAAAGCACGAAAACAAACAAATGCAAAAACAACCGAAAAAACTGGACCTCATCAAAAACAAAAACTCTTTGAAAAGCAAAATAAGTATCTTACAAAGAACTTCTACCCAAAATATATAAAAAACTCTAACTCAATAAGAAAACAAGTAATCAAGAATGAAATAGAAGATTTGAACACACACACTTTACCAAGAAGATGTATAGATAAACCATGAAAAGGTGTCCAACATCATTAGTCATTAGGGAAATGGACGTTAAAGCCACAATGAGACACTGCTACACACCTGTCGGAAGGACTGAAAGTAAGACCTACCACACCAGATGCTGGTGAGGAGCAACTGGACCACCCAGTGCCAGTGTGAAGGAGACAGGTTACACCGCTGTGGACGAGAGGCAGGCAGTTTCCCAGGTCAAACACATAATCATAGTCATTGCACAATTAGATATTTGCACTAGAGAAAAGAAAGTATTTCTGTACAAGGACTTTATTTGTAATATAAAGCTGTTTTAGAGGCGTAGGCAAAAACTGGGAGAAATCTAATGTCCATCAACAGAGGAATGTATAAACAAATTGTATATCTACACAACAGAAGACTACTCAGCAGCAAAAACAATCACTGTCTGTGCATGTGGTCCTAATGCAAAGTAAACATGCTGAGTGAAAGAAGCCAGACAGAAAAGAACACGTCATGTGGTTTCATTCCGCTAGAAGCTTATACAATGTCAATCAATCTACAGAGACCGAAAACTGATCAGTAGGTGTCAGGGAGTATGAAAGACAAAGAGGAGGGGAGGGATTACAACCCAGCAAGAGGAAATGTTTGGGGGTTCCCTGTCCCAGGTGTGGTGATGGCCCACATGGTGTGCATGTGTGTGAAAACTCAGCACAGCATCCAACCCAGGATGTGCTTTTAGAAGCAGAGCCATTAGTCAGAGGGTGTGCACCTCTCTCATCTGATGGACCCCACCAAATGCCCTTCCGAGGAGTCAGGGGGTATCCTTGCTCACTCTAGTGCCCTAAGCACAGATGACTCTGGCTGCAGCCCAAGGCAGCCCTGACTTGCTGGAAACAACATGCAGGGTGAGATGTGCTATGTGCCACAGGTGACAGTTACCTACAGATTCATGTATGTGAAGTACATACATTATTTGGTCATTGCTGTCACTCCCCAGCTTAAAAAGGGAAACTGAGACTTGTGAGGTTATGTGGCAGGCCTGATCACTAGGCTGGTGAAGAAGGCCTGGCAGATGGCCTCAGGTTGACACTCTGGCTGCTGTACTGCAGGGTTTCCCATGATGACTCTATGGGCATGTGGCACAAACAGCCTCTGGGGCCATTCCAAGAAGGATCTTCTGCAGGGAGGCACTTCTCACTTTAGGAGAAGCTGAGAAGGACCCCTCAGGATGACATGCTAAAATTGGATAGTGTGCATTCTGAAGCTGCATAGGCAGAAGGCCTTGAGGGCTAAATGTCATTAAGCCACACTGGAAGCTACAGACATATCTGAATAGAATGGCTGGCCACACTCCATCCCAGCGAGCTGTCAGAGGGCAGACCCACATAAGACAAATTTGTTTGCTCATTTGAAAAGGGTGTGCTTTCTGTTGCAACCTACCTTTTCAGGCAAACTATTACCTCGCAGAGAGAGAGGGAGCAAAAAAGCAATAACGCATAACAAGTATAGTCACGTGCCATAGAGCCACTGGGATGGTCCTGTAAGATCACATTGCCTTGTGATGTCACAGCCTTCCAGTTCATATAAACGCAGCCTGATGTTCACTTCTTGATAAGAGAGCTAACGACACAGTTTTCAGAACACATTCAGTCACTAAGCGATACAGAACTGCACGCTTATGCACATTTGTTCAAAAGCTCATTGTGCTGCCCAGCTGGCCTCCTCCTTGTGGACCCTGGCCACCTGTTACATATAATAAGCTGTCTCCTACTGAGTTAAGACTAGAAACAAGACAGATGCCATCAAGAGCTGAGGTTTTTCAATGCAGGCTTAAGTGTGGAGCGCTGAAGGATGAGGGTGAAGTACTGATGAGGAGGTGCAGCTTCTGTGGTTTACTGCAATGGGAAAGAGTTGACCCAGGAGGCACAGTGCATTCCCTGGAGCCCCAGAGTAAGCACAAAAGTTAAACAGAGAAAAGAGTCCAGGGCATCGCAGTGAAATTTAGATGGAACGCCAAAAGTGGCCCAAATAACCGAGCAGAAAGCAGGAGGTGTGAGCAGACTCAGGCAACACAGAGGAAACAAATAATATACGGCAACGCTGAGCACGAGTGCCAAGATGGGATTCCGAGACGGCCAGCTGCATGCGGTACACGCAGACCCAAGCAAAGAGAAACTGACCCAGCACAAGGACAGAACTGTCTATGTTGTGTGGACACCAGCGGTGTGGGCAGGCTGAGAAGGCCTGTATGCACCCACACCTGGTACCCCACTGTGCTTTCCAAGCACCCTCTGCAATAAGAAGACCCAGGCCTGCAAGGAAGGGGCAGCTCCTGCAGCTGGGCATTAGGAGCCTGGGTCCCTCAAGGTATCAATGTAAGGAAGAACAGCTCAGGAGACAAAAGAGGGGGATAAGAACAGCAAACTACAGAGTAGACTGTGACATACTGGACTGTGACATAGGAAATCTGTATCCACCCATGCAGGAGACACGGCTGCTGTACATAAGGATTCCAAACAACATGCTCCCTGCCCCACGGCCCCAAAGCCTTGGCACCCTGCACAGGAGACCACAAGTACCACCTGCACCAGGTACCCTGATTTCCAGGGGGATTGGAGACCAAGGCAGGAGGATGGCAAATTTGAGGCCAGCATCAGCAACTTAGGAAGACCCTATCTCAAAATAAGAAATAATAAAAAGGGCTTGGGAAGTAGCTCAATGGTAGAGCACTTGTCCAGCATGTGCGAAGATTTGGGTACAACCCCTAGTACTGTCAAAAACAAAAAGGAGGAAGAAAACAAGCACCTACCTTAGGAAGTTAAAGGGGGAAAAAAATAAACCTAAAGCAAGCTGAAGGAAAACTATACTATAAAACAAATATCAATGAAATTGAAAATGGAAAAACAATAGAGGAAAAAAAATTAAAGAATCTGGAAACTAGTACTTTAAATAGACCAATCCAATTGTAAAGTCCCAACAAGGCTGAAAAAGAAAAAAGACACAAAGTCATGATATCAGAAATGAAAAAGGTTTCTATTGCAGACTGCAAAATAAGACATATGAATGCCCAACAGGTTTATGAGAAAATGCTCATTATCAATTGTCAGCAATCATCAGAGAAATGCAAATCAAAACCTCATAGAAGCATCATCTCACACCTGCTGGAATGGCTATTTTCAAAAGGACAAAAGATAACAACTGCTGGTAAAGATGAGGAGGAAAGGGAACCTGTATTCACTGTTGGTGGGAATATAAATGAGTATAGCCATTATGAACAAAGGTATGGAAATTCCTCAAAAAATTAAAAATAGAATTACCATATGATCCAGAAATCCCACTACTGGATCCATGCACAAAATAAAGGACATGAGTATGCCATAGAGATATCTGCACAACCGTATTTACTACAGGACTATTCATGTTGAGAAATGAAAAGAACTAAATTGGGGCAACCGCACTGGAAAGCAGTATAGAGATTCCTCAAAAAACCAGAAATGGAACCACTATTTGACCCAGCTCTCCCACTCCTTGGTATATATCTAAAGGATGTAAAATCAACATACTACAGTGACACAGCCACGTCAATGTTTATAGCAGCTCAGTTCACAATAACTAAACTATGGAACCAACCCACGTGTCCTTCAACAGATGAATTGGTTCAATCTGGTACAAAAAAAAAAAAAAATCTGAACCCAGGGCAGCAGGCCCTGGAAGTAGAACTGTGGTTACCAGGGGCTGGGGG